>NC_092238.1:37227151-37313049 GCF_036320965.1 Panulirus ornatus | reverse complement strand
CATCATACCCAGGGACCTTACCGTTGCGCTCAAGGACCTACCACCTTCATGAGGGTTTTACAAAATTAGGTTAAACAATACAATATCAGGTAAGACTTAACCAGCCATCGCAATAATTTTGCCAAGAAATTATGAGACATTTTCAAAATCTAACGAAAGTAGTTCTACCAATCCTTGTTCCAGATTTAATAATCAAATTCTGTGCTTTGAAGTACTTTAAAGACAGCTTTAAAATCGTATAAAACATGGTTAATGGACATTAATGCGCGACCGAAAATCGAACCCATGAAACCAAGAGCTGTTCTTGAAGGCCCGGGTTTCATTCCCTGGCGCGCAAAGAAATTGAGATATATATTTATATATATATATATATATATAGATATATTTTTTATATATGAATAAGAGCAAGGTTATATTAGGTACAGTAGGGTAGAGGGTCAAGTCAATTGGGGTAAGTTTGAATGGAGAAAAAATGGAGGAAGTGAAGTGTTTTAGATATCTGGGAGTGGATCTGGCAGCGGATGGAACCATGGAAGCGGAAGTGGATCATAGGGTGGGGGAGGGGGCGAAAATTCTGGGAGCCTTGAAGAATGTGTGGAAGTCGAGAACATTATCTCGGAAAGCAAAATGGGTATGTTTGAAGGAATAGTGGTTCCAACAATGTTGTATGGTTGCGAGGCGTGGGCTATGGATAGAGTTGTGCGCAGGAGGATGGATGTGCTGGAAATGAGATGTTTGAGGACAATGTGTGGTGTGAGGTGGTTTGATCGAGTAAGTAACGTAAGGGTAAGAGAGATGTGTGGAAATAAAAAGAGCGTGGTTGAGAGAGCAGAAGAGGGTGTTTTGAAATGGTTTGGGCACATGGAGAGAATGAGTGAGGAAAGATTGACCAAGAGGATATATGTGTCGGAGGTGGAGGGAACGAGGAGAAGAGGGAGACCAAATTGGAGGTGGAAAGATGGAGTGAAAAAGATTTTGTGTGATCGGGGCCTGAACATGCAGGAGGGTGAAAGGAGGGCAAGGAATAGAGTGAATTGGAGCGATGTGGTATACCGGGGTTGACGTGCTGTCAGTGGATTGAATCGGGGCATGTGAAGCGTCTGGGGTAAACCATGGAAAGCTGTGTAGGTATGTATATTTGCGTGTGTGGACGTATGTATATACATGTGTATGGGGGTGGGTTGGGCCATTTCTTTCGTCTGTTTCCTTGCGCTACCTCGCAAACGCGGGAGACAGCGACAAAGCAAAAAAAAAAAAAAAAAAAAAAAAAAAAAATATATATATATATATATATATATATATATATATATATATATATATATATATATATATATATATATATATATATATATATATATATATATATGGAAAGATGGAGTGAAAAAGATTTTGTGTGATGGGGCCTGAACATGCAGGAGGGTGAAAGGAGGGCAAGGAATAGAGTGAATTGGAGCGATGTGGTATACCGGGGTTGACGTGCTGTCAGTAGATTGAATCAAGGCATGTGAAGCGTCTGGGGTAAACCATGGAAAGCTGTGTAGGTATGTATATTTGCGTGTGTGGACGTATGTATATACATGTGTATGGGGGGGGGCCATTTCTTTCGTCTGTTTCCTTGCGCTACCTCGCAAACGCGGGAGACAGCGACAAAGTATAATAAAATAATATATATATATATATATATATATATATATATATATATATATATATATATATATATATATATATATATATATATATATATATATATATTTTATTTATTTATTTATTTATTTTGCTTTGTCACTGTCTCCCGCTTTAGCGAGGTAGAGCAAGGAAACAGACGAAAGAATGGCCCAACCCACCCACATACACATGTATATACACACACGTCCACACACGCAAATATACATACCTATACATCTCAATGTACACATATATATACACACACAGACATATACATATATACACATGTACATAATTCATACTGTCTGCCTTTATTAATTTCCATCGCCACCTCGCCACACATGAATTAACAATCCCCACCAACTTTATGTGTGCGAGGTAGCGCTAGGAAAGGACAACAAAGGCCCCATTCGTCCACACTCAGTCTCTAGCTGTCATGTAATGATGCACCGAAACCACAGCTCCCTTTCCACATCCAGGCCCCACACAACTTTCCATGGTTTACCCCAGACACTTCACGTGCCTGGTTCAATGCATTGACAGCACGTCGACCCCGGTATACCACATCGTTCCAATTCACTCTATTCCTTGCACGCCTTTCACCCTCCTGCATGTTCAGGCTCCGATCACTCAAAATCTTTTTCACTCCATCTTTCCACCTCCAATTTGGTCTCCCATTTCTCCTCGTTCCCTCCACTTCTGACACATATAACCTCTTTGTCAATCTTTCCTCACTCATTCTCTCCATGTGACCAAACCATTTCAAAACACCCTCTTCTGCTCTCTCAACCACACTCTTTTTATTACCACACATCTCTCTTACCCTATTATTACTTACTCGATCAAACCACCTCACACCACATATTGTCCTCACACATCTCATTTCTAGCACATCCACCCTCCTCCGCACAACTCTATCAATAACCCACGTCTTGCAACCATACAGCATTGTTGGAATCACTATTCCTTCAAACATACCCATTTTTGCTTTCCGAGATAAAGTTCTCGACTTCCACACATTCTTCAACGCTCCCAGAACTTTCGCCCCCTCCCCCACCCTATGATTCGCTTCCGCTTCCATGGTTCCATCCGCTGCCACATCCACTCCCAGATATCTAAAACACTCCACTTCCTTCAGTTTTTCTCCATTCGAACTTACCTCCCAATTAACTTGACCCTCAACCCTACTGTACCTAATAACCTTGCTCTTATGCACATTTACTCTCAAGTTTCTTTTTTCACACACTTTACCAAACTCAGTCACCAGCTTCTGCAGTTTCTCACATGAATCAGCCACCACTGCTGTATCATCAGTGAACAACAACTGACTCACTTCCCAAGCTCTCTCATCCACAACAGACTGCATACTTGCCCCTCTTTCCAAAACTCTTGCATTCGCCTCCCTAACAACCCCATCCATAAACAAATTAAACAACCATGGAGACATCACACACCCCTGCCGCAAACTGAGAACCAATTACTTTCCTCTCTTCCTACACGTACACATGCCTTACATCCTCGATAAAAACTTTTCACTGCTTCTAACAACTTGCCCCCACACCATATATTCTTGATACCTTCCACAGAGTATCTCTATCAACTCTATCATATGCCTTCTCCAGATCCATAAATGCTACATACAAATCCATTTGCTTTTCTAAGTATTTCTCACATACATTCTTCAAAGCAAACACCTGATCCACACATCCTCTACCACTTCTGAAACCACATTGCTCTTCCCCAGTCTGATGCTCTGTACATACCTTCACCCTCTCAATCAATATCCTCCCATTCAATTTCCCAGGAATACTCTTACTTTTACCTCTGTAATTTGAGGACTCACTTTTGTCCCCTTTGCCTTTGTACAATGGCATTATGCACGCATTCCGCCAATCCTCAGGCACCTCACCATGAGTCATACATACATTAAATAACTTTACCAACCAGTCAACAATACATTCACCCCCTTTTTTAATAAATTCCACTGCAATACCATCCAAACCCGCTGCCGTGCCGGCTTTCATCTTCCGCAAAGCTTTTACTACCTCTTCTCTGTTTACCAAATCATTTTCCCTAACTCTTTCACTTTGCATACCACCTCGACCAAAACACCCTATATCTGCCACTCTATCATCAAACACATTCAAGAAACCTTCAAAATACTCACTCCATCTCCTTCTCACATCACCACTACTTGTTATCACCTCCCCATTAGCTCCCTTCACTGAAGTTCCCATTTGTTCCCTTGTCTTACGCACTTCATTTACCTCCTTCCAAAACATCTTTTTATTCTCCCTAAAATTTAGTGATACTCTCTCACCCCAACTCTCATTTACCCTCTTTTTCACCTCTTGCACCTTTCTCTTGACCTCCTGCCTCTTTCTTTTATACATCTCCCACTCACTTCCATTATTTCCCTGCAAAAATCGTCCAAATGCCTCTCCCTTCGCTTTCACTAACAATCTTACTTCTTCATCCCACCACTCACTACCCTTTCTAATCTGCCCACCTCCCACGCTTCTCATGCCACAAGCATCTTTTGCGCAATCCATCACTGATTCCCTACATACATCCCATTCCTCCCGGACTCCCCTTACCCCCTTTGTTCTCACCTTTTTGCATTCTGTACTCAGTCTCTCCTGGTACTTCCTCACACAAGTCTCTTTCCCAAGCTCACTTACTCTCACCACTCTCTTCACCCCAACATTCTCTCTTCTTTTCTGAAAACCCCTACAAATCTTCACCTTCGCCTCCACAAGATAATGATCAGACATCCCTCCAGTTGCACCTCTCAGCACATTAACATCCAAAAGTCTCTCTTTCGCGCGTCTATCAATTAACACGTAATCCAATAACGCTCTCTGGCCATCTCACCTACTTACGTAGGAATACGTATGTATATCTCTCTTTTTAAACCAGGTATCCCCAATCACCAGTCCTTTTTCAGCACATAAATCTATAAGCTCTTCACCATTTCCATTTACAACACTGAACACCCCATGTATACCAATTATTCCCTCAACTGCCACATTACTCACCTTTGCATTCAAATCACCCATCACTATAACCCAGTCTCGTGCATCGAAACCACTAACACACTCATTCAGCTGCTCCCAAAACACTTGCCTCTCATGATCTTTCTTCTCATGCCCAGGTGCATATGCACCAATAATCACCCATCTCTCTCCATGAACTTTCAGTTTTCCCCATATCAATCTGGAGTTTACTTTCTTACACTCTATCACATACTCCCACCACTCCTGTTTCAGGAGTAGTGCTACTCTTTCCCTTGCTCTTGTCCTCTCACTAACCCCTGACTCAAGACATTCCCAAACCACTCTTCCCCTTTACCCTTGAGTTTCGTTTCACTCAGAGCCAAAACATCCAGGTTCCTTTCCTCAAACATACAACCTATCTCTCCTTTCTTCTCATCTTGGTTACATCCACACACATTTAGACACCCCAATCTCTCTCTCTCTCTCTCTCTCTCTCTCTCTCTCTCTCTCTCTCTCTCTCTCTCTCTCTATATATATATATATATATATATATATATATATGAGATGTATCGGTTATCTGCATCCGTAACCGCGTCCAAGTTTGTGATAGAATAAAAAACTGCATCAGCATCCACATCCTTACCACAAACAGAGAGGATGTGGTGAATTTTCAATAGAATACTGAAAAACTAGAACTGGCAGCGATGAGCGTTTATCACTCCGCGATAAAATGTTGTGCGGGAGGTGGCGTGAGTCATATGAGTCATCACGCAGCGTACAGGAGCTTACCTCAGGGTTAGGCAGTGTCAGTCGATAACACTGCTTGAAGTGAAATGATCAACTCTACGAAGCCTTACTGACTCCCTTTTTTGTGTACAATGGCGTCAAGAAAGAGTCAAGCGTTGAAGTACTTCATGGAACAACCAAATAACTTAGCGCAGTGTCTTTTGTGCAAAAAACGAAAAAAGAAAATAAGATTATTCACGAAATGCACGTGGAACTACATCTTTGAATATTGAAATCAAAGCACAAAGAACCGTTTGAAAAGTTGGAAGCAGAAGAAAGAAAGACATTAGAGGACAAACTAATGACAAAAAAAAAATCCTTTGCAAAAAGTGAAATTAGACATTAAGCAAGGAAATATTCAACAGTATTCTCGGAGTGGAAAATTGTGGGATGATTCTAACTTTAGATAAAAGAAACTGGATAAGTGTGTAGCAGAAATGTTTGTAATGGATGATTTACCAATCAGTCATGTTGAGGACAAAGGATTCATGAGACTGATGACTGAAGCTGCTCCACAGTACGGGCTGAAGCAGCGAAGCTTTTATTCCTCATTGATATGCAATGTCATGTATAAATCTGTTTTCAGTGAAATAAAAGGACTGACTGATGTAGTGAAGGAAGGCAGCAAGATTTCCTTCACAACTGATACCTCAGATACCTCAGCTGGTGTTTCATTGCTGAGTCTAACTGCACATGCTATCAATCTGGACTTTGAAAGAATGAACTGTGTTAGGTGCTGAACCACTACAAGAACGGCACACAGGAGAGTATATTTATAGAGTTTGATGATTTGTTGATGAAGTAGGACGAGTATAAATGTGCATTGTGTTCTGCGTGATGACGCAATAAATATGAAAATAACTCCATTCCTATCAGTTGTAAATAATTTGGATTGTGCTACGCATAAAAAACAACAATTTGTTTAAAATGAAATATCATCACAGGATGAAATAGACAAGATAATTCAGAAATGTTGCAGCATTGCTACTCATTTTCATCACTCAACGATGGCACAAAATGAACTAAAGATTCAGGACAGACTAAAAGAACCCAAGCTATGTGTTGTGCATGATACACCCACAAGTTGGAATAGCACCTGGCACATGCTGAAAAGAACAGTGGAATTAAAGGAGTCACTGTTTGTATGCTGCGAGCAAGTGCAAACTAAAGCAACTCAGCACCACTTGATGCCTTAAGAAGATATCACAAAAGGATTGAGTGACTCCATCTACAGTAGGTGATGTGATCCCTCTTACAGTTTCCTTGAAAGCCACTCTTCAGCCAAGCACATAAGAAGTTTCTAGAATAATTGATACTTCAGTTTTAGGTTCTGAACAAGATGTCCATTCAATGATTGAGTCACCCCAAGACAAATAAGCAACACAGGTAGGAAACATCAAGACACAAACAATGCGAGTTGATGAAAAAAGATTCTCCTGGCTTGAAAGTGAAGATTTTTCTTTACAAAGTTGCAACATATCTTGATCCAAGATATAAAAGTTAATTCTTTCCCTCCTCTCATATCACTGATCAAGTGATATCAGTTGCCAGACTACGTGAAGCGCTCACTCAGCTGAGCACTAAGGCAAATGAAGACGACGAACCAACCAAAAAACGAAGATGAGATGAGAAACAATTAACACAACCAACACCTATGGAACATTAGATGAAGCAATGACCTCTACTCTTCCTTCCAGCAGTGATGATGAAGCGGAAGAGACACATGCAGCAAGGCAATATCCAAAGGAAGATACTGAGAGGTTATCAGAAGGAAAAGAGAGTCAACGGAAGAAGTGAAGACATTGCGCGATGGTGGAAGGAAAAGATGAGAATCTACTCTGATTTGGCGAAGTTCGCTTGCCGATATCTTTGTTGTCCTCCAAGCAGCGTCCCTAGTGAGCAGCTTTATTAAGCCCTTTAGTAGGTAAGGTATCAAATTCTAATATCATGAACAATATAGATTTAGTCAACAAGCTAAACAATATCATTGTTAATTTTGATTTCAAACTAGTTAGCTTTGATGTTTCCTCACTTTTCACTAAAGTTCCATTGGATGACCTTTTAGAATATTTATTTGATGTCTTGGATGATATTCATTTACCTGTTTCAAAGTCTAATTTCACTGAACTGATAAAATTGTGTATAAAAGACTGTGTATTTCAATTTAATGGAGATTATTATGCTCAAAAATTTGGTATGGCAATGGGTAACCCTCTTTCACCTGTACTAAGTAATCTTTATATGGAATTTTTTGAAACAAAATTACTAAAGGATATCTTACCTTCTAATGCAATTTGGTTTAGGTATGTAGATGATGTTCTTTGTGTTTGGCCAACAAATGAAAATTTACAAATATTTCTCCCCTTACTTAACAATTTAGTACCTTCCATCAAATTTATTGTAGAAAATGAAAATAATGGTATGTTACCAATTTTAGATTGCATGATCCATAAACAAGGAAACAAGTTTAAGTTTAGCATATACAGAAAACCCACCAATGTATGCTCATATATCCATTATTACTCATCTCAACATGACAGAGTTAAATTATCATCATTTCAATCTATGTTCCTTTGGGCATTACGTATTTGCAGTCCAGAGTTTATTGATGATGAGCTTGAGAAGATATATTCTATTGGATCTAAGTTAAAGTACCCTAGATCTTTTATTGATAAATCCCTTAAGTCAGCAAAGAAATCATTTTATAGAGTTGAGTCCAAACCTCCCATTGACACCAGGAATCTTTTAGTTCTCCCTTTTAATAATAATTTCACTTTGCTTCCCATGTTGCTTAAATCCTTTAAAATAAATGTTGCCTTTAGCAACAATAATACTATAAAGAATATCTTAATCAGGAATTCACCAGAAAATTCTATTAGCTGCATCTATAAAGTGCCTTGTGGAAACTGTGATAAATTCTATGTTGGTCAGACTGGTAAGGATCTTTCTGTTAGACTTAAGCAACATGAATAGAGTATAAGAACGGCACAAGAATCAAATGCCTTGTTTAATCACGTTAAAAACTATGACGAAGAAACTATATCACAACACTAAATTTGTATTCAGCATGAAAAATACTCCTTATATTGAAGTTTTAAAGAAAATCTATTTTCCGGAGAAAAATGAGAAAAATTGAAGGTAATAGTTCAGGATATTTTTCGGCTCAAATAACTTTTTGTTTCAAAATCGGAACTTAGCACATTCAACCACTTCTATACTTAAAATTATCATGGAAAATATATCCTAATGCTCTCACTTACCGATAGACATCATGCAAATGCAATGCAAATGATCATAAAATATTTGAAAAATTTCATTTAACAGCGTAATTCAAGGTCAGAAAGACGAAGAAACTATATCACAACCCTAAATTTGCATTCAGCATGAAAAATACTCCTTATAATGAGGTTTTAAAGGAAATCTATTTTCCGGTGAAAAATGCGAAAAATTGAAGGATATTTTCCGGCTCAAAAAACTTTTTGTTTCAAAATCGTAACTTAGCACATTCAACCACTTCTATAATTAAAATAATCATGGAAAATATATCCTAATGCTCTCAGTTACCGATAGACACCATGCAAATGCAATGGAAATGATAAGAAAATATTTGAAAAATATCATCATTAAACAGCGTAATTCAAGGTCAGAAAGACGAAGAAACAATATCACAACCCTAGATTTGTATTCAGCATGAAAAATACTCCTTATATTGAAGTTTTAAAGAAAATCTATTTTCCGGAGAAAAATGAGAAAAATATTTTTCGGCTCAAAAAACTTTTTGTTTCTAAATCGGAACTTAGCACATTCAACCACTTCTATACTTAAGATGATCATGGAAAATATATACTAATGCTCTCACTTACCGATAGACATCATGCAAATGCAACGCAAATGATCATAAAATATTTGAAAAATATCATCATTTAACAGCGTAATTCAAGGTCAGAAAGACGAATAAACTATATCACAACCCTAAATTTGCATTCAGCATGAAAAATACTCCTTATAATGAGATTTTAAAGGAAATCTATTTTCCGGAAAAAATGAGAAAAATTGAAGGTAATAGTTGAGGATACTTTTCGGCTCAAAAAACTTTTTGTTTTAAAATCGTAACTTAGCACATTCAACCACTTCTATACTTAAAATAATCATGGAAAATATATCCTAATGCTATCAGTTACCGATAGACACCATGCAAATGCAATGCAAATGATAAGAAAATATTTGAAAAATATCATCATTTAACAGCGTAATTCAAGGTCAGAAAGACGAAGAAACTATATCACAACCCTAGATTTGTATTCAGCATGAAAAATACTCCTTATACTGAAGTTTTAAAGAAAATCTATTTTCCGGAGAAAAATGAGAAAAATTGAAGGTAATAGTTCAGGATATTTTTCGGCTCAAAAAACTTTTTGTTTCAAAATCGTAACTTAGCACATTCAACCACTTCTATACTTAAAATAATCATGGAAAATATATCCTAATGCTCTCAGTTACCGATAGATACCATGCAAATGCAATGCAAATGATCATAAAATATTTGAAAAATATCATCATTTAACAGCGTAATTCAAGGTCAGAAAGACGAATAAACACTAAATTTGCATTCAGCATGAAAAATACTCCTTATAATGAGGTTTTAAAGGAAATCTATTTTCCATTGAAAAATGCGAAAAATTGAAGTATTACGAAATAGTTCAGGATATTTTTCGGCTCAAAAAACTTTTTGTTTCAAAATCGAAACTTAGCACATTCAACGACTACTATACTTAAAATGATCATGGAAAATATATCCTAATGCTCTCAGTTACCGATAGACACCATGCAAATGCAATGCAAATGATCAGAAAATATTTGAAAAATATCATCATTTAACAGCGTAATTCAAGGTCAGAAAGACGAAGAAACTATATCACAGCCCTAGATTTGCATTCAGCATGAAAAATACTCCTTATAATGAGGTTTCACAGGAAATCTCTTTCCCGGAAAAAAATGAGAAAAATTGAAGGTAATAATAGTTCAGGACATTTTTCGGCTCAAAAACTTTTTGATTCAAAATCGGAACTTAGCACATTCAACCACTTCTATACTTAAAATGATCATGGAAAATATATCCTAATGCTCTCACTTACCGATAGACATCATGCAAATGCAATGCAAATGAACATAAAATATTTGAAAAATATCATCATTTAACAGCGTAATTCAAGGTCAGAAAGACGAAGAAACTATATCACAACCCTGAATTTGCATTCACCATGAAAAATACTCCTTATAATGAGGTTTTAAAGGAAATCTATTTTCCGGTGAAAAATGCGAAAAATTGAAGGTAATAGTTCAGGATATTTTTCGGCTAAAAAAACTTTTTGTTACAAAATCGAAACTTAGCACATTCAACGACTTCTATACTTAAAATGATCATGGAAAATATATCCTAATGCTCTCAGTTACCGATAGACACCATGTAAATTCAATGCAAATGATCATAAAATATTTGAAAAATATCATCATTTAACAGCGTAATTGAAGGTCAGAAAGACGAAGAAACTATATCACAACCCTAGATTTGCATTCAGCATGAAAAATACTCCTTATAATGATGTTTTAAAGGAAATCTATTTTCCGGAGAAAAATGAGAAAAATTGAAGGTAATAGTTCAGGATACTTTTCGGCGCAAAAAACTTTTTGTTTCAAAATCGTAACTTAGCACATTCAACCACTTCTATACTTAAAATAAACATGGAAAATATAACCTAATGCTCTCAGTTACCGATAGACACCATGCAAATGCAATGCAAATGATAAGAAAATATTTGAAAAATATCATCATTTAACAGCGTAATTCAAGGTCAGAAAGACGAAGAAACTATATCACAATCCTAGATTTGTATTCAGCATGAAAAATACTCCTTATATTGAAGTTTTAAAGAAAATCTATTTTCCGGAGAAAAATGAGAAAAATTGAAGGTAATAGTTCAGGATATTTTTCGGCTCAAAAAATTTTGTTTTAAAATCGGAACTTAGCACATTCAACCACTTCTATACTTAAAATGATCATGGAAAATATATCCTAATGCTCTCACTTACCGATAGACATCATGCAAATGCAATGCAAATGATCATAAAATATTTGAAAAATATCATCATTTAACAGCGTAATTCAAGGTCAGAAAGACGAATAAACACTAAATTTGCATTCAGCATAAAAAATACTCCTTATAATGAGGTTTTAAAGGAAATCTATTTTCCGGTGAAAAATGCGAAAAATTGAAGTATTACGAAAGAGTTCAGGATATTTTTCGGCTCAAAAAACTTTTTGTTTCAACATCGAAACTTAGCACATTCAACCACTTCTATACTTAAAATGATCATGGAAAATATATCCTAATGCTCTCAGTTACCGATAGACACCATGTAAATACCATTCAAATGATCAGAAAATATTTGAAAAATATCATCATTTAACAGCATAATTCAAGGTCAGAAAGACGAAGAAACTATATCACAGCCCTAGATTTGCATTCAGCATGAAAAATACTCCTTATAATGAGGTTTTACACGAAATCTCTTTTCCGGAGAAAAATGAGAAAAATTGAAGGTAATAGTTCAGGATACTTTTCGGCTCAAAAAACTTTTTGTTTCAAAATCGTAACTTAGCACATTCAACCACTTCTATACTTAAGATGATCATGGAAAATATATCCTAATGCTCTCAGCTACCGATAGACACCATGCAAATGCAATGCTAATGATCAGAAAATATTTGAAAAATATCATCATTTAACAACGTAATTCAAGGTCAGAAAGACGAAGAAACTATATCACAACCCTAGATTTGTATTCAGCATGAAAAATACTCCTTAAAATGAGGTTTTTAAGGAAATTTATTTTCCGGAGATAAATAAGAAAAATTGAAGGTAATAGTTCAGGATATTTTTCGGCTCAAAAAACTTTTTGTTTCCAAATCGTAACTTAGCACATTCAACCAATTCTATACTTAAAATGATCATGGAAAATATATCCTAATGCTCTCACTTACCGATAGACATCATGCAAATGCAATGCAAATGATCAGAAAATATTTGAAAAATATCATCATTTAACAGCGTAATTCAAGGTCAGAAAGACGAAGAAACTATATCACAACACTAGATTTGATTTCAGCATGAAAAATACTCCTTATAATGAGGTTTTAAAGGAAATCTATTTTCCGGTGAAAATGCGAAAAATTGAAGGTATATTTTTCGGCTAAAAAAACTTTTTGTTTCAAAATCGAAACTTAGCACATTCAAAGACTTCTATACTTAAAATGATCATGGAAAATATATCCTAATGCTCTCAGTTACCGATAGACACCATGTAAATGCAATGCAAATGATCAGAAAATATTTGAAAAATATCATCATTTAACAGCGTAATTCAAGGTCAGAAAGACGAAGAAACTATATCACAACCCTAGATTTGCATTCAGTATGGAAAATACTCCTTATAATGAGGTTTTAAAGGAAATCTATTTTCCGGAGAAAAATGAGAAAAATTGAAGGTAATAGTTCAGGATACTTTTCGGCTCAAAAAACTTTTTGTTTCAAAATCGTAACTTAGCACATTCAACCACTTCTATACTTAAAATAAACATGGAAAATATAACCTAATGCTCTCAGTTACCGATAGACACCATGCAAATGCAATGCAAATGATAAGAAAATATTTGAAAAATATCATCATTTAACAGCTTAATTCAAGGTCAGAAAGACGAAGAAACTATATCACAATCCTAGATTTGTATTCAGCATGAAAAATACTCCTTATATTGAAGTTTTAAAGAAAATCTATTTTCCGGAGAAAAATGAGAAAAATTGAAGGTAATAGTTCAGGATATTTTTCGGCTCAAAAAACTTTGTTTCAAAATCGGAACTTAGCACATTCAACCACTTCTATACTTAAAATGATCATGGAAAATATAACCTAATGCTCTCACTTACCGATAGACATCATGCAAATGCAATGCAAATGATCATAAAATATTTGAAAAATATCATCATTTAACAGCGTAATTCAAGGTCAGAAAGACGAATAAACACTAAATTTGCATTCAGCATGAAAAATAATCCTTATAATGAGGTTTTAAAGGAAATCTATTTTCCGGTGAAAAATGCGAAAAATTGAAGTATTACGAAATAGTTCAGGATATTTTTCGACTCAAAAAACTTTTTGTTTCAAAATCGAAACTTAACATATTCAACCACTTCTATACTTAAAATGATCATGGGAAATATATCCTAATGCTCTCAGTTACCGATAGACAAAATGTAAATACAATTCAAATGATCAGAAAATATTTGATAAATATCATCATTTAACAGCGTAATTCAAGGTCAGAAAGACGAAGAAACTATATTACAGCCCTAGATTTGCATTCAGCATGAAAAATACTCCTTATAATGAGGTTTTACAGGAAATGTCTTTCCCGGAGAAAAATGAAAAAAATTGAAGGTAATAGTTCAGGACATTTTTCGGCTCAAAAAACCTTTTGATTCAAAATCGGAACTTAGCACATTCAACCACTTCTATACTTAAAATGATCATGGAAAATATATCCTAATGCTCTCACTTACCGATAGACATCATGCAAATGCAATGCAAATGATCAGAAAATATTTGAAAAATATCATCATTTAACAGCGTAATTCAAGGTCAGAAAGACGAAGAAACTATATCACAACCCTAGATTTGCATTCAGCATGAAAAATACTCCTTATAATGAGGTTTTAAAGGAAATGTATTTTCCGGAGAAAAATGAGAAAAATTGAAGGTAATAGTTCAGGATACTTTTCGGCTCAAAAAACTTTTTGTTTCAAAATCGTAACTTAGCACATTCAACCACTTCTATACTTAAAATAAACATGGAAAATATAACCTAATGCTCTCAGTTACCGATAGACACCATGCAAATGCAATGCAAATGATAAGAAAATATTTGAAAAATATCATCATTTAAGAGCGTAATTCAAGGTCAGAAAGACGAAGAAACTATATCACAATCCTAGATTTGTATTCAGCATGAAAAATACTCCTTATATTGAAGTTTTAAAGGAAATCTATTTTCCGGAGAAAAATGAGAAAAATTGAAGGTATTATTAAGGATATTTTTCGGCTCAAAAAATTTTTGTTTCAAAATCGGAACTTAGCACATTCAACCACTTCTATACTTAAAATGATCATGGAAAATATATCCTAATGCTCTCACTTACCGATAGACATCATGCAAATGCAATAAAATATTGGAAAAATATCATCATTTAACAGCGTAATTCAAGGTCAGAAAGACGAATAAACACTAAATTTGCATTGAGCATAAAAAATACTCCTTATAATGAGGTTTTAAAGGAAATCTATTTTCCGGTGAAAAATGCGAAAAATTGAAGTATTACGAAATAGTTCAGGATATTTTTCGGCTCAAAAAACTTTTTGTTTCAAAATCGAAACTTAGCACATTCAACCACTTCTATACTTAAAATGATCATGGAAAATATATCCTAATGCTCTCAGTTACCGATAGACACCATGTAAATACAATTCAAATGATCAGAAAATATTTGAAAAATATCATCATTTAACAGCGTAATTCAAGGTCAGAAAGACGAAGAAACTATATCACAGCCCTAGATTTGCATTCAGCATGAAAAATACTCCTTATAATGAGGTTTTACAGGAAATCTCTTTTCCGGAGAAAAATGAGAAAAATTGAAGGTAATAGTTCAGGATACTTTTCGGCTCAAAAAACTTTTTGTTTCAAAATCGTAACTTAGCACATTCAACCACTTCTATACTAAAGATGATCATGGAAAATATATCCTAATGCTCTCAGTTACCGATAGACACCATGCAAATGCAATGCTAATGATCAGAAAATATTTGAAAAATATCATCATTTAACAGCGTAATTCAAGGTCAGAAAGACGAAGAAACTATATCACAACCCTAGATTTGTATTCAGCATGAAAAATACTCCTTAAAATGAGGTTTTTAAGGAAATTTATTTTCCGGAGATAAATAAGAAAAATTGAAGGTAATAGTTCAGGATATTTTTCGGCTAAAAAAACTTTTTGTTTCCAAATCGTAACTTAGCACATTCAACCAATTCTATACTTAAAATGATCATGGAAAATATATCCTAATGCTCTCAGTTACCGATAGACACCATGCAAATGCAATGCAAATGATCAGAAAATATTTGAAAAATATCATCATTTAACAGCGTAATTCAAGGTCAGAAAGACGAAGAAACTATATCACAACCCTAAATTTGCATTCAGCATGAAAAATACTCCTTATAATGAGGTTTTAAAGAAAATCTATTTTCCGGAGAAATATGAGAAAATCAGGATATTTTTCGGCTCAAAAAACTTTTTGTTTCAAAATCGAAACTTAGCACATTCAACCACTTCTATACTTAAAATGATCATGGAAAATATATCCTAATGCTCTCAGTTACCGATAGACACCATGCAAATGCAATGCAAATGATCAGAAAATATTTGAAAAATATCATCATTTAACAGCGTAATTCAAGGTCAGAAAGACGAAGAAACTATATCACAACCCTAGATTTGCATTCAGCATGAAAAATACTCCTTAAAATGAGGTTTTTAAGGAAATTTATTTTCCGGAGATAAATGCGAAAAATTGAAGGTAATAGTTCAGGATATTTTTCGGCTCAAAAAACTTTTTGTTTCCAAATAGTAACTTAGCACATTCAACCAATTCTATACTTAAAATGATCATGGAAAATATATCCTAATGCTCTCAGTTACCGATAGACACCATGCAAATGGAATGCTAATGATCAGAAAATATTTGAAAAATATCATCATTTAACAGCGTAATTCAAGGTCAGAAAGACGAAGAAACTATATCACAACACTAGATTTGTATTCAGCATGAAAAATACTCCTTATATTGAAGTTTTAAAGAAAATCTATTTTCCGGAGAAAAATGAGAAAAATTGAAGGTAATAGTTCAGGATATTTTTCGGCTCAAAAAACTTTTTGTTTCAAAATCGTAACTTAGCACATTCAACCACTTCTATACTTAAAATGATCATGGAAAATATATCCTAATGCTCTCACTTACCGATAGACATCATGCAAATGCAATGCAAATGATCATAAAATATTTGAAAAATATCATCATTTAACAGCGTAATTCAAGGTCAGAAAGACGAATAAACTATATCACAACCCTAATTTGCATTCAGCATGAAAAATACTCCTTATAATGAGGTTTTAAAGGAAATCTATTTTCCGGTGAAAAATGCGAAAAATTGAAGGTAATAGTTCAGGATATTTTTCGGCTCAAAAAACTTTTTGTTTCAAAATCGAAACTTAGCACATTCAACCACTTCTATACTTAAAATGATCATGGAAAATATATCCTAATGCTCTCAGTTACCGATAGACACCATGCAAATGCAATGCAAATGATCAGAAAATATTTGAAAAATATCATCATTTAACAGCGTAATTCAAGGTCAGAAAGACGAAGAAACTATATCACAACCCTAGATTTGCATTCAGCATGAAAAATACTCCTTATAATGAGGTTTTAAAGGAAATCTATTTTCCGGAGAAAAATGAGAAAAATTGAAGGTAATAGTTCAGGATACTTTTCGGCTCAAAAAACTTTTTGTTTCAAAATCGTAACTTAGCACATTCAACCACTTCTATACTTAAAATGATCATGGAAAATATATCCTAATGCTCTCAGTTACCGATAGACACCATGTAAATACAATGCAAATGATCAGAAAATATTTGAAAAATATCATCATTTAACAGCGTAATTCAAGGTCAGAAAGACGAAGAAACTATATCACAACCCTAGATTTGCATTCAGCATGAAAAATACTCCTTATAATGAGGTTTTAAGGAAATCTATTTTCCGGAGAAAAATGAGAAAAATTGAAGGTAATAGTTCAGGATATTTTTCGGCTCAAAAAACTTTTTGTTTCAAAATCGTAACTTAGCACATTCAACCACTTCTATACTTAAAATGATCATGGAAAATATATCCTAATGCTCTCAGTTACCGATAGACACCATGCAAATGCAATGCTAATGATCAGAAAATATTTGAAAAATATCATCATTTAACAGCGTAATTCAAGGTCAGAAAGACGAAGAAACTATATCACAACCCTAGATTTGTATTCAGCATGAAAAATACTCCTTATAATGAGGTTTTAAAGAAAATCTATTTTCCGGAGAAAAATGAGAAAAATTGAAGGTAATAGTTCAGGATATTTTTCGGCTCAAAAAACTTTTTGTTTCAAAATCGTAACTTAGCACATTCAACCACTTCTATACTTAAAATGATCATGGAAAATATATCCTAATGCTCTCACTTACCGATAGACATCATGCAAATGCAATGCAAATGATCAGAAAATATTTGAAAAATATCATCATTTAACAGCGTAATTCAAGGTCAGAAAGACGAATAAACTATATCACAACCCTAGATTTGCATTCAGCATGAAAAATACTCCTTATAATGAGGTTTTAAAGGAAATCTATTTTCCGGTGAAAAATGCGAAAAATTGAAGGTAATAGTTCAGGATATTTTTCGGCTCAAAAAACTTTTTGTTTCAAAATCGTAACTTAGCACATTCAACCACTTCTATACTTAAAATGATCATGGAAAATATATCCTAATGCTCTCAGTTACCGATAGACACCATGCAAATGCAATGCAAATGATCATAAAATATTTGAAAAATATCATCATTTAACAGCGTAATTCAAGGTCAGAAAGACGAAGAAACTATATCACAACCCTAGATTTGCATTCAGCATGAAAAATACTCCTTATAATGAGGTTTTAAAGGAAATCTATTTTCCGGAGAAAAATGAGAAAAATTGAAGGTAATAGTTCAGGATACTTTTCGGCTCAAAAAACTTTTTGTTTCAAAATCGTAACTTAGCACATTCAACCACTTCTATACTTAAAATGATCATGGAAAATATATCCTAATGCTCTCAGTTACCGATAGACACCATGCAAATGCAATGCAAATGATCAGAAAATATTTGAAAAATATCATCATTTAACAGCGTAATTCAAGGTCAGAAAGACGAATAAACTATATCACAACCCTAAATTTGCATTCAGCATGAAAAATACTCCTTATAATGAGGTTTTAAAGGAAATCTATTTTCCGGTGAAAAATGCGAAAAATTGAAGGTAATAGTTCAGGATATTTTTCGGCTAAAAAAACTTTTTGTTTCAAAATCGAAACTTAGCACATTCAACCACTTCTATACTTAAAATGATCATGGAAAATATATCCTAATGCTCTCAGTTACCGATAGACACCATGTAAATGCAATGCAAATGATCAGAAAATATTTGAAAAATATCATCATTTAACAGCGTAATTCAAGGTCAGAAAGACGAAGAAACTATATCACAACCCTAGATTTGCATTCAGCATGAAAAATACTCCTTATAATGAGGTTTTAAAGGAAATCTATTTTCCGGAGAAAAATGAGAAAAATTGAAGGTTCAGGATACTTTTCGGCTCAAAAAACTTTTTGTTTCAAAATCGTAACTTAGCACATTCAACCACTTCTATACTTAAAATAAACATGGAAAATATAACCTAATGCTCTCAGTTACCGATAGACACCATGCAAAAGCAATGCAAATGATAAGAAAATATTTGAAAAATATCATCATTTAACAGCGTAATTCAAGGTCAGAAAGACGAAGAAACTATATCACAATCCTAGATTTGTATTCAGCATGAAAAATACTCCTTATATTGAAGTTTTAAAGAAAATCTATTTTCCGGAGAAAAATGAGAAAAATTGAAGGTAATAGTTCAGGATATTTTTCGGCTCAAAAAACTTTGTTTCAGAATCGAAACTTAGCACATTCAACCACTTCTATACTTAAAATGATCATGGAAAATATATCCTAATGCTCTCAGTTACCGATAGACACCATGTAAATACAATTCAAATGATCAGAAAATATTTGAAAAATATCATCATTTAACAGCGTAATTCAAGGTCAGAAAGACGAAGAAACTATAGCACAGCCCTAGATTTGCATTCAGCATGAAAAATACTCCTTATAATGAGGTTTTACAGGAAATCTCTTTCCCGGAGAAAAATGAGAAAAATTGAAGGTAATAGTTCAGGACATTTTTCGGCTAAAAAATCTTTTAGATTCAAAATCGGAACTTAGCACATTCAACCACTTTTATACTTAAAATGATCATGGAAAATATATCCTAATGCTCTCACTTACCGATAGACATCATGCAAATGCAATGCAAATGATCATAAAATATTTGAAAAATATCATCATTTAACAGCGTAATTCAAGGTCAGAAAGACGAATAAACTATATCACAACCCTAAATTTGCATTCAGCATGAAAAATACTCCTTATAATGAGGTTTTAAAGGAAATCTATTTTCCGGTGAAAAAATGCGAAAAATGGAAGTATTACGAAATAGTTCAGGATATTTTTCGGCTCAAAAAACTTTTTGTTTCAAAATCGAAACATAGCACATTCAACGACTTTTATACTTAAAATGATCATGGAAAATATATCCTAATGCTCTCAGTTACCGATAGACACCATGTAAATACAATTCAAATGATCAGAAAATATTTGAAAAATATCATCATTTAACAGCGTAATTCAAGGTCAGAAAGACGAAGAAACTATATCACAACCCTAGATTTGCATTCAGCATGAAAAATACTCCTTATAATGAGGTTTTACAGGAAATCTCTTTTCCGGATATAAATAAGAAAAATTGAAGGTAATAGTTCAGGATACTTTTCGGCTCAAAAAACTTTTTGTTTCAAAATCGTAACTTAGCACATTCAACTACTTCTATACTTAAGATGATCATGGAAAATATATCCTAATGCTCTCAGTTACCGATAGACACCATGCAAATGCAATGCTAATGATCAGAAAATATTTGAAAAATATCATCATTTAACAGCGTAATTCAAGGTCAGAAAGACGAAGAAACTATATCACAACCCTAGATTTGTATTCAGCATGAAAAATACTCCTTATAATGAGGTTTTAAAGGAAATCTATTTTCCGGTGAAAAATGCGAAAAATTGAAGGTAATAGTTCAGGATATTTTTCGGCTCAAAAAACTTTTTGTTTCCAAATCGTAACTTAGCACATTCAACCACTTCTATACTTAAAATGATCATGGAAAATATATCCTAATGCTCTCAGTTACCGATAGACACCATGCAAATGCAATGCTAATGATCAGAAAATATTTGAAAAATATCATCATTTAACAGCGTAATTCAAGGTCAGAAAGACGAAGAAACTATATCACAACCCTAGATTTGTATTCAGCATGAAAAATACTCCTTAAAATGAGGTTTTTAAGGAAATTTATTTTCCGGAGATAAATAAGAAAAATTGAAGGTAATAGTTCAGGATATTTTTCGGCTAAAAAAACTTTTTGTTTCCAAATCGTAACTTAGCACATTCAACCAATTCTATACTTAAAATGATCATGGAAAATATATCCTAATGCTCTCAGTTACCGATAGACACCATGTAAATACAATTCAAATGATCAGAAAATATTTGAAAAATATCATCATTTAACAGCGTAATTCAAGGTCAGAAAGACGAAGAAACTATATCACAACCCTAAATTTGCATTCAGCATGAAAAATACTCCTTATAATGAGGTTTTAAAGGAAATCTATTTTCCGGAGAAATATGAGAAAATCAGGATATTTTTCGGCTCAAAAAACTTTTTGTTTCAAAATCGTAACTTAGCACATTCAACCACTTCTATACTTAAAATGATCATGGAAAATATATCCTAATGCTCTCAGTTACCGATAGACACCATGCAAATGCAATGCAAATGATCAGAAAATATTTGAAAAATATCATCATTTAACAGCGTAATTCAAGGTCAGAAAGACGAAGAAACTATATCACAACCCTAGATTTGCATTCAGCATGAAAAATACTCCTTATAATGAGGTTTTAAAGGAAATCTATTTTCCGGAGAAAAATGAGAAAAATTGAAGGTAATAGTTCAGGATACTTTTCGGCTCAAAAAACTTTTTGTTTCAAAATCGTAACTTAGCACATTCAACCACTTCTATACTTAAGATGATCATGGAAAATATATCCTAATGCTCTCAGTTACCGATAGACACCATGCAAATGCAATGCTAATGATCAGAAAATATTTGAAAAATATCATCATTTAACAGCGTAATTCAAGGTCAGAAAGACGAAGAAACTATATCACAACCCTAGATTTGCATTCAGCATGAAAAATACTCCTTAAAATGAGGTTTTTAAGGAAATTTATTTTCCGGAGATAAATAGAAAAATTGAAGGTAATAGTTCAGGATATTTTTCGGCTCAAAAAACTTTTGTTTCCAAATCGTAACTTAGCACATTCAACCAATTCTATACTTAAAATGATCATGGAAAATATATCCTAATGCTCTCAGTTACCGATAGACACCATGCAAATGCAATGCTAATGATCATAAAATATTTGAAAAATATCATCATTTAACAGCGTAATTCAAGGTCAGAAAGACGAAGAAACTATATCACAACCCTAGATTTGCATTCAGCATGAAAAATACTCCTTATAATGAGGTTTTAAAGGAAATCTATTTTCCGGAGAAAAATGAGAAAAATTGAAGGTAATAGTTCAGGATATTTTTCGGCTCAAAAAACTTTTTGTTTCAAAATCGTAACTTAGCACATTCAACCACTTCTATACTTAAAATGATCATGGAAAATATATCCTAATGCTCTCAGTTACCGATAGACACCATGCAAATGCAATGCAAATGATCAGAAAATATTTGAAAAATATCATCATTTAACAGCGTAATTCAAGGTCAGAAAGACGAAGAAACTATATCACAACCCTAGATTTGCATTCAGCATGAAAAATACTCCTTATAATGAGGTTTTAAAGGAAATCTATTTTCCGGAGAAAAATGAGAAAAATTGAAGGTAATAGTTCAGGATATTTTTCGGCTCAAAAAACTTTTTGTTTCAAAATCGAAACTTAGCACATTCAACCACTTCTATACTTAAAATGATCATGGAAAATATATCCTAATGCTCTCAGTTACCGATAGACACCATGTAAATGCAATGCAAATGATCAGAAAATATTTGAAAAATATCATCATTTAACAGCGTAATTCAAGGTCAGAAAGACGAAGAAACTATATCACAACCCTAGATTTGCATTCAGCATGAAAAATACTCCTTATAATGAGGTTTTAAAGGAAATCTATTTTCCGGAGAAAAATGCGAAAAATTGAAGGTATATTTTTCAGGATATTTTTCGGCTCAAAAAACTTTTTGTTTCAAAATCGTAACTTAGCACATTCAACCAATTCCATACTTAAAATGATCATGGAAAATATATCCTAATGCTCTCAGTTACCGATAGACACCATGCAAATGCAATGCAAATGATCAGAAAATATTTGAAAAATATCATCATTTAACAGCGTAATTCAAGGTCAGAAAGACGAAGAAACTATATCACAATCCTAGATTTGTATTCAGCATGAAAAATACTCCTTATATTGAAGTTTTAAAGAAAATCTATTTTCCGGAGAAAAATGAGAAAAATTGAAGGTAATAGTTCAGGATATTTTTCGGCTCAAAAAACTTTGTTTCAGAATCGAAACTTAGCACATTCAACCACTTCTATACTTAAAATGATCATGGAAAATATATCCTAATGCTCTCAGTTACCGATAGACACCATGTAAATACAATTCAAATGATCAGAAAATATTTGAAAAATATCATCATTTAACAGCGTAATTCAAGGTCAGAAAGACGAAGAAACTATAGCACAGCCCTAGATTTGCATTCAGCATGAAAAATACTCCTTATAATGAGGTTTTACAGGAAATCTCTTTCCCGGAGAAAAATGAGAAAAATTGAAGGTAATAGTTCAGGACATTTTTCGGCTCAAAAATCTTTTAGATTCAAAATCGGAACTTAGCACATTCAACCACTTTTATACTTAAAATGATCATGGAAAATATATCCTAATGCTCTCACTTACCGATAGACATCATGCAAATGCAATGCAAATGATCATAAAATATTTGAAAAATATCATCATTTAACAGCGTAATTCAAGGTCAGAAAGACGAATAAACTATATCACAACCCTAAATTTGCATTCAGCATGAAAAATACTCCTTATAATGAGGTTTTAAAGGAAATCTATTTTCCGGTGAAAAATGCGAAAAATTGAAGGTAATAGTTCAGGATATTTTTCGGCTCAAAAAACTTTTTGTTTCAAAATCGAAACTTAGCACATTCAACGACTTCTATACTTAAAATGATCATGGAAAATATATCCTAATGCTCTCAGTTACCGATAGACACCATGTAAATGCAATGCAAATGATCAGAAAATATTTGAAAAATATCATCATTTAACAGCGTAATTCAAGGTCAGAAAGACGAAGAAACTATATCACAACCCTAGATTTGCATTCAGCATGAAAAATACTCCTTATAATGAGGTTTTAAAGGAAATCTATTTTCCGGAGAAAAATGAGAAAAATTGAAGGTAATAGTTCAGGATACTTTTCGGCTCAAAAAACTTTTTGTTTCAAAATCGTAACTTAGCACATTCAACCACTTCTATACTTAAGATGATCATGGAAAATATATCCTAATGCTCTCAGTTACCGATAGACACCATGCAAATGCAATGCTAATGATCAGAAAATATTTGAAAAATATCATCATTTAACAGCGTAATTCAAGGTCAGAAAGACGAAGAAACTATATCACAACCCTAGATTTGTATTCAGCATGAAAAATACTCCTTAAAATGAGGTTTTTAAGGAAATTTATTTTCCGGAGATAAATAAGAAAAATTGAAGGTAATAGTTCAGGATATTTTTCGGCTCAAAAAACTTTTTGTTTCCAAATCGTAACTTAGCACATTCAACCAATTCTATACTTAAAATGATCATGGAAAATATATCCTAATGCTCTCAGTTACC
This sequence comes from Panulirus ornatus, assembly GCF_036320965.1. Lineage (NCBI taxonomy): Eukaryota > Metazoa > Arthropoda > Malacostraca > Decapoda > Palinuridae > Panulirus > Panulirus ornatus. Next base: position 37,288,511 of record NC_092238.1, on the reverse strand, counting down.
GATAGACACCATGCAAATGCAATGCTAATGATCAGAAAATATTTGAAAAATATCATCATTTAACAGCGTAATTCAAGGTCAGAAAGACGAAGAAACTATATCACAACCCTAGATTTGCATTCAGCATGAAAAATACTCCTTATAATGAGGTTTTAAAGGAAATCTATTTTCCGGAGAAAAATGAGAAAAATTGAAGGTAATAGTTCAGGATATTTTTCGGCTCAAAAAACTTTTTGTTTCAAAATCGTAACTTAGCACATTCAACCACTTCTATACTTAAAATGATCATGGAAAATATATCCTAATGCTCTCAGTTACCGATAGACACCATGCAAATGCAATGCAAATGATCAGAAAATATTTGAAAAATATCATCATTTAACAGCGTAATTCAAGGTCAGAAAGACGAAGAAACTATATCACAACCCTAGATTTGCATTCAGCATGAAAAATACTCCTTATAATGAGGTTTTAAAGGAAATTTATTTTCCGGAGATAAATAAGAAAAATTGAAGGTAATATATGTTCAGGATATTTTTCGGCTAAAAAAACTTTTTGTTTCAAAATCGAAACTTAGCACATTCAACCACTTCTATACTTAAAATGATCATGGAAAATATATCCTAATGCTCTCAGTTACCGATAGACACCATGTAAATACAATTCAAATGATCAGAAAATATTTGAAAAATATCATCATTTAACAGCGTAATTCAAGGTCAGAAAGACGAAGAAACTATATCACAGCCCTAGATTTGCATTCAGCATGAAAAATACTCCTTATAATGAGGTTTTACAGGAAATCTATTTTCCGGAGAAAAATGAGAAAAATTGAAGGTAATAGTTCGGGATACTTTTCGGCTCAAAAAATTTTTGTTTCAAAATCGTAACTTAGCACATTCAACCACTTCTATACTTAAGATGATCATGGAAAATATATCCTAATGCTCTCACTTACCGATAGACACCATGCAAATGCAATGCTAATGATCAGAAAATATTTGAAAAATATCATCATTTAACAGCGTAATTCAAGGTCAGAAAGACGAAGAAACTATATCACAACCCTAGATTTGTATTCAGCATGAAAAATACTCCTTAAAATGAGGTTTTTAAGGAAATTTATTTTCCGGAGATAAATAAGAAAAATTGAAGGTAATAGTTCAGGATATTTTTCGGCTCAAAAAACTTTTTGTTTCCAAATCGTAACTTAGCACATTCAACCAATTCTATACTTAAAATGATCATGGAAAATATATCCTAATGCTCTCAGTTACCGATAGACACCATGCAAATGCAATGCAAATGATCAGAAAATATTTGAAAAATATCATCATTTAACAGCGTAATTCAAGGTCAGAAAGACGAAGAAACTATATCACAACCCTAGATTTGTATTCAGCATGAAAAATACTCCTTATATTGAAGTTTTAAAGAAAATCTATTTTCCGGAGAAAAATGAGAAAAATTGAAGGTAATAGTTCAGGATATTTTTCGGCTGAAAAAACTTTTTGTTTCAAAATCGTAACTTAGCACATTCAACCACTTCTATACTTAAAATGATCATGGAAAATATATCCTAATGCTCTCACTTACCGATAGACATCATGCAAATGCAATGCAAATGATCATAAAATATTTGAAAAATATCATCATTTAACAGCGTAATTCAAGGTCAGAAAGACGAAGAAACTATATCACAACCCTAAATTTGCATTCAGCATGAAAAATACTCCTTATAATGAGGTTTTAAAGGAAATCTATTTTCCGGTGAAAAATGCGAAAAATTGAAGGTTCAGGATACTTTTCGGCTCAAAAAACTTTTTGTTTCAAAATCGTAACTTAGCACATTCAACCACTTCTATACTTAAGATGATCATGGAAAATATATCCTAATGCTCTCAGTTACCGATAGACACCATGCAAATGCAATGCTAATGATCAGAAAATATTTGAAAAATATCATCATTTAACAGCGTAATTCAAGGTCAGAAAGACGAAGAAACTATATCACAACCCTAGATTTGCATTCAGCATGAAAAATACTCCTTAAAATGAGGTTTTTAAGGAAATTTATTTTCCGGAGATAAATAAGAAAAATTGAAGGTAATAGTTCAGGATATTTTTCGGCTCAAAAAACTTTTTGTTTCCAAATCGTAACTTAGCACATTCAACCAATTCTATACTTAAAATGATCATGGAAAATATATCCTAATGCTCTCAGTTACCGATAGACACCATGCAAATGGAATGCTAATGATCAGAAAATATTTGAAAAATATCATCATTTAACAGCGTAATTCAAGGTCAGAAAGACGAAGAAACTATATCACAACCCTAGATTTGCATTCAGCATGAAAAATACTCCTTAAAATGAGGTTTTTAAGGAAATTTATTTTCCGGAGATAAATAAGAAAAATTGAAGGTAATAGTTCAGGATATTTTTCGGCTCAAAAAACTTTTTGTTTCAAAATCGTAACTTAGCACATTCAACCACTTCTATACTTAAAATGATCATGGAAAATATATCCTAATGCTCTCACTTACCGATAGACATCATGCAAATGCAATGCAAATGATCATAAAATATTTGAAAAATATCATCATTTAACAGCGTAATTCAAGGTCAGAAAGACGAATATATCACACCTAAATTTGCATTCAGCATGAAAAATACTCCTTATAATGAGGTTTTAAAGGAAATCTATTTTCCGGTGAAAAATGCGAAAAATTGAAGGTAATAGTTCAGGATATTTTTCGGCTCAAAAAACTTTTTGTTTCAAAATCGAAACTTAGCACATTCAACGACTTCTATACTTAAAATGATCATGGAAAATATATCCTAATGCTCTCACTTACCGATAGACACCATGAAAATGCAATGCAAATGATCAGAAAATATTTGAAAAATATCATCATTTAACAGCGTAATTCAAGGTCAGAAAGACGAAGAAACTATATCACAGCCCTAGATTTGCATTCAGCATGAAAAATACTCCTTATAATGAGGTTTTACAGGAAATCTCTTTCCCGGAGAAAAATGAGAAAAATTGAAGGTAATAGTTCAGGATATTTTTCGGCTCAAAAAACTTTTTGTTTCAAAATCGTAACTTAGCACATTCAACCACTTCTATACTTAAAATGATCATGGAAAATATATCCTAATGCTCTCACTTACCGATAGACATCATGCAAATGCAATGCAAATGATCAGAAAATATTTGAAAAATATCATCATTTAACAGCGTAATTCAAGGTCAGAAAGACGAAGAAACTATATCACAACCCTAAATTTGCATTCAGCATGAAAAATACTCCTTATAATGAGGTTTTAAAGGAAATCTATTTTCCGGAGAAAAATGAGAAAAATTGAAGGTAATAGTTCAGGATATTTTTCGGCTCAAAAAACTTTTTGTTTCAAAATCGAAACTTAGCACATTCAACCACTTCTATACTTAAAATGATCATGGAAAATATATCCTAATGCTCTCAGTTACCGATAGACACCATGCAAATGCAATGCAAATGATCAGAAAATATTTGAAAAATATCATCATTTAACAGCGTAATTCAAGGTCAGAAAGACGAAGAAACTATATCACAATCCTAGATTTGTATTCAGCATGAAAAATACTCCTTATATTGAAGTTTTAAAGAAAATCTATTTTCCGGAGAAAAATGAGAAAAATTGAAGGTAATAGTTCAGGATATTTTTCGGCTCAAAAAACTTTTTGTTTCAAAATCGGAACTTAGCACATTCAACCACTTCTATACTTAAAATGATCATAGGAAAATATATCCTAATGCTCTCACTTACCGATAGACATCATGCAAATGCAATGCAAATGATCATAAAATATTTGAAAAATATCATCATTTAACAGCGTAATTCAAGGTCAGAAAGACGAAGAAACTATACACAACCTAAATTTGCATTCAGCATGAAAAATACTTCTTATAATGAGGTTTTAAAGGAAATCTATTTTCCGGTAAAAAATGCGAAAAATTGAAGGTAATAGTTCAGGATATTTTTCGGCTCAAAAAACTTTTTGTTTCAAAATCGAAACTTAGCACATTCAACCACTTCTATACTTAAAATGATCATGGAAAATATATCCTAATGCTCTCAGTTACCGATAGACACCATGTAAATACAATTCAAATGATCAGAAAATATTTGAAAAATATCATCATTTAACAGCGTAATTCAAGGTCAGAAAGACGAAGAAACTATATCACAGCCCTAGATTTGCATTCAGCATGAAAAATACTCCTTATAATGAGGTTTTACAGGAAATCTCTTTCCCGGAGAAAAATGAGAAAAATTGAAGGTAATAGTTCAGGACATTTTTCGGCTCAAAAAACTTTTTGATTCAAAATCGGAACTTAGCACATTCAACCACTTCTATACTTAAAATGATCATGGAAAATATATCCTAATGCTCTCACTTACCGATAGACATCATGCAAATGCAATGCAAATGATAAGAAAATATTTGAAAAATATCATCATTTAACAGCGTAATTCAAGGTCAGAAAGACGAATAAACTATATCACAACCCTAAATTTGCATTCAGCATGAAAAATACTCCTTATAATGAGGTTTTAAAGGAAATCTATTTTCCGGAGAAAAATGCGAAAAATTGAAGGTAATAGTTCAGGATATTTTTCGGCTCAAAAAACTTTTTGTTTCAAAATCGTAACTTAGCACATTCAACCACTTCTATACTTAAAATGATCATGGAAAATATATCCTAATGCTCTCAGTTACCGATAGACACCATGCAAATGCAATGCAAATGATCAGAAAATATTTGAAAAATATCATCATTTAACAGCGTAATTCAAGGTCAGAAAGACGAAGAAACTATATCACAACCCTAGATTTGCATTCAGCATGAAAAATACTCCTTATATTGAGGTTTTAAAGGAAATCTATTTTCCGGAGAAAAATGAGAAAAATTGAAGGTAATAGTTCAGGATATTTTTCGGCTCAAAAAACTTTTTGTTTCAAAATCGTAACTTAGCACATTCAACCACTTCTATACTTAAATGATCATGGAAAATATATCCTAATGCTCTCAGTTACCGATAGACACCATGCAAATGCAATGCAAATGATCAGAAAATATTTGAAAAATATCATCATTTAACAGCGTAATTCAAGGTCAGAAAGACGAAGAAACTATATCACAACCCTAGATTTGCATACAGCATGAAAAATACTCCTTATAATGAGGTTTTAAAGGAAATCTATTTTCCGGAGAAAAATGAGAAAAATTGAAGGTTCAGGATATTTTTCGGCTCAAAAAACTTTTTGTTTCAAAATCGTAACTTAGCACATTCAACCACTTCTATACTTAAAATGATCATGGAAAATATATCCTAATGCTCTCACTTACCGATAGACATCATGCAAATGCAATGCAAATGATCATAAAATATTTGAAAAATATCATCATTTAACAGCGTAATTCAAGGTCAGAAAGACGAAGAAACTATATCACAACCCTAAATTTGCATTCAGCATGAAAAATACTCCTTATAATGAGGTTTTAAAGGAAATCTATTTTCCGGTGAAAAATGCGAAAAATTGAAGGTAATAGTTCAGGATATTTTTCGGCTCAAAAAACTTTTTGTTTCAAAATCGTAACTTAGCACATTCAACCACTTCTATATTTAAAATAAACATGGAAAATATAACCTAATGCTCTCAGTTACCGATAGACACCATGCAAATACAATTCAAATGATCAGAAAATATTTGAAAAATATCATCATTTAACAGCGTAATTCAAGGTCAGAAAGACGAAGAAACTATATCACAGCCCTAGATTTGCATTCAGCATGAAAAATACTCCTTATAATGAGGTTTTAAAGGAAATCTATTTTCCGGAGAAAAATGAGAAAAATTGAAGGTAATAGTTCAGGATATTTTTCGGCTCAAAAAACTTTTTGTTTCAAAATCGTAACTTAGCACATTCAACCACTTCTATACTTAAAATGATCATGGAAAATATATCCTAATGCTCTCACTTACCGATAGACATCATGCAAATGCAATGCAAATGATCAGAAAATATTTGAAAAATATCATCATTTAACAGCGTAATTCAAGGTCAGAAAGACGAATAAACTATATCACAACCCTAAATTTGCATTCAGCATGAAAAATACTCCTTATAATGAGGTTTTAAAGGAAATCTATTTTCCGGAGAAAAATGAGAAAAATTGAAGGTAATAGTTCAGGATACTTTTCGGCTCAAAAAACTTTTTGTTTCAAAATCGTAACTTAGCACATTCAACCAATTCTATACTTAAAATGATCATGGAAAATATATCCTAATGCTCTCAGTTACCGATAGACACCATGCAAATGCAATGCAAATGATCAGAAAATATTTGAAAAATATCATCATTTAACAGCGTAATTCAAGGTCAGAAAGACGAAGAAACTATATCACAACCCTAGATTTGTATTCAGCATGAAAAATACTCCTTATATTAAGTTTTAAAGGAAATCTATTTTCCGGAGAAAAATGCGAAAAATTGAAGGTAATAGTTCAGGATATTTTTCGGCTCAAAAAATTTTTGTTTCAAAATCGGAACTTAGCACATTCAACCACTTCTATACTTAAAATGATCATAGAAAATATATCCTAATGTCTCACTTACCGATAGACATCATGCAAATGCAATGCAAATGATCATAAAATATTTGAAAAATATCATCATTTAAAAGCGTAATTCAAGGTCAGAAAGACGAATAAACACTAAATTTGCATTCAGCATAAAAAATACTCCTTATAATGAGGTTTTAAAGGAAATCTATTTTCCGGTGAAAAATGCGAAAAATTGAAGTATTACGAAATAGTTCAGGATATTTTTCGGCTCAAAAAACTTTTTCTTTCAAAATCGAAACTTAGCACATTCAACGACTTCTATACTTAAAATGATCATGGAAAATATATCCTAATGCTCTCAGTTACCGATAGACACCATGTAAATACAATTCAAATGATCAGAAAATATTTGAAAAATATCATCATTTAACAGCGTAATTCAAGGTCAGAAAGACGAAGAAACTATATCACAGCCCTAGATTTGCATTCAGCATGAAAAATACTCCTTATAATGAGGTTTTACAGGAAATCTCTTTTCCGGAGAAAAATGAGAAAAATTGAAGGTAATAGTTCAGGATATTTTTCGGCTCAAAAAACTTTTTGTTTCAAAATCGTAACTTAGCACATTCAACCACTTCTATACTTAAAATGATCATGGAAAATATATCCTAATGCTCTCACTTACCGATAGACATCATGCAAATGCAATGCAAATGATCAGAAAATATTTGAAAAATATCATCATTTAACAGCGTAATTCAAGGTCAGAAAGACGAATAAACTATATCACAACCCTAAATTTGCATTCAGCATGAAAAATACTCCTTATAATGAGGTTTTAAAGGAAATCTATTTTCCGGAGAAAAATGCGAAAAATTGAAGGTATATTTTTCAGGATATTTTTCGGCTCAAAAAACTTTTTGTTTCAAAATCGTAACTTAGCACATTCAACCAATTCCATACTTAAAATGATCATGGAAAATATAACCTAATGCTCTCAGTTACCGATAGACACCATGCAAATGCAATGCAAATGATAAGAAAATATTTGAAAAATATCATCATTTAACAGCGTAATTCAAGGTCAGAAAGACGAAGAAACTATATCACAATCCTAGATTTGTATTCAGCATGAAAAATACTCCTTATATTGAAGTTTTAAAGAAAATCTATTTTCCGGAGAAAAATGAGAAAAATTGAAGGTAATAGTTCAGGATATTTTCGGCTCAAAAAACTTTTTGTTTCAAAATCGTAACTTAGCACATTCAACCACTTCTATACTTAAAATGATCATGGAAAATATATCCTAATGCTCTCACTTACCGATAGACATCATGCAAATGCAATGCAAATGATCATAAAATATTTGAAAAATATCATCATTTAACAGCGTAATTCAAGTTCAGAAAGACGAAGAAACTATATCACAACCCTAAATTTGCATTCAGCATGAAAAATACTCCTTATAATGAGGTTTTAAAGGAAATCTATTTTCCGGTGAAAAATGCGAAAAATTGAAGGTAATAGTTCAGGATATTTTTCGGCTCAAAAAACTTTTTGTTTCAAAATCGAAACTTAGCACATTCAACCACTTCTATACTTAAAATGATCATGGAAAATATATCCTAATGCTCTCAGTTACCGATAGACACCATGTAAATGCAATGCAAATGATCAGAAAATATTTGAAAAATATCATCATTTAACAGCGTAATTCAAGGTCAGAAAGACGAAGAAACTATATCACAACCCTAGATTTGCATTCAGCATGAAAAATACTCCTTATAATGAGGTTTTAAAGGAAATCTATTTTCCGGAGAAAAATGAGAAAAATTGAAGGTAATAGTTCAGGATATTTTTCGGCTCAAAAAACTTTTTGTTTCAAAATCGTAACTTAGCACATTCAACCACTTCTATACTTAAAATGATCATGGAAAATATATCCTAATGCTCTCACTTACCGATAGACACCATGCAAATGCAATGCAAATGATCAGAAAATATTTGAAAAATATCATCATTTAACAGCGTAATTCAAGGTCAGAAAGACGAAGAAACTATATCACAACCCTAGATTTGTATTCAGCATGAAAAATACTCCTTATAATGAGGTTTTAAAGGAAATCTATTTTCCGGAGAAAAATGAGAAAAATTGAAGGTAATAGTTCAGGATATTTTTCGGCTCAAAAAACTTTTTGTTTCAAAATCGTAACTTAGCACATTCAACCACTTCTATACTTAAAATGATCATGGAAAATATATCCTAATGCTCTCACTTACCGATAGACATCATGCAAATGCAATGCAAATGATCATAAAATATTTGAAAAATATCATCATTTAACAGCGTAATTCAAGGTCAGAAAGACGAAGAAACTATATCACAACCCTAAATTTGCATTCAGCATGAAAAATACTCCTTATAATGAGGTTTTAAAGGAAATCTATTTTCCGGTGAAAAATGCGAAAAATTGAAGGTAATAGTTCAGGATATTTTTCGGCTCAAAAAACTTTTTGTTTCAAAATCGTAACTTAGCACATTCAACCACTTCTATACTTAAAATGATCATGGAAAATATATCCTAATGCTCTCAGTTACCGATAGACACCATGCAAATGCAATGCTAATGATCAGAAAATATTTGAAAAATATCATCATTTAACAGCGTAATTCAAGGTCAGAAAGACGAAGAAACTATATCACAACCCTAGATTTGTATTCAGCATGAAAAATACTCCTTATAATGAGGTTTTAAAGGAAATCTATTTTCCGGAGAAAAATGAGAAAAATTGAAGGTAATAGTTCAGGATATTTTTCGGCTCAAAAAACTTTTTGTTTCAAAATCGTAACTTAGCACATTCAACCACTTCTATACTTAAAATGATCATGGAAAATATATCCTAATGCTCTCACTTACCGATAGACATCATGCAAATGCAATGCAAATGATCATAAAATATTTGAAAAATATCATCATTTAACAGCGTAATTCAAGGTCAGAAAGACGAAGAAACTATATCACAACCCTAAATTTGCATTCAGCATGAAAAATACTCCTTATAATGAGGTTTTAAAGGAAATCTATTTTCCGGTGAAAAATGCGAAAAATTGAAGGTAATAGTTCAGGATATTTTTCGGCTCAAAAAACTTTTTGTTTCAAAATCGTAACTTAGCACATTCAACCACTTCTATACTTAAAATGATCATGGAAAATATATCCTAATGCTCTCAGTTACCGATAGACACCATGCAAATGCAATGCAAATGATCAGAAAATATTTGAAAAATATCATCATTTAACAGCGTAATTCAAGGTCAGAAAGACGAAGAAACTATATCACAACCCTAGATTTGTATTCAGCATGAAAAATACTCCTTATAATGAGGTTTTAAAGGAAATCTATTTTCCGGAGAAAAATGAGAAAAATTGAAGGTAATAGTTCAGGATATTTTTCGGCTCAAAAAACTTTTTGTTTCAAAATCGTAACTTAGCACATTCAACCACTTCTATACTTAAAATGATCATGGAAAATATATCCTAATGCTCTCACTTACCGATAGACATCATGCAAATGCAATGCAAATGATCAGAAAATATTTGAAAAATATCATCATTTAACAGCGTAATTCAAGGTCAGAAAGACGAAGAAACTATATCACAACCCTAAATTTGCATTCAGCATGAAAAATACTCCTTATAATGAGGTTTTAAAGGAAATCTATTTTCCGGAGAAAAATGCGAAAAATTGAAGGTATATTTTTCAGGATATTTTTCGGCTCAAAAAACTTTTTGTTTCAAAATCGTAACTTAGCACATTCAACCACTTCCATACTTAAAATGATCATGGAAAATATAACCTAATGCTCTCAGTTACCGATAGACACCATGCAAATGCAATGCAAATGATAAGAAAATATTTGAAAAATATCATCATTTAACAGCGTAATTCAAGGTCAGAAAGACGAAGAAACTATATCACAACCCTAGATTTGCATTCAGCATGAAAAATACTCCTTATAATGAGGTTTTAAAGGAAATCTATTTTCCGGAGAAAAATGAGAAAAATTGAAGGTAATAGTTCAGGATATTTTTCGGCTCAAAAAACTTTTTGTTTCAAAATCGTAACTTAGCACATTCAACCACTTCTATACTTAAAATGATCATGGAAAATATATCCTAATGCTCTCAGTTACCGATAGACACCATGCAAATGCAATGCAAATGATCAGAAAATATTTGAAAAATATCATCATTTAACAGCGTAATTCAAGGTCAGAAAGACGAAGAAACTATATCACAACCCTAGATTTGCATTCAGCATGAAAAATACTCCTTATAATGAGGTTTTAAAGGAAATCTATTTTCCGGAGAAAAATGAGAAAAATTGAAGGTAATAGTTCAGGATATTTTTCGGCTCAAAAAACTTTTTGTTTCAAAATCGTAACTTAGCACATTCAACCACTTCTATACTTAAAATGATCATGGAAAATATATCCTAATGCTCTCACTTACCGATAGACATCATGCAAATGCAATGCAAATGATCATAAAATATTTGAAAAATATCATCATTTAACAGCGTAATTCAAGGTCAGAAAGACGAAGAAACTATATCACAACCCTAAATTTGCATTCAGCATGAAAAATACTCCTTATAATGAGGTTTTAAAGGAAATCTATTTTCCGGAGAAAAATGCGAAAAATTGAAGGTATATTTTTCAGGATATTTTTCGGCTCAAAAAACTTTTTGTTTCAAAATCGTAACTTAGCACATTCAACCAATTCCATACTTAAAATGATCATGGAAAATATAACCTAATGCTCTCAGTTACCGATAGACACCATGCAAATGCAATGCAAATGATCAGAAAATATTTGAAAAATATCATCATTTAACAGCGTAATTCAAGGTCAGAAAGACGAAGAAACTATATCACAATCCTAGATTTGTATTCAGCATGAAAAATACTCCTTATATTGAGGTTTTAAAGAAATCTATTTTCCGGAGAAAAATGAGAAAAATTGAAGGTAATAGTTCAGGATATTTTTCGGCTCAAAAAACTTTTTGTTTCAAAATCGTAACTTAGCACATTCAACCACTTCTATACTTAAAATGATCATGGAAAATATATCCTAATGCTCTCACTTACCGATAGACATCATGCAAATGCAATGCAAATGATCATAAAATATTTGAAAAATATCATCATTTAACAGCGTAATTCAAGGTCAGAAAGACGAAGAAACTATATCACAACCCTAAATTTGCATTCAGCATGAAAAATACTCCTTATAATGAGGTTTTAAAGGAAATCTATTTTCCGGAGAAAAATGCGAAAAATTGAAGGTATATTTTTCAGGATATTTTTCGGCTCAAAAAACTTTTTGTTTCAAAATCGTAACTTAGCACATTCAACCACTTCTATACTTAAAATGATCATGGAAAATATATCCTAATGCTCTCAGTTACCGATAGACACCATGCAAATGCAATGCAAATGATCAGAAAATATTTGAAAAATATCATCATTTAACAGCGTAATTGAAGGTCAGAAAGACGAAGAAACTATATCACAACCCTAGATTTGCATTCAGCATGAAAAATACTCCTTATAATGAGGTTTTAAAGGAAATCTATTTTCCGGAGAAAAATGAGAAAAATTGAAGGTAATAGTTCAGGATATTTTTCGGCTCAAAAAACTTTTTGTTTCAAAATCGTAACTTAGCACATTCAACCACTTCTATACTTAAAATGATCATGGAAAATATATCCTAATGCTCTCAGTTACCGATAGACACCATGCAAATGCAATGCAAATGATCAGAAAATATTTGAAAAATATCATCATTTAACAGCGTAATTCAAGGTCAGAAAGACGAAGAAACTATATCACAACCCTAGATTTGCATTCAGCATGAAAAATACTCCTTATAATGAGGTTTTAAAGGAAATCTATTTTCCGGAGAAAAATGAGAAAAATTGAAGGTAATAGTTCAGGATATTTTTCGGCTCAAAAAACTTTTTGTTTCAAAATCGTAACTTAGCACATTCAACCACTTCTATACTTAAAATGATCATGGAAAATATATCCTAATGCTCTCACTTACCGATAGACATCATGCAAATGCAATGCAAATGATCATAAAATATTTGAAAAATATCATCATTTAACAGCGTAATTCAAGGTCAGAAAGACGAAGAAACTATATCACAACCCTAGATTTGCATTCAGCATGAAAAATACTCCTTATAATGAGGTTTTAAAGGAAATCTATTTTCCGGAGAAAAATGAGAAAAATTGAAGGTAATAGTTCAGGATATTTTTCGGCTCAAAAAACTTTTTGTTTCAAAATCGTAACTTAGCACATTCAACCACTTCTATACTTAAAATGATCATGGAAAATATATCCTAATGCTCTCAGTTACCGATAGACACCATGCAAATGCAATGCAAATGATCAGAAAATATTTGAAAAATATCATCATTTAACAGCGTAATTCAAGGTCAGAAAGACGAAGAAACTATATCACAACCCTAGATTTGCATTCAGCATGAAAAATACTCCTTATAATGAGGTTTTAAAGGAAATCTATTTTCCGGAGAAAAATGAGAAAAATTGAAGGTAATAGTTCAGGATATTTTTCGGCTCAAAAAACTTTTTGTTTCAAAATCGTAACTTAGCACATTCAACCACTTCTATACTTAAAATGATCATGGAAAATATATCCTAATGCTCTCACTTACCGATAGACATCATGCAAATGCAATGCAAATGATCATAAAATATTTGAAAAATATCATCATTTAACAGCGTAATTCAAGGTCAGAAAGACGAAGAAACTATATCACAACCCTAAATTTGCATTCAGCATGAAAAATACTCCTTATAATGAGGTTTTAAAGGAAATCTATTTTCCGGTGAAAAATGCGAAAAATTGAAGGTAATAGTTCAGGATATTTTTCGGCTCAAAAAACTTTTTGTTTCAAAATCGTAACTTAGCACATTCAACCACTTCTATACTTAAAATGATCATGGAAAATATATCCTAATGCTCTCAGTTACCGATAGACACCATGCAAATGCAATGCAAATGATCAGAAAATATTTGAAAAATATCATCATTTAACAGCGTAATTCAAGGTCAGAAAGACGAAGAAACTATATCACAACCCTAGATTTGTATTCAGCATGAAAAATACTCCTTATATTGAAGTTTTAAAGAAATTCTATTTTCCGGAGAAAAATGAGAAAAATTGAAGGTAATAGTTCAGGATATTTTTCGGCTCAAAAAACTTTTTGTTTCAAAATCGTAACTTAGCACATTCAACCACTTCTATACTTAAAATGATCATGGAAAATATATCCTAATGCTCTCACTTACCGATAGACATCATGCAAATGCAATGCAAATGATCATAAAATATTTGAAAAATATCATCATTTAACAGCGTAATTCAAGGTCAGAAAGACGAAGAAACTATATCACAACCCTAAATTTGCATTCAGCATGAAAAATACTCCTTATAATGAGGTTTTAAAGGAAATCTATTTTCCGGTGAAAAATGCGAAAAATTGAAGGTAATAGTTCAGGATATTTTTCGGCTCAAAAAACTTTTTGTTTCAAAATCGTAACTTAGCACATTCAACCACTTCTATACTTAAAATGATCATGGAAAATATATCCTAATGCTCTCAGTTACCGATAGACACCATGCAAATGCAATGCAAATGATCAGAAAATATTTGAAAAATATCATCATTTAACAGCGTAATTCAAGGTCAGAAAGACGAAGAAACTATATCACAACCCTAGATTTGCATTCAGCATGAAAAATACTCCTTATAATGAGGTTTTAAAGGAAATCTATTTTCCGGAGAAAAATGAGAAAAATTGAAGGTAATAGTTCAGGATATTTTTCGGCTCAAAAAACTTTTTGTTTCAAAATCGTAACTTAGCACATTCAACCACTTCTATACTTAAAATGATCATGGAAAATATATCCTAATGCTCTCAGTTACCGATAGACACCATGCAAATGCAATGCAAATGATCAGAAAATATTTGAAAAATATCATCATTTAACAGCGTAATTCAAGGTCAGAAAGACGAAGAAACTATATCACAACCCTAGATTTGCATTCAGCATGAAAAATACTCCTTATAATGAGGTTTTAAAGGAAATCTATTTTCCGGAGAAAAATGAGAAAAATTGAAGGTAATAGTTCAGGATATTTTTCGGCTCAAAAAACTTTTTGTTTCAAAATCGTAACTTAGCACATTCAACCACTTCTATACTTAAAATGATCATGGAAAATATATCCTAATGCTCTCAGTTACCGATAGACACCATGCAAATGCAATGCAAATGATCAGAAAATATTTGAAAAATATCATCATTTAACAGCGTAATTCAAGGTCAGAAAGACGAAGAAACTATATCACAACCCTAGATTTGCATTCAGCATGAAAAATACTCCTTATAATGAGGTTTTAAAGGAAATCTATTTTCCGGAGAAAAATGAGAAAAATTGAAGGTAATAGTTCAGGATATTTTTCGGCTCAAAAAACTTTTTGTTTCAAAATCGTAACTTAGCACATTCAACCACTTCTATACTTAAAATGATCATGGAAAATATATCCTAATGCTCTCAGTTACCGATAGACACCATGCAAATGCAATGCAAATGATCAGAAAATATTTGAAAAATATCATCATTTAACAGCGTAATTCAAGGTCAGAAAGACGAAGAAACTATATCACAACCCTAGATTTGCATTCAGCATGAAAAATACTCCTTATAATGAGGTTTTAAAGGAAATCTATTTTCCGGAGAAAAATGAGAAAAATTGAAGGTAATAGTTCAGGATATTTTTCGGCTCAAAAAACTTTTTGTTTCAAAATCGTAACTTAGCACATTCAACCACTTCTATACTTAAAATGATCATGGAAAATATATCCTAATGCTCTCAGTTACCGATAGACACCATGCAAATGCAATGCAAATGATCAGAAAATATTTGAAAAATATCATCATTTAACAGCGTAATTCAAGGTCAGAAAGACGAAGAAACTATATCACAACCCTAGATTTGCATTCAGCATGAAAAATACTCCTTATAATGAGGTTTTAAAGGAAATCTATTTTCCGGAGAAAAATGAGAAAAATTGAAGGTAATAGTTCAGGATATTTTTCGGCTCAAAAAACTTTTTGTTTCAAAATCGTAACTTAGCACATTCAACCACTTCTATACTTAAAATGATCATGGAAAATATATCCTAATGCTCTCACTTACCGATAGACACCATGTAAATGCAATGCAAATGATCATAAAATATTTGAAAAATATCATCATTTAACAGCGTAATTCAAGGTCAGAAAGACGAAGAAACTATATCACAACCCTAGATTTGCATTCAGCATGAAAAATACTCCTTATAATGAGGTTTTAAAGGAAATCTATTTTCCGGAGAAAAATGAGAAAAATTGAAGGTAATAGTTCAGGATATTTTTCGGCTCAAAAAACTTTTTGTTTCAAAATCGTAACTTAGCACATTCAACCAATTCCATACTTAAAATGATCATGGAAAATATAACCTAATGCTCTCAGTTACCGATAGACACCATGCAAATGCAATGCAAATGATCAGAAAATATTTGAAAAATATCATCATTTAACAGCGTAATTCAAGGTCAGAAAGACGAAGAAACTATATCACAACCCTAGATTTGCATTCAGCATGAAAAATACTCCTTATAATGAGGTTTTAAAGGAAATCTATTTTCCGGAGAAAAATGAGAAAAATTGAAGGTAATAGTTCAGGATATTTTTCGGCTCAAAAAACTTTTTGTTTCAAAATCGTAACTTAGCACATTCAACCACTTCTATACTTAAAATGATCATGGAAAATATATCCTAATGCTCTCACTTACCGATAGACATCATGCAAATGCAATGCAAATGATCATAAAATATTTGAAAAATATCATCATTTAACAGCGTAATTCAAGGTCAGAAAGACGAAGAAACTATATCACAACCCTAAATTTGCATTCAGCATGAAAAATACTCCTTATAATGAGGTTTTAAAGGAAATCTATTTTCCGGAGAAAAATGCGAAAAATTGAAGGTATATTTTTCAGGATATTTTTCGGCTCAAAAAACTTTTTGTTTCAAAATCGTAACTTAGCACATTCAACCAATTCCATACTTAAAATGATCATGGAAAATATAACCTAATGCTCTCAGTTACCGATAGACACCATGCAAATGCAATGCAAATGATAAGAAAATATTTGAAAAATATCATCATTTAACAGCGTAATTCAAGGTCAGAAAGACGAAGAAACTATATCACAACCCTAGATTTGCATTCAGCATGAAAAATACTCCTTATAATGAGGTTTTAAAGGAAATCTATTTTCCGGAGAAAAATGAGAAAAATTGAAGGTAATAGTTCAGGATATTTTTCGGCTCAAAAAACTTTTTGTTTCAAAATCGTAACTTAGCACATTCAACCACTTCTATACTTAAAATGATCATGGAAAATATATCCTAATGCTCTCACTTACCGATAGACATCATGCAAATGCAATGCAAATGATCATAAAATATTTGAAAAATATCATCATTTAACAGCGTAATTCAAGGTCAGAAAGACGAAGAAACTATATCACAACCCTAAATTTGCATTCAGCATGAAAAATACTCCTTATAATGAGGTTTTAAAGGAAATCTATTTTCCGGAGAAAAATGCGAAAAATTGAAGGTATATTTTTCAGGATATTTTTCGGCTCAAAAAACTTTTTGTTTCAAAATCGTAACTTAGCACATTCAACCAATTCCATACTTAAAATGATCATGGAAAATATAACCTAATGCTCTCAGTTACCGATAGACACCATGCAAATGCAATGCAAATGATAAGAAAATATTTGAAAAATATCATCATTTAACAGCGTAATTCAAGGTCAGAAAGACGAAGAAACTATATCACAACCCTAGATTTGCATTCAGCATGAAAAATACTCCTTATAATGAGGTTTTAAAGGAAATCTATTTTCCGGAGAAAAATGAGAAAAATTGAAGGTAATAGTTCAGGATATTTTTCGGCTCAAAAAACTTTTTGTTTCAAAATCGTAACTTAGCACATTCAACCACTTCTATACTTAAAATGATCATGGAAAATATATCCTAATGCTCTCAGTTACCGATAGACATCATGCAAATGCAATGCAAATGATCAGAAAATATTTGAAAAATATCATCATTTAACAGCGTAATTCAAGGTCAGAAAGACGAAGAAACTATATCACAACCCTAGATTTGCATTCAGCATGAAAAATACTCCTTATAATGAGGTTTTAAAGGAAATCTATTTTCCGGAGAAAAATGAGAAAAATTGAAGGTAATAGTTCAGGATATTTTTCGGCTCAAAAAACTTTTTGTTTCAAAATCGTAACTTAGCACATTCAACCACTTCTATACTTAAAATGATCATGGAAAATATATCCTAATGCTCTCAGTTACCGATAGACACCATGCAAATGCAATGCAAATGATCAGAAAATATTTGAAAAATATCATCATTTAACAGCGTAATTCAAGGTCAGAAAGACGAAGAAACTATATCACAACCCTAGATTTGCATTCAGCATGAAAAATACTCCTTATAATGAGGTTTTAAAGGAAATCTATTTTCCGGAGAAAAATGAGAAAAATTGAAGGTAATAGTTCAGGATATTTTTCGGCTCAAAAAACTTTTTGTTTCAAAATCGTAACTTAGCACATTCAACCACTTCTATACTTAAAATGATCATGGAAAATATATCCTAATGCTCTCACTTACCGATAGACATCATGCAAATGCAATGCAAATGATCAGAAAATATTTGAAAAATATCATCATTTAACAGCGTAATTCAAGGTCAGAAAGACGAAGAAACTATATCACAACCCTAAATTTGCATTCAGCATGAAAAATACTCCTTATAATGAGGTTTTAAAGGAAATCTATTTTCCGGTGAAAAATGCGAAAAATTGAAGGTAATAGTTCAGGATACTTTTCGGCTCAAAAAACTTTTTGTTTCAAAATCGTAACTTAGCACATTCAACCACTTCTATACTTAAGATGATCATGGAAAATATATCCTAATGCTCTCAGTTACCGATAGACACCATGCAAATGCAATGCTAATGATCAGAAAATATTTGAAAAATATCATCATTTAACAGCGTAATTCAAGGTCAGAAAGACGAAGAAACTATATCACAACCCTAGATTTGCATTCAGCATGAAAAATACTCCTTATAATGAGGTTTTTAAGGAAATCTATTTTCCGGAGATAAATTAGAAAAATTGAAGGTAATAGTTCAGGATATTTTTCGGCTCAAAAAACTTTTCGTTTCCAAATCGTAACTTAGCACATTCAACCAATTCTATACTTAAAATGATCATGGAAAATATATCCTAATGCTCTCAGTTACCGATAGACACCATGCAAATGCAATGCAAATGATCAGAAAATATTTGAAAAATATCATCATTTAACAGCGTAATTCAAGGTCAGAAAGACGAAGAAACTATATCACAACCCTAGATTTGTATTCAGCATGAAAAATACTCCTTATATTGAAGTTTTAAAGAAATCTATTTTCCGGAGAAAAATAGGAAAAAAATAAAGGTAATAGTTCAGAATATTTTTCGGCTCAAAAAACTTTTTGTTTCAAAATCGTAACTTAGCACATTCAACCACTTCTATACTTAAAATGATCATGGAAAATATATCCTAATGCTCTCACTTACCGATAGACATCATGCAAATGCAATGCAAATGATCATAAAATATTTGAAAAATATCATCATTTAACAGCGTAATTCAAGGTCAGAAAGACGAAGAAACTATATCACAACCCTAAATTTGCATTCAGCATGAAAAATACTCCTTATAATGAGGTTTTAAAGGAAATCTATTTTCCGGTGAAAAATGCGAAAAATTGAAGGTAATAGTTCAGGATATTTTTCGGCTAAAAAAACTTTTTGTTTCAAAATCGAAACTTAGCACATTCAACCACTTCTATACTTAAAATGATCATGGAAAATATATCCTAATGCTCTCAGTTACCGATAGACACCATGCAAATGCAATGCAAATGATCAGAAAATATTTGAAAAATATCATCATTTAACAGCGTAATTCAAGGTCAGAAAGACGAAGAAACTATATCACAACCCTAGATTTGCATTCAGCATGAAAAATACTCCTTATAATGAGGTTTTAAAGGAAATCTATTTTCCGGAGAAAAATGAGAAAAATTGAAGGTAATAGTTCAGGATATTTTTCGGCTCAAAAAACTTTTTGTTTCAAAATCGTAACTTAGCACATTCAACCACTTCTATACTTAAAATGATCATGGAAAATATATCCTAATGCTCTCAGTTACCGATAGACATCATGAAAATGCAAGGCAAATGATCAGAAAATATTTGAAAAATATCATCATTTAACAGCGTAATTCAAGGTCAGAAAGACGAAGAAACTATATCACAACCCTAAATTTGCATTCAGCATGAAAAATACTCCTTATAATGAGGTTTTAAAGGAAATCTATTTTCCGGTGAAAAATGCGAAAAATTGAAGGTAATAGTTCAGGATATTTTTCGGCTCAAAAAACTTTTTGTTTCAAAATCGAAACTTAGCACATTCAACCACTTCTATACTTAAAATGATCATGGAAAATATATCCTAATGCTCTCAGTTACCGATAGACACCATGCAAATGCAATGCAAATGATCAGAAAATATTTGAAAAATATCATCATTTAACAGCGTAATTCAAGGTCAGAAAGACGAAGAAACTATATCACAACCCTAGATTTGCATTCAGCATGAAAAATACTCCTTATAATGAGGTTTTAAAGGAAATCTATTTTCCGGAGAAAAATGAGAAAAATTGAAGGTAATAGTTCAGGATATTTTTCGGCTCAAAAAACTTTTTGTTTCAAAATCGTAACTTAGCACATTCAACCACTTCTATACTTAAAATGATCATGGAAAATATATCCTAATGCTCTCACTTACCGATAGACATCATGCAAATGCAATGCAAATGATCATAAAATATTTGAAAAATATCATCATTTAACAGCGTAATTCAAGGTCAGAAAGACGAAGAAACTATATCACAACCCTAAATTTGCATTCAGCATGAAAAATACTCCTTATAATGAGGTTTTAAAGGAAATCTATTTTCCGGTGAGAAATGCGAAAAATTGAAGGTAATAGTTCAGGATATTTTTCGGCTCAAAAAACTTTTTGTTTCAAAATCGTAACTTAGCACATTCAACCACTTCTATACTTAAGATGATCATGGAAAATATATCCTAATGCTCTCAGTTACCGATAGACACCATGCAAATGCAATGCTAATGATCAGAAAATATTTGAAAAATATCATCATTTAACAGCGTAATTCAAGGTCAGAAAGACGAAGAAACTATATCACAACCCTAGATTTGCATTCAGCATGAAAAATACTCCTTAAAATGAGGTTTTTAAGGAAATTTATTTTCCGGAGATAAATAAGAAAAATTGAAGGTAATAGTTCAGGATATTTTTCGGCTCAAAAAACTTTTCGTTTCAAAATCGTAACTTAGCACATTCAACCACTTCTATACTTAAAATGATCATGGAAAATATATCCTAATGCTCTCAGTTACCGATAGACACCATGCAAATGCAATGCTAATGATCAGAAAATATTTGAAAAATATCATCATTTAACAGCGTAATTCAAGGTCAGAAAGACGAAGAAACTATATCACAACCCTAGATTTGTATTCAGCATGAAAAATACTCCTTATATTGAAGTTTTAAAGAAAATCTATTTTCCGGAGAAAAATGAGAAAAATTGAAGGTAATAGTTCAGGATATTTTTCGGCTCAAAAAACTTTTTGTTTCAAAATCGTAACTTAGCACATTCAACCACTTCTATACTTAAAATGATCATGGAAAATATATCCTAATGCTCTCACTTACCGATAGACATCATGCAAATGCAATGCAAATGATCATAAAATATTTGAAAAATATCATCATTTAACAGCGTAATTCAAGTTCAGAAAGACGAAGAAACTATATCACAACCCTAAATTTGCATTCAGCATGAAAAATACTCCTTATAATGAGGTTTTAAAGGAAATCTATTTTCCGGTGAAAAATGCGAAAAATTGAAGGTAATAGTTCAGGATATTTTTCGGCTAAAAAAACTTTTTGTTTCAAAATCGAAACTTAGCACATTCAACCACTTCTATACTTAAAATGATCATGGAAAATATATCCTAATGCTCTCAGTTACCGATAGACACCATGTAAATGCAATGCAAATGATCAGAAAATATTTGAAAAATATCATCATTTAACAGCGTAATTCAAGGTCAGAAAGACGAAGAAACTATATCACAACCCTAGATTTGCATTCAGCATGAAAAATACTCCTTATAATGAGGTTTTAAAGGAAATCTATTTTCCGGAGAAAAATGAGAAAAATTGAAGGTAATAGTTCAGGATATTTTTCGGCTCAAAAAACTTTTTGTTTCAAAATCGTAACTTAGCACATTCAACCACTTCTATACTTAAAATGATCATGGAAAATATATCCTAATGCTCTCACTTACCGATAGACATCATGCAAATGCAATGCAAATGATCATAAAATATTTGAAAAATATCATCATTTAACAGCGTAATTCAAGGTCAGAAAGACGAAGAAACTATATCACAACCCTAAATTTGCATTCAGCATGAAAAATACTCCTTATAATGAGGTTTTAAAGGAAATCTATTTTCCGGAGAAAAATGAGAAAAATTGAAGGTAATAGTTCAGGATATTTTTCGGCTGAAAAAACTTTTTGTTTCAAAATCGTAACTTAGCACATTCAACCACTTCTATACTTAAAATGATCATGGAAAATATATCCTAATGCTCTCAGTTACCGATAGACATCATGCAAATGCAATGCAAATGATCATAAAATATTTGAAAAATATCATCATTTAACAGCGTAATTCAAGGTCAGAAAGACGAAGAAACTATATCACAACCCTAAATTTGCATTCAGCATGAAAAATACTCCTTATAATGAGGTTTTAAAGGAAATCTATTTTCCGGAGAAAAATGAGAAAAATTGAAGGTAATAGTTCAGGATACTTTTCGGCTCAAAAAACTTTTTGTTTCAAAATCGTAACTTAGCACATTCAACCACTTCTATACTTAAGATGATCATGGAAAATATATCCTAATGCTCTCAGTTACCGATAGACACCATGCAAATGCAATGCTAATGATCAGAAAATATTTGAAAAATATCATCATTTAACAGCGTAATTCAAGGTCAGAAAGACGAAGAAACTATATCACAACCCTAGATTTGCATTCAGCATGAAAAATACTCCTTAAAATGAGGTTTTTAAGGAAATTTATTTTCCGGAGATAAATAAGAAAAATTGAAGGTAATAGTTCAGGATATTTTTCGGCTCAAAAAACTTTTCGTTTCCAAATCGTAACTTAGCACATTCAACCAATTCTATACTTAAAATGATCATGGAAAATATATCCTAATGCTCTCAGTTACCGATAGACACCATGCAAATGGAATGCTAATGATCAGAAAATATTTGAAAAATATCATCATTTAACAGCGTAATTCAAGGTCAGAAAGACGAAGAAACTATATCACAACCCTAGATTTGTATTCAGCATGAAAAATACTCCTTATATTGAAGTTTTAAAGAAAATCTATTTTCCGGAGAAAAATGAGAAAAATTGAAGGTAATAGTTCAGGATATTTTTCGGCTCAAAAAACTTTTTGTTTCAAAATCGTAACTTAGCACATTCAACCACTTCTATACTTAAAATGATCATGGAAAATATATCCTAATGCTCTCACTTACCGATAGACATCATGCAAATGCAATGTAAATGATCATAAAATATTTGAAAAATATCATCATTTAACAGCGTAATTCAAGGTCAGAAAGACGAATAAACTATATCACAACCCTAAATTTGCATTCAGCATGAAAAATACTCCTTATAATGAGGTTTTAAAGGAAATCTATTTTCCGGTGAAAAATGCGAAAAATTGAAGGTAATAGTTCAGGATATTTTTCGGCTAAAAAAACTTTTTGTTTCAAAATCGAAACTTAGCACATTCAACCACTTCTATACTTAAAATGATCATGGAAAATATATCCTAATGCTCTCAGTTACCGATAGACACCATGTAAATGCAATGCAAATGATCAGAAAATATTTGAAAAATATCATCATTTAACAGCGTAATTCAAGGTCAGAAAGACGAAGAAACTATATCACAACCCTAGATTTGCATTCAGCATGAAAAATACTCCTTATAATGAGGTTTTAAAGGAAATCTATTTTCCGGAGAAAAATGAGAAAAATTGAAGGTAATAGTTCAGGATATTTTTCGGCTGAAAAAACTTTTTGTTTCAAAATCGTAACTTAGCACATTCAACCACTTCTATACTTAAAATGATCATGGAAAATATATCCTAATGCTCTCACTTACCGATAGACATCATGCAAATGCAATGCAAATGATCATAAAATATTTGAAAAATATCATCATTTAACAGCGTAATTCAAGGTCAGAAAGACGAATAAACTATATCACAACCCTAAATTTGCATTCAGCATGAAAAATACTCCTTATAATGAGGTTTTAAAGGAAATCTATTTTCCGGAGAAAAATGAGAAAAATTGAAGGTAATAGTTCAGGATATTTTTCGGCTGAAAAAACTTTTTGTTTCAAAATCGTAACTTAGCACATTCAACCACTTCTATACTTAAAATGATCATGGAAAATATATCCTAATGCTCTCACTTACCGATAGACATCATGCAAATGCAATGCAAATGATCAGAAAATATTTGAAAAATATCATCATTTAACAGCGTAATTCAAGGTCAGAAAGACGAAGAAACTATATCACAACCCTAAATTTGCATTCAGCATGAAAAATACTCCTTATAATGAGGTTTTAAAGGAAATCTATTTTCCGGAGAAAAATGAGAAAAATTGAAGGTAATAGTTCAGGATACTTTTCGGCTCAAAAAACTTTTTGTTTCAAAATCGTAACTTAGCACATTCAACCACTTCTATACTTAAAATGATCATGGAAAATATATCCTAATGCTCTCAGTTACCGATAGACACCATGCAAATGCAATGCAAATGATCAGAAAATATTTGAAAAATATCATCATTTAACAGCGTAATTCAAGGTCAGAAAGACGAAGAAACTATATCACAACCCTAGATTTGCATTCAGCATGAAAAATACTCCTTATAATGAGGTTTTAAAGGAAATCTATTTTCCGGAGATAAATAAGAAAAATTGAAGGTAATAGTTCAGGATATTTTTCGGCTCAAAAAACTTTTCGTTTCAAAATCGTAACTTAGCACATTCAACCAATTCTATACTTAAAATGATCATGGAAAATATATCCTAATGCTCTCAGTTACCGATAGACACCATGCAAATGCAATGCAAATGATCAGAAAATATTTGAAAAATATCATCATTTAACAGCGTAATTGAAGGTCAGAAAGACGAAGAAACTATATCACAACCTAGATTTGTATTCAGCATGAAAAATACTCCTTATATTGAAGTTTTAAAGAAAATCTATTTTCCGGAGAAAAATGAGAAAAATTGAAGGTAATAGTTCAGGATATTTTTCGGCTCAAAAAACTTTTTGTTTCAAAATCGTAACTTAGCACATTCAACCACTTCTATACTTAAAATGATCATGGAAAATATATCCTAATGCTCTCACTTACCGATAGACATCATGCAAATGCAATGCAAATGATCATAAAATATTTGAAAAATATCATCATTTAACAGCGTAATTCAAGGTCAGAAAGACGAAGAAACGATATCACAACCCTAGATTTGCATTCAGCATGAAAAATACTCCTTAAAATGAGGTTTTTAAGGAAATCTATTTTCCGGAGAAAATGAAAATTGAAGGTAATAGTTCAGGATATTTTTCGGCTCAAAAAACTTTTTGTTTCAAAATCGAAACTTAGCACATTCAACGACTTCTATACTTAAAATGATCATGGAAAATATATCCTAATGCTCTCAGTTGCCGATAGACACCATGTAAATGCAATGCAAATGATCAGAAAATATTTGAAAAATATCATCATTTAACAGCGTAATTCAAGGTCAGAAAGACGAAGAAACTATATCACAACCCTAGATTTGCATTCAGCATGAAAAATACTCCTTATAATGAGGTTTTAAAGGAAATCTATTTTCCGGAGAAAAATGAGAAAAATTGAAGGTAATAGTTCAGGATATTTTTCGGCTCAAAAAACTTTTTGTTTCAAAATCGTAACTTAGCACATTCAACCACTTCTATACTTAAAATAAACATGGAAAATATATCCTAATGCTCTCAGTTACCGATAGACACCATGCAAATGCAATGCAAATGATCAGAAAATATTTGAAAAATATCATCATTTAACAGCGTAATTCAAGGTCAGAAAGACGAAGAAACTATATCACAATCCTAGATTTGTATTCAGCATGAAAAATACTCCTTATATTGAAGTTTTAAAGAAAATCTATTTTCCGGAGAAAAATGAGAAAAATTGAAGGATATTTTTCGGCTCAAAAAATTTTTGTTTCAAAATCGGAACTTAGCACATTCAACCACTTCTATACTTAAGATGATCATGGAAAATATATCCTAATGCTCTCACTTACCGATAGACATCATGCAAATGCAATGCAAATGATCATAAAATATTTTAAAAATATCATCATTTAACAGCGTAATTCACGTTCAGAAAGACGAATAAACACTAAATTTGCATTCAGCATGAAAAATACTCCTTATAATGAGGTTTTAAAGGAAATCTATTTTCCGGTGAAAAATGCGAAAAATTGAAGTATTACGAAATAGTTCAGGATATTTTTCGGCTAAAAAAACTTTTTGTTACAAAATCGTAACTTAGCACATTCAACCACTTCTACACTTAAAATGATCATGGAAAATATATCCTAATGCTCTCAGTTACCGATAGACACCATGTAAATGCAATGCAAATGATCAGAAAATATTTGAAAAATATCATCATTTAACAGCGTAATTCAAGGTCAGAAAGACGAAGAAACTATATCACAACCCTAAATTTGCATTCAGCATGAAAAATACTCCTTATAATGAGGTTTTAAAGGAAATCTATTTTCCGGAGAAAAATGAGAAAAATTGAAGGTAATAGTTCAGGATATTTTTCGGCTGAAAAAACTTTTTGTTTCAAAATCGTAACTTAGCACATTCAACCACTTCTATACTTAAAATGATCATGGAAAATATATCCTAATGCTCTCACTTACCGATAGACATCATGCAAATGCAATGCAAATGATCAGAAAATATTTGAAAAATATCATCATTTAACAGCGTAATTCAAGGTCAGAAAGACGAAGAAACTATATCACAACCCTAGATTTGCATTCAGCATGAAAAATACTCCTTATAATGAGGTTTTAAAGGAAATCTATTTTCCGGAGAAAAATGAGAAAAATTGAAGGTAATAGTTCAGGATATTTTTCGGCTCAAAAAACTTTTTGTTTCAAAATCGTAACTTAGCACATTCAACCACTTCTATACTTAAAATGATCATGGAAAATATATCCTAATGCTCTCAGTTACCGATAGACACCATGCAAATGCAATGCTAATGATCAGAAAATATTTGAAAAATATCATCATTTAACAGCGTAATTCAAGGTCAGAAAGACGAAGAAACTATATCACAACCCTAGATTTGTATTCAGCATGAAAAATACTCCTTATAATGAGGTTTTAAAGGAAATCTATTTTCCGGAGAAAAATGAGAAAAATTGAAGGTAATAGTTCAGGATATTTTTCGGCTCAAAAAACTTTTTGTTTCAAAATCGTAACTTAGCACATTCAACCACTTCTATACTTAAAATGATCATGGAAAATATATCCTAATGCTCTCAGTTACCGATAGACACCATGCAAATGCAATGCAAATGATCAGAAAATATTTGAAAAATATCATCATTTAACAGCGTAATTCAAGGTCAGAAAGACGAAGAAACTATATCACAACCCTAGATTTGTATTCAGCATGAAAAATACTCCTTATATTGAGGTTTTAAAGGAAATCTATTTTCCGGAGAAAAATGAGAAAATTGAAGGTAATAGTTCAGGATATTTTTCGGCTCAAAAAACTTTTTGTTTCAAAATCGTAACTTAGCACATTCAACCACTTCTATACTTAAAATGATCATGGAAAATATATCCTAATGCTCTCACTTACCGATAGACATCATGCAAATGCAATGCAAATGATCATAAAATATTTGAAAAATATCATCATTTAACAGCGTAATTCAAGGTCAGAAAGACGAAGAAACTATATCACAACCCTAAATTTGCATTCAGCATGAAAAATACTCCTTATAATGAGGTTTTAAAGGAAATCTATTTTCCGGTGAAAAATGCGAAAAATTGAAGGTAATAGTTCAGGATATTTTTCGGCTCAAAAAACTTTTTGTTTCAAAATCGTAACTTAGCACATTCAACCACTTCTATACTTAAAATGATCATGGAAAATATATCCTAATGCTCTCAGTTACCGATAGACACCATGTAAATGCAATGCAAATGATCAGAAAATATTTGAAAAATATCATCATTTAACAGCGTAATTCAAGGTCAGAAAGACGAAGAAACTATATCACAACCCTAGATTTGCATTCAGCATGAAAAATACTCCTTATAATGAGGTTTTAAAGGAAATCTATTTTCCGGAGAAAAATGAGAAAAATTGAAGGTAATAGTTCAGGATATTTTTCGGCTCAAAAAACTTTTTGTTTCAAAATCGTAACTTAGCACATTCAACCACTTCTATACTTAAGATGATCATGGAAAATATATCCTAATGCTCTCAGTTACCGATAGACACCATGCAAATGCAATGCTAATGATCAGAAAATATTTGAAAAATATCATCATTTAACAGCGTAATTCAAGGTCAGAAAGACGAAGAAACTATATCACAACCCTAGATTTGCATTCAGCATGAAAAATACTCCTTATAATGAGGTTTTAAAGGAAATCTATTTTCCGGAGAAAAATGAGAAAAATTGAAGGTAATAGTTCAGGATATTTTTCGGCTCAAAAAACTTTTTGTTTCAAAATCGTAACTTAGCACATTCAACCACTTCTATACTTAAAATGATCATGGAAAATATATCCTAATGCTCTCAGTTACCGATAGACACCATGCAAATGCAATGCAAATGATCAGAAAATATTTGAAAAATATCATCATTTAACAGCGTAATTCAAGGTCAGAAAGACGAAGAAACTATATCACAACCCTAGATTTGCATTCAGCATGAAAAATACTCCTTATAATGAGGTTTTAAAGGAAATCTATTTTCCGGAGAAAAATGAGAAAAATTGAAGGTAATAGTTCAGGATATTTTTCGGCTCAAAAAACTTTTTGTTTCAAAATCGTAACTTAGCACATTCAACCACTTCTATACTTAAAATGATCATGGAAAATATATCCTAATGCTCTCACTTACCGATAGACATCATGCAAATGCAATGCAAATGATCATAAAATATTTGAAAAATATCATCATTTAACAGCGTAATTCAAGGTCAGAAAGACGAATAAACTATATCACAACCCTAAATTTGCATTCAGCATGAAAAATACTCCTTATAATGAGGTTTTAAAGGAAATCTATTTTCCGGAGAAAAATGAGAAAAATTGAAGGTAATAGTTCAGGATATTTTTCGGCTCAAAAAACTTTTTGTTTCAAAATCGTAACTTAGCACATTCAACCACTTCTATACTTAAAATGATCATGGAAAATATATCCTAATGCTCTCAGTTACCGATAGACATCATGCAAATGCAATGCAAATGATCAGAAAATATTTGAAAAATATCATCATTTAACAGCGTAATTCAAGTTCAGAAAGACGAAGAAACTATATCACAACCCTAAATTTGCATTCAGCATGAAAAATACTCCTTATAATGAGGTTTTAAAGGAAATCTATTTTCCGGAGAAAAATGAGAAAAATTGAAGGTAATAGTTCAGGATATTTTTCGGCTCAAAAAACTTTTTGTTTCAAAATCGTAACTTAGCACATTCAACCACTTCTATACTTAAAATGATCATGGAAAATATATCCTAATGCTCTCACTTACCGATAGACATCATGCAAATGCAATGCAAATGATCATAAAATATTTGAAAAATATCATCATTTAACAGCGTAATTCAAGGTCAGAAAGACGAAGAAACTATATCACAACCCTAAATTTGCATTCAGCATGAAAAATACTCCTTATAATGAGGTTTTAAAGGAAATCTATTTTCCGGTGAAAAATGCGAAAAATTGAAGGTAATAGTTCAGGATACTTTTCGGCTCAAAAAACTTTTTGTTTCAAAATCGTAACTTAGCACATTCAACCACTTCTATACTTAAAATGATCATGGAAAATATATCCTAATGCTCTCAGTTACCGATAGACACCATGCAAATGCAATGCAAATGATCAGAAAATATTTGAAAAATATCATCATTTAACAGCGTAATTCAAGGTCAGAAAGACGAAGAAACTATATCACAACCCTAGATTTGTATTCAGCATGAAAAATACTCCTTATATTGAAGTTTTAAAGAAAATCTATTTTCCGGAGAAAAATGAGAAAAATTGAAGGTAATAGTTCAGGATATTTTTCGGCTCAAAAAACTTTTGTTTCAAAATCGTAACTTAGCACATTCAACCACTTCTATACTTAAAATGATCATGGAAAATATATCCTAATGCTCTCACTTACCGATAGACATCATGCAAATGCAATGCAAATGATTAGAAAATATTTGAAAAATATCATCATTTAACAGCGTAATTCAAGGTCAGAAAGACGAAGAAACTATATCACAACCTAATTTGCATTCAGCATGAAAAATACTCCTTATAATGAGGTTTTAAAGGAAATCTATTTTCCGGTGAAAAATGCGAAAAATTGAAGGTAATAGTTCAGGATATTTTTCGGCTCAAAAAACTTTTTGTTTCAAAATCGTAACTTAGCACATTCAACCACTTCTATACTTAAAATGATCATGGAAAATATATCCTAATGCTCTCAGTTACCGATAGACACCATGCAAATGCAATGCAAATGATCAGAAAATATTTGAAAAATATCATCATTTAACAGCGTAATTCAAGGTCAGAAAGACGAAGAAACTATATCACAACCCTAGATTTGCATTCAGCATGAAAAATACTCCTTATAATGAGGTTTTAAAGGAAATCTATTTTCCGGAGAAAAATGAGAAAAATTGAAGGTAATAGTTCAGGATATTTTTCGGCTCAAAAAACTTTTTGTTTCAAAATCGTAACTTAGCACATTCAACCACTTCTATACTTAAAATGATCATGGAAAATATATCCTAATGCTCTCACTTACCGATAGACACCATGCAAATGCAATGCAAATGATCAGAAAATATTTGAAAAATATCATCATTTAACAGCGTAATTCAAGGTCAGAAAGACGAATAAACTATATCACAACCCTAAATTTGCATTCAGCATGAAAAATACTCCTTATAATGAGGTTTTAAAGGAAATCTATTTTCCGGTGAAAAATGCGAAAAATTGAAGGTAATAGTTCAGGATATTTTTCGGCTAAAAAAACTTTTTGTTTCAAAATCGTAACTTAGCACATTCAACCACTTCTATACTTAAAATGATCATGGAAAATATATCCTAATGCTCTCAGTTACCGATAGACACCATGCAAATGCAATGCTAATGATCAGAAAATATTTGAAAAATATCATCATTTAACAGCGTAATTCAAGGTCAGAAAGACGAAGAAACTATATCACAACCCTAAATTTGCATTCAGCATGAAAAATACTCCTTATAATGAGGTTTTAAAGGAAATCTATTTTCCGGTGAAAAATGCGAAAAATTGAAGGTAATAGTTCAGGATATTTTTCGGCTAAAAAAACTTTTTGTTTCAAAATCGAAACTTAGCACATTCAACGACTTCTATACTTAAAATGATCATGGAAAATATATCCTAATGCTCTCAGTTACCGATAGACACCATGCAAATGCAATGCAAATGATCAGAAAATATTTGAAAAATATCATCATTTAACAGCGTAATTCAAGGTCAGAAAGACGAAGAAACTATATCACAACCCTAGATTTGCATTCAGCATGAAAAATACTCCTTATAATGAGGTTTTAAAGGAAATCTATTTTCCGGAGAAAAATGAGAAAAATTGAAGGTAATAGTTCAGGATACTTTTCGGCTCAAAAAACTTTTTGTTTCAAAATCGTAACTTAGCACATTCAACCACTTCTATACTTAAAATGATCATGGAAAATATATCCTAATGCTCTCAGTTACCGATAGACACCATGCAAATGCAATGCAAATGATCAGAAAATATTTGAAAAATATCATCATTTAACAGCGTAATTCAAGGTCAGAAAGACGAAGAAACTATATCACAATCCTAGATTTGTATTCAGCATGAAAAATACTCCTTATATTGAAGTTTTAAAGAAAATCTATTTTCCGGAGAAAAATGAGAAAAATTGAAGGTAATAGTTCAGGATATTTTTCGGCTCAAAAAACTTTTGTTTCAAAATCGTAACTTAGCACATTCAACCACTTCTATACTTAAAATGATCATGGAAAATATATCCTAATGCTCTCACTTACCGATAGACATCATGCAAATGCAATGCAAATGATCATAAAATATTTGAAAAATATCATCATTTAACAGCGTAATTCAAGGTCAGAAAGACGAAACTAAACACCTAAATTTGCATTCAGCATGAAAAATACTCCTTATAATGAGGTTTTAAAGGAAATCTATTTTCCGGTGAAAAATGCGAAAAATTGAAGGTAATAGTTCAGGATATTTTTCGGCTCAAAAAACTTTTTGTTTCAAAATCGAAACTTAGCACATTCAACCACTTCTATACTTAAAATGATCATGGAAAATATATCCTAATGCTCTCAGTTACCGATAGACACCATGTAAATACAATTCAAATGATCAGAAAATATTTGAAAAATATCATCATTTAACAGCGTAATTCAAGGTCAGAAAGACGAAGAAACTATATCACAGCCCTAGATTTGCATTCAGCATGAAAAATACTCCTTATAATGAGGTTTTAAAGGAAATCTATTTCCGGAGAAAAATGAGAAAAATTGAAGGTAATAGTTCAGGACATTTTTCGGCTCAAAAAACTTTTTGATTCAAAATCGGAACTTAGCACATTCAACCACTTCTATACTTAAAATGATCATGGAAAATATATCCTAGTGCTCTCACTTACCGATAGACATCATGCAAATGCAATGCAAATGATCATAAAATATTTGAAAAATATCATCATTTAACAGCGTAATTCAAGGTCAGAAAGACGAAGAAACTATATCACAACCCTAAATTTGCATTCAGCATGAAAAATACTCCTTATAATGAGGTTTTAAAGGAAATCTATTTTCCGGTGAAAAATACGAAAAATTGAAGGTAATAGTTCAGGATATTTTTCGGCTGAAAAAACTTTTTGTTTCAAAATCGTAACTTAGCACATTCAACCACTTCTATACTTAAAATGATCATGGAAAATATATCCTAATGCTCTCACTTACCGATAGACATCATGCAAATGCAATGCAAATGATCATAAAATATTTGAAAAATATCATCATTTAACAGCGTAATTCAAGGTCAGAAAGACGAAGAAACTATATCACAACCCTAAATTTGCATTCAGCATGAAAAATACTCCTTATAATGAGGTTTTAAAGGAAATCTATTTTCCGGTGAAAAATGCGAAAAATTGAAGGTAATAGTTCAGGATACTTTTCGGCTCAAAAAACTTTTTGTTTCAAAATCGTAACTTAGCACATTCAACCACTTCTATACTTAAGATGATCATGGAAAATATATCCTAATGCTCTCAGTTACCGATAGACACCATGCAAATGCAATGCTAATGATCAGAAAATATTTGAAAAATATCATCATTTAACAGCGTAATTCAAGGTCAGAAAGACGAAGAAACTATATCACAACCCTAGATTTGCATTCAGCATGAAAAATACTCCTTAAAATGAGATTTTAAGGAAATTTATTTTCCGGAGATAAATAAGAAAAATTGAAGGTAATAGTTCAGGATATTTTTCGGCTCAAAAAACTTTTCGTTTCCAAATCGTAACTTAGCACATTCAACCACTTCTATACTTAAAATGATCATGGAAAATATATCCTAATGCTCTCAGTTACCGATAGACACCATGCAAATGGAATGCTAATGATCAGAAAATATTTGAAAAATATCATCATTTAACAGCGTAATTCAAGGTCAGAAAGACGAAGAAACTATATCACAATCCTAGATTTGTATTCAGCATGAAAAATACTCCTTATATTGAAGTTTTAAAGAAAATCTATTTTCCGGAGAAAAATGAGAAAAATTGAAGGTAATAGTTCAGGATATTTTTCGGCTCAAAAAACTTTTTGTTTCAAAATCGTAACTTAGCACATTCAACCACTTCTATACTTAAAATGATCATGGAAAATATATCCTAATGCTCTCACTTACCGATAGACATCATGCAAATGCAATGCAAATGATAAGAAAATATTTGAAAAATATCATCATTTAACAGCGTAATTCAAGGTCAGAAAGACGAATAAACTATATCACAACCCTAGATTTGCATTCAGCATGAAAAATACTCCTTATAATGAGGTTTTAAAGGAAATCTATTTTCCGGAGAAAAATGAGAAAAATTGAAGGTAATAGTTCAGGATACTTTTCGGCTCAAAAAACTTTTTGTTTCAAAATCGTAACTTAGCACATTCAACCACTTCTATACTTAAAATAAACATGGAAAATATAACCTAATGCTCTCAGTTACCGATAGACACCATGCAAATGCAATGCAAATGATAAGAAAATATTTGAAAAATATCATCATTTAACAGCGTAATTCAAGGTCAGAAAGACGAAGAAACTATATCACAACCCTAGATTTGCATTCAGCATGAAAAATACTCCTTATAATGAGGTTTTAAAGGAAATCTATTTTCCGGAGAAAAATGAGAAAAATTGAAGGTAATAGTTCAGGATACTTTTCGGCTCAAAAACTTTTTGTTTCAAAATCGTAACTTAGCACATTCAACCACTTCTATACTTAAAATAAACATGGAAAATATAACCTAATGCTCTCAGTTACCGATAGACACCATGCAAATGCAATGCAAATGATAAGAAAATATTTGAAAAATATCATCATTTAACAGCGTAATTCAAGGTCAGAAAGACGAAGAAACTATATCACAATCCTAGATTTGTATTCAGCATGAAAAATACTCCTTATATTGAAGTTTTAAAGAAAATCTATTTTCCGGAGAAAAATGAAAAAAATTGAAGGTAATAGTTCAGGATATTTTTCGGCTCAAAAAACTTTGTCTCAAAATCGGAACTTAGCACATTCAACCACTTCTATACTTAAAATGATCATGGAAAATATATCCTAATGCTCTCACTTACCGATAGACATCATGCAAATGCAATGCAAATGATCATAAAATATTTGAAAAATAACATCATTTAACAGCGTAATTCAAGGTCAGAAAGACGAATAAACACTATATTTGCATTCAGCATGAAAAATACTCCTTATAATGAGGTTTTAAAGGAAATCTATTATCCGGTGAAAAATGCGAAAAATTGAAGTATTACGAAATACTTCAGGATATTTTTCGGCTCAAAAAACTTTTTGTTTCAAAATCGAAACTTAGCACATTCAACCACTTCTATACTTAAAATGATCATGGAAAATATATCCTAATGGTCTCAGTTACCGATAGACACCATGTAAATACAATTCAAATGAACAGAAAATATTTGAAAAATATCATCATTTAACAGCGTAATTCAAGGTCAGAAAGACGAAGAAACTATATCACAATCCTAGATTTGTATTCAGCATGAAAAATACTCCTTATATTGAAGTTTTAAAGAAAATCTATTTTCCGGAGAAAAATGAGAAAAATTGAAGGTAATAGTTCAGGATATTTTTCGGCTCAAAAAACTTTGTCTCAAAATCGGAACTTAGCACATTCAACCACTTCTATACTTAAAATGATCATGGAAAATATATCCTAATGCTCTCACTTACCGATAGACATCATGCAAATGCAATGCAAATGATCATAAAATATTTGAAAAATAACATCATTTAACAGCGTAATTCAAGGTCAGAAAGACGAATAAACACTAAATTTGCATTCAGCATGAAAAATACTCCTTATAATGAGGTTTTAAAGGAAATCTATTTTCCGGTGAAAAATGCGAAAAATTGAAGTATTACGAAATACTTCAGGATATTTTTCGGCTCAAAAAACTTTTTGTTTCAAAATCGAAACTTAGCACATTCAACCACTTCTATACTTAAAATGATCATGGAAAATATATCCTAATGGTCTCAGTTACCGATAGACACCATGTAAATACAATTCAAATGAACAGAAAATATTTGAAAAATATCATCATTTAACAGCGTAATTCTAGGTCAGAAAGACGAAGAAACTATATCACAGCCCTATATTTGCATTCAGCATGAAAAATACTCCTTATAATGAGGTTTTACAGGAAATCTCTTTCCCGGAGAAAAATGAGAAAAATTGAAGGTAATAGTTCAGGACATTTTTCGGCTCAAAAAACTTTTTGATTCAAAATCGGAACTTAGCACATTCAACCACTTCTATACTTAAAATGATCATGGAAAATATATCCTAGTGCTCTCACTTACCGATAGACATCATGCAAATGCAATGCAAATGATCATAAAATATTTGAAAAATATCATCATTTAACAGCGTAATTCAAGGTCAGAAAGACGAAGAAACTATATCACAACCCTAAATTTGCATTCAGCATGAAAAATACTCCTTATAATGAGGTTTTAAAGGAAATCTATTTTCCGGTGAAAAATACGATATTTTTCGGCTAAAAAAACTTTTTGTTTCAAAATCGAAACTTAGCAAATTCAACCACTTCTATACTTAAAATGATTATGGAAAATATATCCTAATGCTCTCAGTTACCGATAGACACCATGCAAATGCAATGCAAATGATCAGAAAATATTTGAAAAATATCATCATTTAACAGCGTAATTCAAGGTCAGAAAGACGAAGAAACTATATCACAACCCTAGATTTGTATTCAGCATGAAAAATACTCCTTATATTGAAGTTTTAAAGAAAATCTATTTTCCGGATAAAAATGAGAAAAATTGAAGGTAATAGTTCAGGATATTTTTCGGCTGAAAAAACTTTTTGTTTCAAAATTGTAACTTAGCACATTCAACCACTTCTATACTTAAAATGATCATGGAAAATATATCCTAATGCTCTCACTTACCGATAGACATCATGCAAATGCAATGCAAATGATCAGAAAATATTTGAAAAATATCATCATTTAACAGCGTAATTCAAGGTCAGAAAGACGAAGAAACTATATCACAACCCTAGATTTGTATTCAGCATGAAAAATACTCCTTATATTGAGTTTTAAAGAAATCTATTTTCCGGAGAAAAATGAGAAAAATTGAAGGTAATAGTTCAGGATACTTTTCGGCTCAAAAAACTTTTTGTTTCAAAATCGTAACTTAGCACATTCAACCACTTCTATACTTAAAATGATCATGGAAAATATATCCTAATGCTCTCAGTTACCGATAGACACCATGCAAATGCAATGCAAATGATCAGAAAATATTTGAAAAATATCATCATTTAACAGCGTAATTCAAGGTCAGAAAGACGAAGAAACTATATCACAACCCTAGATTTGCATTCAGCATGAAAAATACTCCTTATAATGAGGTTTTAAAGGAAATCTATTTTCCGGAGAAAAATAGAAAAATTGAAGGTAATAGTTCAGGATATTTTTCGGCTCAAAAAACTTTTTGTTTCAAAATCGTAACTTAGCACATTCAACCACTTCTATACTTAAAATGATCATGGAAAATATATCCTAATGCTCTCAGTTACCGATAGACACCATGCAAATGCAATGCAAATGATCAGAAAATATTTGAAAAATATCATCATTTAACAGCGTAATTCAAGGTCAGAAAGACGAAGAAACTATATCACAACCCTAGATTTGTATTCAGCATGAAAAATACTCCTTATAATGAAGTTTTAAAGAAATCTATTTTCCGGAGAAAAATGAGAAAAATTGAAGGTAATAGTTCAGGATACTTTTCGGCTCAAAAAACTTTTTGTTTCAAAATCGTAACTTAGCACATTCAACCACTTCTATACTTAAAATGATCATGGAAAATATATCCTAATGCTCTCAGTTACCGATAGACACCATGCAAATGCAATGCAAATGATCAGAAAATATTTGAAAAATATCATCATTTAACAGCGTAATTCAAGGTCAGAAAGACGAAGAAACTATATCACAACCCTAGATTTGCATTCAGCATGAAAAATACTCCTTATAATGAGGTTTTAAAGGATATCTTTTTTCCGGAAAAAAATGAGAAAAATTGAAGGTAATAGTTCAGGATATTTTCGGCTCAAAAAACTTTTTGTTTCAAAATCGTAACTTAGTACATTCAACCACTTCTATTCTTAAAAGGATCATGGAAAATATATCCTAATGCTCTCAGTTACCGATAGACACCATGCAAATGCAATGCAAAGATCAGAAAATATTTGAAAAATATCATTTAACAGCGTAATTCAAGGTCAGAAAGACGAAGAAACTATATCACAACCCTAGATTTGTATTCAGCATGAAAAATACTCCTTATATTGAGGTTTTAAAGGAAATCTATTTTCCGGAGAAAAATGAGAAAAATTGAAGGTAATAGTTCAGGATATTTTTCGGCTCAAAAAACTTTTGTTTCAAAATCGTAACTTAGCACATTCAACCACTTCTATACTTAAAATGATCATGGAAAATATATCCTAATGCTCTCACTTACCGATAGACATCATGCAAATGCAATGCAAATGATCATAAAATATTTGAAAAATATCATCATTTAACAGCGTAATTCAAGGTCAGAAAGACGAAGAAACTATATCACAACCCTAATTTGCATTCAGCATGAAAAATACTCCTTATAATGAGGTTTTAAAGGAAATCTATTTTCCGGAGAAAAATGAGAAAAATTGAAGGTAATAGTTCAGGATATTTTTCGGCTCAAAAAACTTTTTGTTTCAAAATCGTAACTTAGCACATTCAACCACTTCTATACTTAAAATGATCATGGAAAATATATCCTAATGCTCTCAGTTACCGATAGACACCATGCAAATGCAATGCAAATGATCAGAAAATATTTGAAAAATATCATCATTTAACAGCGTAATTCAAGGTCAGAAAGACGAAGAAACTATATCACAACCCTAGATTTGCATTCAGCATGAAAAATACTCCTTATAATGAGGTTTTAAAGGAAATCTATTTTCCGGAGAAAAATGAGAAAAATTGAAGGTAATAGTTCAGGATATTTTTCGGCTCAAAAAACTTTTTGTTTCAAAATCGTAACTTAGCACATTCAACCACTTCTATACTTAAAATGATCATGGAAAATATATCCTAATGCTCTCACTTACCGATAGACACCATGCAAATGCAATGCAAATGATCAGAAAATATTTGAAAAATATCATCATTTAACAGCGTAATTCAAGGTCAGAAAGACGAAGAAACTATATCACAACCCTAGATTTGCATTCAGCATGAAAAATACTCCTTATAATGAGGTTTTAAAGGAAATCTATTTTCCGGAGAAAAATGCGAAAAATTGAAGGTATATTTTTCAGGATATTTTTCGGCTCAAAAAACTTTTTGTTTCAAAATCGTAACTTAGCACATTCAACCACTTCTATACTTAAAATGATCATGGAAAATATATCCTAATGCTCTCAGTTACCGATAGACACCATGCAAATGCAATGCAAATGATCAGAAAATATTTGAAAAATATCATCATTTAACAGCGTAATTCAAGGTCAGAAAGACGAAGAAACTATATCACAACCCTAGATTTGCATTCAGCATGAAAAATACTCCTTATAATGAGGTTTTAAAGGAAATCTATTTTCCGGAGAAAAATGAGAAAAATTGAAGGTAATAGTTCAGGATATTTTTCGGCTCAAAAAACTTTTTGTTTCAAAATCGTAACTTAGCACATTCAACCACTTCTATACTTAAAATGATCATGGAAAATATATCCTAATGCTCTCAGTTACCGATAGACACCATGCAAATGCAATGCAAATGATCAGAAAATATTTGAAAAATATCATCATTTAACAGCGTAATTCAAGGTCAGAAAGACGAAGAAACTATATCACAACCCTAGATTTGCATTCAGCATGAAAAATACTCCTTATAATGAGGTTTTAAAGGAAATCTATTTTCCGGAGAAAAATGAGAAAAATTGAAGGTAATAGTTCAGGATATTTTTCGGCTCAAAAAACTTTTTGTTTCAAAATCGTAACTTAGCACATTCAACCACTTCTATACTTAAAATGATCATGGAAAATATATCCTAATGCTCTCAGTTACCGATAGACACCATGCTAAATGCAATGCAAATGATCAGAAAATATTTGAAAAATATCATCATTTAACAGCGTAATTCAAGGTCAGAAAGACGAAGAAACTATATCACAACCCTAGATTTGCATTCAGCATGAAAAATACTCCTTATAATGAGGTTTTAAAGGAAATCTATTTTCCGGAGAAAAATGAGAAAAATTGAAGGTAATAGTTCAGGATATTTTTCGGCTCAAAAAACTTTTTGTTTCAAAATCGTAACTTAGCACATTCAACCACTTCTATACTTAAAATGATCATGGAAAATATATCCTAATGCTCTCACTTACCGATAGACATCATGCAAATGCAATGCAAATGATCATAAAATATTTGAAAAATATCATCATTTAACAGCGTAATTCAAGGTCAGAAAGACGAGAAACTATATCACAACCCTAAATTTGCATTCAGCATGAAAAATACTCCTTATAATGAGGTTTTAAAGGAAATCTATTTTCCGGTGAAAAATGCGAAAAATTGAAGGTAATAGTTCAGGATATTTTTCGGCTCAAAAAACTTTTTGTTTCAAAATCGAAACTTAGCACATTCAACGACTTCTATACTTAAAATGATCATGGAAAATATATCCTAATGCTCTCAGTTACCGATAGACACCATGTAAATGCAATGCAAATGATCAGAAAATATTTGAAAAATATCATCATTTAACAGCGTAATTCAAGGTCAGAAAGACGAAGAAACTATATCACAACCCTAGATTTGCATTCAGCATGAAAAATACTCCTTATAATGAGGTTTTAAAGGAAATCTATTTTCCGGAGAAAAATGAGAAAAATTGAAGGTAATAGTTCAGGATATTTTTCGGCTCAAAAAACTTTTTGTTTCAAAATCGTAACTTAGCACATTCAACCACTTCTATACTTAAAATGATCATGGAAAATATATCCTAATGCTCTCACTTACCGATAGACACCATGCAAATGCAATGCAAATGATAAGAAAATATTTGAAAAATATCATCATTTAACAGCGTAATTCAAGGTCAGAAAGACGAAGAAACTATATCACAACCCTAGATTTGTATTCAGCATGAAAAATACTCCTTATAATGAGGTTTTAAAGGAAATCTATTTTCCGGAGAAAAATGAGAAAAATTGAAGGTAATAGTTCAGGATATTTTTCGGCTCAAAAAACTTTTTGTTTCAAAATCGTAACTTAGCACATTCAACCACTTCTATACTTAAAATGATCATGGAAAATATATCCTAATGCTCTCAGTTACCGATAGACACCATGCAAATGCAATGCAAATGATCAGAAAATATTTGAAAAATATCATCATTTAACAGCGTAATTCAAGGTCAGAAAGACGAAGAAACTATATCACAACCCTAGATTTGCATTCAGCATGAAAAATACTCCTTATAATGAGGTTTTAAAGGAAATCTATTTTCCGGAGAAAAATGAGAAAAATTGAAGGTAATAGTTCAGGATATTTTTCGGCTCAAAAAACTTTTTGTTTCAAAATCGTAACTTAGCACATTCAACCACTTCTATACTTAAAATGATCATGGAAAATATATCCTAATGCTCTCAGTTACCGATAGACACCATGCAAATGCAATGCTAATGATCAGAAAATATTTGAAAAATATCATCATTTAACAGCGTAATTCAAGGTCAGAAAGACGAAGAAACTATATCACAACCCTAGATTTGCATTCAGCATGAAAAATACTCCTTATAATGAGGTTTTAAAGGAAATCTATTTTCCGGAGAAAAATGAGAAAAATTGAAGGTAATAGTTCAGGATATTTTTCGGCTCAAAAAACTTTTTGTTTCAAAATCGTAACTTAGCACATTCAACCACTTCTATACTTAAAATGATCATGGAAAATATATCCTAATGCTCTCAGTTACCGATAGACACCATGCAAATGCAATGCAAATGATCAGAAAATATTTGAAAAATATCATCATTTAACAGCGTAATTCAAGGTCAGAAAGACGAAGAAACTATATCACAACCCTAGATTTGCATTCAGCATGAAAAATACTCCTTATAATGAAGTTTTAAAGGAAATCTATTTTCCGGAGAAAAATGAGAAAAATTGAAGGTAATAGTTCAGGATATTTTTCGGCTCAAAAAACTTTTTGTTTCAAAATCGTAACTTAGCACATTCAACCACTTCTATACTTAAAATGATCATGGAAAATATATCCTAATGCTCTCAGTTACCGATAGACACCATGCAAATGCAATGCAAATGATCAGAAAATATTTGAAAAATATCATCATTTAACAGCGTAATTCAAGGTCAGAAAGACGAAGAAACTATATCACAACCCTAGATTTGCATTCAGCATGAAAAATACTCCTTATAATGAGGTTTTAAAGGAAATCTATTTTCCGGAGAAAAATGAGAAAAATTGAAGGTAATAGTTCAGGATATTTTTCGGCTCAAAAAACTTTTTGTTTCAAAATCGTAACTTAGCACATTCAACCACTTCTATACTTAAAATGATCATGGAAAATATATCCTAATGCTCTCAGTTACCGATAGACACCATGCAAATGCAATGCAAATGATCAGAAAATATTTGAAAAATATCATCATTTAACAGCGTAATTCAAGGTCAGAAAGACGAAGAAACTATATCACAACCTAGATTTGTATTCAGCATGAAAAATACTCCTTATATTGAAGTTTTAAAGAAATCTATTTTCCGGAGAAAAATGAGAAAAATTGAAGGTAATAGTTCAGGATATTTTTCGGCTCAAAAAACTTTTGTTTCAAAATCGTAACTTAGCACATTCAACCACTTCTATACTTAAAATGATCATGGAAAATATATCCTAATGCTCTCACTTACCGATAGACATCATGCAAATGCAATGCAAATGATCATAAAATATTTGAAAAATATCATCATTTAACAGCGTAATTCAAGGTCAGAAAGACGAAGAAACTATATCACAACCTAAATTTGCATTCAGCATGAAAAATACTCCTTATAATGAGGTTTTAAAGGAAATCTATTTTCCGGTGAAAAATGAGAAAAATTGATATTTTTCGGCTCAAAAAACTTTTTGTTTCAAAATCGAAACTTAGCACATTCAACCAATTCCATACTTAAAATGATCATGGAAAATATATCCTAATGCTCTCAGTTACCGATAGACACCATGCAAATGCAATGCAAATGATCAGAAAATATTTGAAAAATATCATCATTTAACAGCGTAATTCAAGGTCAGAAAGACGAAGAAACTATATCACAATCCTAGATTTGTATTCAGCATGAAAAATACTCCTTATATTGAAGTTTTAAAGAAAATCTATTTTCCGGAGAAAAATGAGAAAAATTGAAGGTAATAGTTCAGGATATTTTTCGGCTCAAAAAACTTTTGTTTCAAAATCGGAACTTAGCACATTCAACCACTTCTATACTTAAAATGATCATGGAAAATATATCCTAATGCTCTCACTTACCGATAGACATCATGCAAATGCAATGCAAATGATCATAAAATATTTGAAAAATATCATCATTTAACAGCGTAATTCAAGGTCAGAAAGACGAATAAACACTAAATTTGCATTCAGCATGAAAAATACTCCTTATAATGAGGTTTTAAAGGAAATCTATTTTCCGGTGAAAAATGCGAAAAATTGAAGTATTACGAAATACTTCAGGATATTTTTCGGCTCAAAAAACTTTTTGTTTCAAAATCGAAACTTAGCACATTCAACCACTTCTATACTTAAAATGATCATGGAAAATATATCCTAATGCTCTCAGTTACCGATAGACACCATGTAAATACAATTCAAATGATCAGAAAATATTTGAAAAATATCATCATTTAACAGCGTAATTCAAGGTCAGAAAGACGAAGAAACTATATCACAGCC
Source organism: Panulirus ornatus (assembly GCF_036320965.1). Lineage (NCBI taxonomy): Eukaryota > Metazoa > Arthropoda > Malacostraca > Decapoda > Palinuridae > Panulirus > Panulirus ornatus. The sequence continues at coordinate 37,244,198 of NC_092238.1, read as the reverse complement.
CTAGATTTGCATTCAGCATGAAAAATACTCCTTATAATGAGGTTTTACAGGAAATCTCTTTCCCGGAGAAAAATGAGAAAAATTGAAGGTAATAGTTCAGGATATTTTTCGGCTCAAAAAACTTTTTGTTTCAAAATCGTAACTTAGCACATTCAACCACTTCTATACTTAAAATGATCATGGAAAATATATCCTAATGCTCTCACTTACCGATAGACATCATGCAAATGCAATGCAAATGATCATAAAATATTTGAAAAATATCATCATTTAACAGCGTAATTCAAGGTCAGAAAGACGAAGAAACTATATCACAACCCTAAATTTGCATTCAGCATGAAAAATACTCCTTATAATGAGGTTTTAAAGGAAATCTATTTTCCGGTGAAAAATGCGAAAAATTGAAGGTAATAGTTCAGGATATTTTTCGGCTAAAAAAACTTTTTGTTTCAAAATCGTAACTTAGCACATTCAACCACTTCTATACTTAAAATGATCATGGAAAATATATCCTAATGCTCTCAGTTACCGATAGACACCATGCAAATGCAATGCAAATGATCAGAAAATATTTGAAAAATATCATCATTTAACAGCGTAATTCAAGGTCAGAAAGACGAAGAAACTATATCACAACCCTAGATTTGTATTCAGCATGAAAAATACTCCTTATAATGAGGTTTTAAAGGAAATCTATTTTCCGGAGAAAAATGAGAAAAATTGAAGGTAATAGTTCAGGATATTTTTCGGCTCAAAAAACTTTTTGTTTCAAAATCGTAACTTAGCACATTCAACCACTTCTATACTTAAAATGATCATGGAAAATATATCCTAATGCTCTCAGTTACCGATAGACACCATGCAAATGCAATGCAAATGATCAGAAAATATTTGAAAAATATCATCATTTAACAGCGTAATTCAAGGTCAGAAAGACGAAGAAACTATATCACAACCCTAGATTTGTATTCAGCATGAAAAATACTCCTTATATTGAAGTTTTAAAGAAAATCTATTTTCCGGAGAAAAATGAGAAAAATTGAAGGTAATAGTTCAGGATACTTTTCGGCTCAAAAAACTTTTTGTTTCAAAATCGTAACTTAGCACATTCAACCACTTCTATACTTAAAATGATCATGGAAAATATATCCTAATGCTCTCAGTTACCGATAGACACCATGCAAATGCAATGCAAATGATCAGAAAATATTTGAAAAATATCATCATTTAACAGCGTAATTCAAGGTCAGAAAGACGAAGAAACTATATCACAACCCTAGATTTGCATTCAGCATGAAAAATACTCCTTATAATGAGGTTTTAAAGGAAATCTATTTTCCGGAGAAAAATGAGAAAAATTGAAGGTAATAGTTCAGGATATTTTTCGGCTCAAAAAACTTTTTGTTTCAAAATCGTAACTTAGCACATTCAACCACTTCTATACTTAAAATGATCATGGAAAATATATCCTAATGCTCTCAGTTACCGATAGACACCATGCAAATGCAATGCAAATGATCAGAAAATATTTGAAAAATATCATCATTTAACAGCGTAATTCAAGGTCAGAAAGACGAAGAAACTATATCACAACCCTAGATTTGTATTCAGCATGAAAAATACTCCTTATAATGAGGTTTTAAAGGAAATCTATTTTCCGGAGAAAAATGAGAAAAATTGAAGGTAATAGTTCAGGATACTTTTCGGCTCAAAAAACTTTTTGTTTCAAAATCGTAACTTAGCACATTCAACCACTTCTATACTTAAGATGATCATGGAAAATATATCCTAATGCTCTCAGTTACCGATAGACACCATGCAAATGCAATGCTAATGATGAGAAAATATTTGAAAAATATCATCATTTAACAGCGTAATTCAAGGTCAGAAAGACGAAGAAACTATATCACAACCCTAGATTTGCATTCAGCATGAAAAATACTCCTTAAAATGAGGTTTTAAAGGAAATCTATTTTCCGGAGAAAAATGAGAAAAATTGAAGGTAATAGTTCAGGATATTTTTCGGCTCAAAAAACTTTTTGTTTCAAAATCGTAACTTAGCACATTCAACCACTTCTATACTTAAAATGATCATGGAAAATATATCCTAATGCTCTCAGTTACCGATAGACACCATGCAAATGGAATGCTAATGATCAGAAAATATTTGAAAAATATCATCATTTAACAGCGTAATTCAAGGTCAGAAAGACGAAGAAACTATATCACAATCCTAGATTTGTATTCAGCATGAAAAATACTCCTTATATTGAAGTTTTAAAGAAAATCTATTTTCCGGAGAAAAATGAGAAAAATTGAAGGTAATAGTTCAGGATATTTTTCGGCTCAAAAAACTTTTTGTTTCAAAATCGTAACTTAGCACATTCAACCACTTCTATACTTAAAATGATCATGGAAAATATATCCTAATGCTCTCAGTTACCGATAGACACCATGTAAATGGAATGCAAATGATCAGAAAATATTTGAAAAATATCATCATTTAACAGCGTAATTCAAGGTCAGAAAAGACGAAGAAACTATATCACAACCCTAGATTTGCATTCAGCATGAAAAATACTCCTTATAATGAGGTTTTAAAGAAAATCTATTTTGTTTCAAAATCGTAACTTAGCACAATCAACCACTTCTATACTTAAAATAAACATGGAAAATATAACCTAATGCTCTCAGTTACCGATAGACACCATGCAAATGCAATGCAAATGATAAGAAAATATTTGAAAAATATCATCATTTAACAGCGTAATTCAAGGTCAGAAAGACGAAGAACTATATCACAACCCTAGATTTGTATTCAGCATGAAAAATACTCCTTATATTGAAGTTTTAAAGAAAATCTATTTTCCGGAGAAAAATGAGAAAAATTGAAGGTAATAGTTCAGGATATTTTTCGGCTCAAAAAACTTTTTGTTTCAAAATCGTAACTTAGCACATTCAACCACTTCTATACTTAAAATGATCATGGAAAATATATCCTAATGCTCTCACTTACCGATAGACATCATGCAAATGCAATGCAAATGATCAGAAAATATTTGAAAAATATCATCATTTAACAGCGTAATTCAAGGTCAGAAAGACGAAGAAACTATATCACAACCCTAAATTTGCATTCAGCATGAAAAATACTCCTTATAATGAGGTTTTAAAGGAAATCTATTTTCCGGTAAAAAATGCGAAAAATTGAAGGTAATAGTTCAGGATATTTTTCGGCTCAAAAAACTTTTTGTTTCAAAATCGAAACTTAGCACATTCAACCACTTCTATACTTAAAATGATCATGGAAAATATATCCTAATGCTCTCAGTTACCGATAGACACCATGTAAATACAATTCAAATGAACAGAAAATATTTGAAAAATATCATCATTTAACAGCGTAATTCTAGGTCAGAAAGACGAAGAAACTATATCACAGCCCTATATTTGCATTCAGCATGAAAAATACTCCTTATAATGAGGTTTTACAGGAAATCTCTTTCCGGAGAAAAATGAGAAAAATTGAAGGTAATAGTTCAGGACATTTTTCGGCTCAAAAAACTTTTTGATTCAAAATCGGAACTTAGCACATTCAACCACTTCTATACTTAAAATGATCATGGAAAATATATCCTAGTGCTCTCACTTACCGATAGACATCATGCAAATGCAATGCAAATGATCATAAAATATTTGAAAAATATCATCATTTAACAGCGTAATTCAAGGTCAGAAAGACGAAGAAACTATATCACAACCCTAAATTTGCATTCAGCATGAAAAATACTCCTTATAATGAGGTTTTAAAGGAAATCTATTTTCCTCAGAAAAATGAGAAAATTGAAGGTAATAGTTCAGGATATTTTTCGGCTAAAAAAACTTTTTGTTTCAAAATCGAAACTTAGCACATTCAACCACTTCTATACTTAAAATGATCATGGAAAATATATCCTAATGCTCTCAGTTACCGATAGACACCATGCAAATGCAATGCAAATGATCAGAAAATATTTGAAAAATATCATCATTTAACAGCGTAATTCAAGGTCAGAAAGACGAAGAAACTATATCACAACCCTAGATTTGTATTCAGCATGAAAAATACTCCTTATATTGAAGTTTTAAAGAAATCTATTTTCCGGAGAAAAATGAGAAAAATTGAAGGTAATAGTTCAGGATATTTTTCGGCTCAAAAAACTTTTTGTTTCAAAATCGTAACTTAGCACATTCAACCACTTCTATACTTAAAATGATCATGGAAAATATATCCTAATGCTCTCACTTACCGATAGACATCATGCAAATGCAATGCAAATGATCATAAAATATTTGAAAAATATCATCATTTAACAGCGTAATTCAAGGTCAGAAAGACGAAGAAACTATATCACAACCCTAAATTTGCATTCAGCATGAAAAATACTCCTTATAATGAGGTTTTAAAGGAAATCTATTTTCCGGTGAAAAATGCGAAAAATTGAAGGTAATAGTTCAGGATACTTTTCGGCTCAAAAAACTTTTTGTTTCAAAATCGTAACTTAGCACATTCAACCACTTCTATACTTAAGATGATCATGGAAAATATATCCTAATGCTCTCAGTTACCGATAGACACCATGCAAATGCAATGCTAATGATCAGAAAATATTTGAAAAATATCATCATTTAACAGCGTAATTCAAGGTCAGAAAGACGAAGAAACTATATCACAACCCTAGATTTGCATTCAGCATGAAAAATACTCCTTAAAATGAGGTTTTTAAGGAAATCTATTTTCCGGAGATAAATAAGAAAAATTGAAGGTAATAGTTCAGGATATTTTTCGGCTCAAAAAACTTTTCGTTTCCAAATCGTAACTTAGCACATTCAACCACTTCTATACTTAAAATGATCATGGAAAATATATCCTAATGCTCTCAGTTACCGATAGACACCATGCAAATGGAATGCTAATGATCAGAAAATATTTGAAAAATATCATCATTTAACAGCGTAATTCAAGGTCAGAAAGACGAAGAAACTATATCACAACCCTAGATTTGTATTCAGCATGAAAAATACTCCTTATATTGAAGTTTTAAAGGAAATCTATTTTCCGGAGAAAAATGAGAAAAATTGAAGGTAATAGTTCAGGATATTTTTCGGCTCAAAAAACTTTTTGTTTCAAAATCGAAACTTAGCACATTCAACGACTTCTATACTTAAAATGATCATGGAAAATATATCCTAATGCTCTCAGTTACCGATAGACACCATGTAAATGCAATGCAAATGATCAGAAAATATTTGAAAAATATCATCATTTAACAGCGTAATTCAAGGTCAGAAAGACGAAGAAACTATATCACAACCCTAGATTTGCATTCAGCATGAAAAATACTCCTTATAATGAGGTTTTAAAGGAAATCTATTTTCCGGAGAAAAATGAGAAAAATTGAAGGTAATAGTTCAGGATACTTTTCGGCTCAAAAAACTTTTTGTTTCAAAATCGTAACTTAGCACATTCAACCACTTCTATACTTAAAATGATCATGGAAAATATATCCTAATGCTCTCAGTTACCGATAGACACCATGCAAATGCAATGCAAATGATCAGAAAATATTTGAAAAATATCATCATTTAACAGCGTAATTCAAGGTCAGAAAGACGAAGAAACTATATCACAACCCTAGATTTGTATTCAGCATGAAAAATACTCCTTATATTGAAGTTTTAAAGAAAATCTATTTTCCGGAGAAAAATGAGAAAAATTGAAGGTAATAGTTCAGGATATTTTTCGGCTCAAAAAACTTTTTGTTTCAAAATCGTAACTTAGCACATTCAACCACTTCTATACTTAAAATGATCATGGAAAATATATCCTAATGCTCTCACTTACCGATAGACATCATGCAAATGCAATGCAAATGATCATAAAATATTTGAAAAATAACATCATTTAACAGCGTAATTCAAGGTCAGAAAGACGAATAACTAACAACCTAAATTTGCATTCAGCATGAAAAATACTCCTTATAATGAGGTTTTAAAGGAAATCTATTTTCCGGTGAAAAATGCGAAAAATTGAAGTATTACGAAATACTTCAGGATATTTTTCGGCTCAAAAAACTTTTTGTTTCAAAATCGAAACTTAGCACATTCAACCACTTCTATACTTAAAATGATCATGGAAAATATATCCTAATGGTCTCAGTTACCGATAGACACCATGTAAATACAATTCAAATGAACAGAAAATATTTGAAAAATATCATCATTTAACAGCGTAATTCTAGGTCAGAAAGACGAAGAAACTATATCACAGCCCTATATTTGCATTCAGCATGAAAAATACTCCTTATAATGAGGTTTTACAGGAAATCTCTTTCCGGAGAAAAATGAGAAAAATTGAAGGTAATAGTTCAGGATATTTTTCGGCTGAAAAAACTTTTTGTTTCAAAATCGTAACTTAGCACATTCAACCACTTCTATACTTAAAATGATCATGGAAAATATATCCTAATGCTCTCACTTACCGATAGACATCATGCAAATGCAATGCAAATGATCATAAAATATTTGAAAAATATCATCATTTAACAGCGTAATTCAAGGTCAGAAAGACGAAGAAACTATATCACAACCCTAAATTTGCATTCAGCATGAAAAATACTCCTTATAATGAGGTTTTAAAGGAAATCTATTTTCCGGAGAAAAATGCGAAAAATTGAAGGTAATAGTTCAGGATATTTTTCGGCTCAAAAAACTTTTTGTTTCAAAATCGTAACTTAGCACATTCAACCACTTCTATACTTAAAATGATCATGGAAAATATATCCTAATGCTCTCACTTACCGATAGACATCATGCAAATGCAATGCAAATGATCATAAAATATTTGAAAAATATCATCATTTAACAGCGTAATTCAAGGTCAGAAAGACGAAGAAACTATATCACAACCCTAGATTTGCATTCAGCATGAAAAATACTCCTTATAATGAGGTTTTAAAGGAAATCTATTTTCCGGAGAAAAATGCGAAAAATTGAAGGTAATAGTTCAGGATATTTTTCGGCTCAAAAAACTTTTTGTTTCAAAATCGTAACTTAGCACATTCAACCACTTCTATACTTAAAATGATCATGGAAAATATATCCTAATGCTCTCAGTTACCGATAGACACCATGTAAATGCAATGCAAATGATCAGAAAATATTTGAAAAATATCATCATTTAACAGCGTAATTCAAGGTCAGAAAGACGAAGAAACTATATCACAACCCTAGATTTGTATTCAGCATGAAAAATACTCCTTATAATGAGGTTTTAAAGGAAATCTATTTTCCGGAGAAAAATGAGAAAAATTGAAGGTAATAGTTCAGGATATTTTTCGGCTCAAAAAACTTTTTGTTTCAAAATCGTAACTTAGCACATTCAACCACTTCTATACTTAAAATGATCATGGAAAATATATCCTAATGCTCTCAGTTACCGATAGACACCATGCAAATGCAATGCAAATGATCAGAAAATATTTGAAAAATATCATCATTTAACAGCGTAATTCAAGGTCAGAAAGACGAAGAAACTATATCACAACCCTAGATTTGCATTCAGCATGAAAAATACTCCTTATAATGAGGTTTTAAAGGAAATCTATTTTCCGGAGAAAAATGAGAAAAATTGAAGGTAATAGTTCAGGATATTTTTCGGCTCAAAAAACTTTTTGTTTCAAAATCGTAACTTAGCACATTCAACCACTTCTATACTTAAAATGATCATGGAAAATATATCCTAATGCTCTCAGTTACCGATAGACACCATGCAAATGCAATGCAAATGATCAGAAAATATTTGAAAAATATCATCATTTAACAGCGTAATTCAAGGTCAGAAAGACGAAGAAACTATATCACAACCCTAGATTTGCATTCAGCATGAAAAATACTCCTTATAATGAGGTTTTAAAGGAAATCTATTTTCCGGAGAAAAATGAGAAAAATTGAAGGTAATAGTTCAGGATATTTTTCGGCTCAAAAAACTTTTTGTTTCAAAATCGTAACTTAGCACATTCAACCACTTCTATACTTAAAATGATCATGGAAAATATATCCTAATGCTCTCAGTTACCGATAGACACCATGCAAATGCAATGCAAATGATCAGAAAATATTTGAAAAATATCATCATTTAACAGCGTAATTCAAGGTCAGAAAGACGAAGAAACTATATCACAACCCTAGATTTGCATTCAGCATGAAAAATACTCCTTATAATGAGGTTTTAAAGGAAATCTATTTTCCGGAGAAAAATGTGAAAAATTGAAGGTATATTTTTCAGGATATTTTTCGGCTCAAAAAACTTTTTGTTTCAAAATCGTAACTTAGCACATTCAACCAATTCCATACTTAAAATGATCATGGAAAATATAACCTAATGCTCTCAGATTACCGATAGACACCATGCAAATGCAATGCAAATGATCAGAAAATATTTGAAAAATATCATCATTTAACAGCGTAATTCAAGGTCAGAAAGACGAAGAAACTATATCACAATCCTAGATTTGTATTCAGCATGAAAAATACTCCTTATATTGAGGTTTTAAAGAAAATCTATTTTCCGGAGAAAAATGAGAAAAATTGAAGGTAATAGTTCAGGATATTTTTCGGCTCAAAAAACTTTTTGTTTCAAAATCGTAACTTAGCACATTCAACCACTTCTATACTTAAAATGATCATGGAAAATATATCCTAATGCTCTCAGTTACCGATAGACACCATGCAAATGCAATGCAAATGATCAGAAAATATTTGAAAAATATCATCATTTAACAGCGTAATTCAAGGTCAGAAAGACGAAGAAACTATATCACAACCCTAGATTTGCATTCAGCATGAAAAATACTCCTTATAATGAGGTTTTAAAGGAAATCTATTTTCCGGAGAAAAATGAGAAAAATTGAAGGTAATAGTTCAGGATATTTTTCGGCTCAAAAAACTTTTTGTTTCAAAATCGTAACTTAGCACATTCAACCACTTCTATACTTAAAATGATCATGGAAAATATATCCTAATGCTCTCAGTTACCGATAGACACCATGCAAATGCAATGCAAATGATCAGAAAATATTTGAAAAATATCATCATTTAACAGCGTAATTCAAGGTCAGAAAGACGAAGAAACTATATCACAACCCTAGATTTGCATTCAGCATGAAAAATACTCCTTATAATGAGGTTTTAAAGGAAATCTATTTTCCGGAGAAAAATGAGAAAAATTGAAGGTAATAGTTCAGGATATTTTTCGGCTCAAAAAACTTTTTGTTTCAAAATCGTAACTTAGCACATTCAACCACTTCTATACTTAAAATGATCATGGAAAATATATCCTAATGCTCTCAGTTACCGATAGACACCATGCAAATGCAATGCAAATGATCAGAAAATATTTGAAAAATATCATCATTTAACAGCGTAATTCAAGGTCAGAAAGACGAAGAAACTATATCACAACCCTAGATTTGCATTCAGCATGAAAAATACTCCTTATAATGAGGTTTTAAAGGAAATCTATTTTCCGGAGAAAAATGAGAAAAATTGAAGGTAATAGTTCAGGATATTTTTCGGCTAAAAAACTTTTTGTTTCAAAATCGTAACTTAGCACATTCAACCACTTCTATACTTAAAATGATCATGGAAAATATATCCTAATGCTCTCAGTTACCGATAGACATCATGCAAATGCAATGCAAATGATCATAAAATATTTGAAAAATATCATCATTTAACAGCGTAATTCAAGGTCAGAAAGACGAAGAAACTATATCACAACCCTAAATTTGCATTCAGCATGAAAAATACTCCTTATAATGAGGTTTTAAAGGAAATCTATTTTCCGGTGAAAAATGAGAAAAATTGAAGGTAATAGTTCAGGATATTTTTCGGCTCAAAAAACTTTTTGTTTCAAAATCGTAACTTAGCACATTCAACCACTTCTATACTTAAAATGATCATGGAAAATATATCCTAATGCTCTCAGTTACCGATAGACACCATGCAAATGCAATGCAAATGATCAGAAAATATTTGAAAAATATCATCATTTAACAGCGTAATTCAAGGTCAGAAAGACGAAGAAACTATATCACAACCCTAGATTTGCATTCAGCATGAAAAATACTCCTTATAATGAGGTTTTAAAGGAAATCTATTTTCCGGTGAAAAATGAGAAAAATTGAAGGTAATAGTTCAGGATATTTTTCGGCTCAAAAAACTTTTTGTTTCAAAATCGTAACTTAGCACATTCAACCACTTCTATACTTAAAATGATCATGGAAAATATATCCTAATGCTCTCAGTTACCGATAGACATCATGCAAATGCAATGCAAATGATCAGAAAATATTTGAAAAATATCATCATTTAACAGCGTAATTCAAGGTCAGAAAGACGAAGAAACTATATCACAACCCTAAATTTGCATTCAGCATGAAAAATACTCCTTATAATGAGGTTTTAAAGGAAATCTATTTTCCGGTGAAAAATGAGAAAAATTGAAGGTAATAGTTCAGGATATTTTTCGGCTCAAAAAACTTTTTGTTTCAAAATCGTAACTTAGCACATTCAACCACTTCTATACTTAAAATGATCATGGAAAATATATCCTAATGCTCTCAGTTACCGATAGACACCATGTAAATGCAATGCAAAAGATCAGAAAATATTTGAAAAATATCATCATTTAACAGCGTAATTCAAGGTCAGAAAGACGAAGAAACTATATCACAGCCCTAAATTTGCATTCAGCATGAAAAATACTCCTTATAATGAGGTTTTAAAGGAAATCTATTTTCCGGAGAAAAATGAGAAAAATTGAAGGTAATAGTTCAGGATATTTTTCGGCTCAAAAAACTTTTTGTTTCAAAATCGTAACTTAGCACATTCAACCACTTCTATACTTAAAATGATCATGGAAAATATATCCTAATGCTCTCAGTTACCGATAGACATCATGCAAATGCAATGCAAATGATCATAAAATATTTGAAAAATATCATCATTTAACAGCGTAATTCAAGGTCAGAAAGACGAAGAAACTATATCACAACCCTAAATTTGCATTCAGCATGAAAAATACTCCTTATAATGAGGTTTTAAAGGAAATCTATTTTCCGGAGAAAAATGAGAAAAATTGAAGGTAATAGTTCAGGATATTTTTCGGCTCAAAAAACTTTTTGTTTCAAAATCGTAACTTAGCACATTCAACCACTTCTATACTTAAAATGATCATGGAAAATATATCCTAATGCTCTCACTTACCGATAGACATCATGCAAATGCAATGCAAATGATCATAAAATATTTGAAAAATATCATCATTTAACAGCGTAATTCAAGGTCAGAAAGACGAAGAAACTATATCACAACCCTAATTTGCATTCAGCATGAAAAATACTCCTTATAATGAAGGTTTTAAAGGAAATCTATTTTCCGGAGAAAAATGAGAAAAATTGAAGGTAATAGTTCAGGATATTTTTCGGCTCAAAAAACTTTTTGTTTCAAAATCGTAACTTAGCACATTCAACCACTTCTATACTTAAAATGATCATGGAAAATATATCCTAATGCTCTCAGTTACCGATAGACACCATGCAAATGCAATGCAAATGATCAGAAAATATTTGAAAAATATCATCATTTAACAGCGTAATTCAAGGTCAGAAAGACGAAGAAACTATATCACAACCCTAGATTTGCATTCAGCATGAAAAATACTCCTTATAATGAGGTTTTAAAGGAAATCTATTTTCCGGAGAAAAATGAGAAAAATTGAAGGTAATAGTTCAGGATATTTTTCGGCTCAAAAAACTTTTTGTTTCAAAATCGTAACTTAGCACATTCAACCACTTCTATACTTAAAATGATCATGGAAAATATATCCTAATGCTCTCAGTTACCGATAGACATCATGCAAATGCAATGCAAATGATCAGAAAATATTTGAAAAATATCATCATTTAACAGCGTAATTCAAGGTCAGAAAGACGAAGAAACTATATCACAACCCTAGATTTGCATTCAGCATGAAAAATACTCCTTATATTGAAGTTTTAAAGAAAATCTATTTTCCGGAGAAAAATGAGAAAAATTGAAGGTAATAGTTCAGGATATTTTTCGGCTCAAAAAACTTTTTGTTTCAAAATCGTAACTTAGCACATTCAACCACTTCTATACTTAAAATGATCATGGAAAATATATCCTAATGCTCTCACTTACCGATAGACATCATGCAAATGCAATGCAAATGATCATAAAATATTTGAAAAATATCATCATTTAACAGCGTAATTCAAGGTCAGAAAGACGAAGAAACTATATCACAACCCTAAATTTGCATTCAGCATGAAAAATACTCCTTATAATGAGGTTTTAAAGGAAATCTATTTTCCGGTGAAAAATGCGAAAAATTGAAGGTAATAGTTCAGGATATTTTTCGGCTAAAAAAACTTTTTGTTTCAAAATCGAAACTTAGCACATTCAACCACTTCTATACTTAAAATGATCATGGAAAATATATCCTAATGCTCTCAGTTACCGATAGACACCATGTAAATGCAATGCAAATGATCAGAAAATATTTGAAAAATATCATCATTTAACAGCGTAATTCAAGGTCAGAAAGACGAAGAAACTATATCACAACCCTAGATTTGCATTCAGCATGAAAAATACTCCTTATAATGAGGTTTTAAAGGAAATCTATTTTCCGGAGAAAAATGAGAAAAATTGAAGGTAATAGTTCAGGATATTTTTCGGCTCAAAAAACTTTTTGTTTCAAAATCGTAACTTAGCACATTCAACCACTTCTATACTTAAAATGATCATGGAAAATATATCCTAATGCTCTCACTTACCGATAGACATCATGCAAATGCAATGCAAATGATCATAAAATATTTGAAAAATATCATCATTTAACAGCGTAATTCAAGGTCAGAAAGACGAAGAAACTATATCACAACCCTAGATTTGCATTCAGCATGAAAAATACTCCTTATAATGAGGTTTTAAAGGAAATCTATTTTCCGGAGAAAAATGAGAAAAATTGAAGGTAATAGTTCAGGATATTTTTCGGCTCAAAAAACTTTTTGTTTCAAAATCGTAACTTAGCACATTCAACCACTTCTATACTTAAAATGATCATGGAAAATATATCCTAATGCTCTCACTTACCGATAGACATCATGCAAATGCAATGCAAATGATCAGAAAATATTTGAAAAATATCATCATTTAACAGCGTAATTCAAGGTCAGAAAGACGAAGAAACTATATCACAACCCTAAATTTGCATTCAGCATGAAAAATACTCCTTATAATGAGGTTTTAAAGGAAATCTATTTTCCGGTGAAAAATGCGAAAAATTGAAGGTAATAGTTCAGGATATTTTTCGGCTCAAAAAACTTTTTGTTTCAAAATCGTAACTTAGCACATTCAACCACTTCTATACTTAAAATGATCATGGAAAATATATCCTAATGCTCTCAGTTACCGATAGACACCATGCAAATGCAATGCAAATGATCAGAAAATATTTGAAAAATATCATCATTTAACAGCGTAATTCAAGGTCAGAAAGACGAAGAAACTATATCACAACCCTAGATTTGCATTCAGCATGAAAAATACTCCTTATAATGAGGTTTTAAAGGAAATCTATTTTCCGGAGAAAAATGAGAAAAATTGAAGGTAATAGTTCAGGATATTTTTCGGCTCAAAAAACTTTTGTTTCAAAATCGTAACTTAGCACATTCAACCACTTCTATACTTAAAATGATCATGGAAAATATATCCTAATGCTCTCAGTTACCGATAGACATCATGCAAATGCAATGCAAATGATCAGAAAATATTTGAAAAATATCATCATTTAACAGCGTAATTCAAGGTCAGAAAGACGAAGAAACTATATCACAACCCTAGATTTGTATTCAGCATGAAAAATACTCCTTATATTGAAGGTTTTAAAGAAATCTATTTTCCGGAGAAAAATGAGAAAAATTGAAGGTAATAGTTCAGGATATTTTTCGGCTCAAAAAACTTTTTGTTTCAAAATCGTAACTTAGCACATTCAACCACTTCTATACTTAAGATGATCATGGAAAATATATCCTAATGCTCTCAGTTACCGATAGACACCATGCAAATGCAATGCAAATGATCAGAAAATATTTGAAAAATATCATCATTTAACAGCGTAATTCAAGGTCAGAAAGACGAAGAAACTATATCACAACCCTAGATTTGCATTCAGCATGAAAAATACTCCTTATAATGAGGTTTTAAGGAAATCTATTTTCCGGAGAAAAATGAGAAAAATTGAAGGTAATAGTTCAGGATATTTTTCGGCTCAAAAAACTTTTTGTTTCAAAATCGTAACTTAGCACATTCAACCACTTCTATACTTAAAATGATCATGGAAAATATATCCTAATGCTCTCAGTTACCGATAGACACCATGCAAATGCAATGCTAATGATCAGAAAATATTTGAAAAATATCATCATTTAACAGCGTAATTCAAGGTCAGAAAGACGAAGAAACTATATCACAATCCTAGATTTGTATTCAGCATGAAAAATACTCCTTATATTGAAGTTTTAAAGGAAATCTATTTTCCGGAGAAAAATGAGAAAAATTGAAGGTAATAGTTCAGGATATTTTTCGGCTCAAAAAACTTTTCGTTTCCAAATCGTAACTTAGCACATTCATCCACTTCTATACTTAAAATGATCATGGAAAATATATCCTAATGCTCTCAGTTACCGATAGACATCATGCAAATGCAATGCTAATGATCATAAAATATTTGAAAAATATCATCATTTAACAGCGTAATTCAAGGTCAGAAAGACGAAGAAACTATATCACAACCTAATTTGCATTCAGCATGAAAAATACTCCTTATAATGAGGTTTTAAAGGAAATCTATTTTCCGGTGAAAAATGCGAAAAATTGAAGGTAATAGTTCAGGATATTTTTCGGCTCAAAAAACTTTTGGTTTCAAAATCGTAACTTAGCACATTCAACCACTTCTATACTTAAAATGATCATGGAAAATATATCCTAATGCTCTCAGTTACCGATAGACACCATGTAAATGCAATGCAAATGATCAGAAAATATTTGAAAAATATCATCATTTAACAGCGTAATTCAAGGTCAGAAAGACGAAGAAACTATATCACAACCCTAGATTTGCATTCAGCATGAAAAATACTCCTTATAATGAGGTTTTAAAGGAAATCTATTTTCCGGAGAAAAATGAGAAAAATTGAAGGTAATAGTTCAGGATATTTTTCGGCTAAAAAAACTTTTTGTTTCAAAATCGTAACTTAGCACATTCAACCACTTCTATACTTAAAATGATCATGGAAAATATATCCTAATGCTCTCACTTACCGATAGACATCATGCAAATGCAATGCAAATGATCATAAAATATTTGAAAAATATCATCATTTAACAGCGTAATTCAAGGTCAGAAAGACGAAGAAACTATATCACAACCCTAGATTTGCATTCAGCATGAAAAATACTCCTTATAATGAGGTTTTAAAGGAAATCTATTTTCCGGAGAAAAATGAGAAAAATTGAAGGTAATAGTTCAGGATATTTTTCGGCTAAAAAAACTTTTTGTTTCAAAATCGTAACTTAGCACATTCAACCACTTCTATACTTAAAATGATCATGGAAAATATATCCTAATGCTCTCAGTTACCGATAGACACCATGCAAATGCAATGCAAATGATCAGAAAATATTTGAAAAATATCATCATTTAACAGCGTAATTCAAGGTCAGAAAGACGAAGAAACTATATCACAACCCTAGATTTGCATTCAGCATGAAAAATACTCCTTATAATGAGGTTTTAAAGGAAATCTATTTTCCGGAGAAAAATGAGAAAAATTGAAGGTAATAGTTCAGGATATTTTTCGGCTCAAAAAACTTTTTGTTTCAAAATCGTAACTTAGCACATTCAACCACTTCTATACCTTAAAATGATCATAGGGAAAATATATCCTAATGCTCTCACTTACCGATAAGACAATCATCGCAAATGCAATCAAAATGATCAAAAAAAATATTTGAAAAATATCATCATTTACACAGCGTAATTCAAGGTCAGTAAGGACGAATAAACTATATCACAACCGAAATTTGCAGTCAGCCATGAAAAATACTCCTATCATGAGGCTTTAAGGAAATCTATTTTCCGGAGAAAAAAGAGAAAAATTGAAATAATAGATTCAGGATATTTTTTCGGCTCAAAAAACTTTTTGTTTTCAAATCTAACTTAGCACATTCAACCACTTCTATACTTAAAAAAGAGCATAGGAAAAAAATATCCTAATCCACTCACATACCGATAGACCTCATCAAGAAGCAATGCAAAAGATTATGAAATATTTGGAAAAAAATCATCATTTCACGCGAAATTCAAGTTCAGAAAGACGAAGAAACTATATCACAACCCTAAATTTGCATTCAGCATGAAAAATACCTCTTATAATGAGGCTTTAAAGGAAATCTATTTTCCGGAAAAAATGAGAAAAATTGAAGGTAATAGTCAGGATAATTTAACGCTGAAAACAACTTATTGTTTCAAAAACGTACTTACACATAAACCACTTCCTTATACTTAAAATATCATGGAAAATATATCCTAATGCTCTCACTTACCGAGACATCACGCAAAATCAATGCAAAAGATCATAAAATATTTGAAAAATATCATTCATTTGAACAGCGTAATTCAAGGACAAAAGACGAAGAAACTATATCACAAACCTGAAATTCATTCAGCATGAAAAATACTACTAATAATAGTTTTAAAGGAAATCTATTTTCGTAGTCAATCGAAAAATTGAAGGTTCAGATATTTTTTCGGCTAACAAATACTTTTAGTTTCAAAATCGAAACTTAGCACATTCCAATCCACTTTCTATACCTTAAAATGATCATGGAAAATATATCCTAATGCTCTCAGTTACCG
>NC_092238.1:37200451-37227051 GCF_036320965.1 Panulirus ornatus | reverse complement strand
TGGGAAAAGAGCTTAGGGGTATATTTTCCTTTTTCATTTTAAGTATAGAAAGTGGTTGAAAGTGCTAAGTTACGATTTTTTTAAACAAAAGTTTTTGAGCCCAAAAAACCTGACAATTTCCTTCAATTTTTTTATTTTCCCGGGAAAATAGTTTTTTTTTTAAAATTCAATATAAGGATATTTTTCATTGAATACAAATCTAGTGTTTTTTTATATAGTTTCTTCGTCTTTCTGACCCTTTAATTACGGGTGTTAATGATGATATTTTTTCAAAATTTTTGTCATTAGCATTCCATTTGATGGTGTTACGGTAAAATGAGAGCTTAGGATATATTTTCCATGATCATTTTAAGTTAGAATGGTTAATGTGCTAATTACGATTTGGAAACGAAAAATTTTTTGAGCCGAAAAATATCCTGAAAATATTTCCTTCAATTTTTCTTAATTTTCCGGAAAATAAATTTCCTTAAAAAACCATTTTTAAAGGGGTATTTTTCATGCAAAACAAAATTTGGGTTTGATGTAGTTTCTTGTCTTTTTGACCTTGAAATTTTCGCTGTTAAAGATGATTTTTTTCAAATATTTTTGACATTAGTTGCATTGCATGGTGTCTATCGGTAACTGAGGATTAGGTATATTTTCCTGACATCTTAATAAAAGTGGTTTAATGTGCAAAATTACGATTTTGAAAAAAAAAAGATTTTGACCGAAAAAAATTTCCCGAAAACCCTTATTTTTCGATTTCACCGGAAAAAAAGATTTCCTTTAAAACCTCATTTAAGGAGTTTTTCATTGGGAATGCAAATTTGGGGGGTGATATATTTTTTCGTCTTTCTGACTTAATTCGCGTTAAAGTGATATTTTTCAAATATTTTTAAATTTCATTCATTTGCAGATTTTTATCGGTAAGTGAAGCATTATAGGATATATTTTCATGATCATTTTAAGTATAGAAGTGGGTTTGAATGTGCTAAGTTACGATTTTGAAACAAAAAGTTTTTTTAGCCGAAAAATATCCTGAACTATTACCTTCAATTTTTCGCATTTTTCACCGGAAAATAGATTTCCTTTAAAACCTCATTATAAGGAGTATTTTTCATGCTGAATGCAAATTTAGGGTTGTGATATAGTTTCTTCGTCTTTCTGAACTTGAATTACGCTGTTAAATGATGATATTTTTCAAATATTTTATGATCATTTGCATTGCATTTGCATGATGTCTATCGGTAAGTGAGTGCATTAGGATATATTTTCCATGATCATTTTAAGTATAGAAGTGGTTGAATGTGCTAAGTTACGATTTTGAAACAAAAAGTTTTTTCTGCCGAAAAATATCCTGAACTATTACCTTCAATTTTTCTCATTTTTCTCCGGAAAATAGATTTCCTTAAAAACCTCATTTTAAGGAGTATTTTTCATGCTGAATGCAAATCTAGGGTTCTGATATCGTTTCTTCGTCTTTCTGACCTTGAATTACGCTGTTAAATGATGATATTTTTCAAATATTTTATGATCATTTGCATTGCATTTGCATGATGTCTATCGGTAACAGAGAGCATTAGGATATATTTTCCATGATCATTTTAAGTATAGAAGTGGTTGAATGTGCTAAGTTTCGATTTTGAAACAAAAAGTTTTTTGAGCCGAAAAATATCCTGAACTATTACCTTCAATTTTTCTCATTTTTCTCCGGAAAATAGATTTTCTTTAAAACTTCAATATAAGGAGTATTTTTCATGCTGAATACAAATCTAGTGTTGTGATATAGTTTCTTCGTCTTTCTGACCTTGAATTACGCTGTTAAATGATGATATTTTTCAAATATTTTCTGATCATTAGCATTCCATTTGCATGGTGTCTATCGGTAACTGAGAGCATTAGGATATATATTCCATGATCATTTTAAGTATAGAATTGGTTGAATGTTCTAAGTTACGATTTGGAAACGAAAAGTTTTTTGAGCCGAAAAATATCCTGAACTATTACCTTCAATTTTTCTTATTTATCTCCGGAAAATAAATTTCCTTAAAAACCTCATTTTAAGGAGTATTTTTCATGCTGAATGCAAATCTAGGGTTGTGATAGAGTTTCTTCGACTTTCTGACCTTGAATTACGCTGTTAAATGATGATATTTTTCAAATATTTTCTGATCATTAGCATTGCATTTGCATGGTGTCTATCGGTAACTGAGAGCATTAGGATATATTTTCCATGATCATCTTAAGTATAGAAGTGGTTGAATGTGCTAAGTTACGATTTTGAAACAAAAAGTTTTTTGAGCCGAAAAGTATCCTGAACTATTACCTTCAATTTTTCGCATCTTTCACCGGAAAATAGATTTCCTTTAAAACCTCATTATAAGGAGTATTTTTCATGCTGAATGCAAATTTAGGGTTTAGATATAGTTTCTTCGTCTTTCTGAACTTGAATTACGCTGTTAAATGATGATATTTTTCAAATATTTTCTGATCATTTGCATTGCATTTGCATGATGTCTATCGGTAAGTGAGAGCATTAGGATATATTTTCCATGATCATCTTAAGTGTAGAAGTGGTTGAATGTGCTAAGTTACGATTTTGAAACAAAAAGTTTTTTCAGCCGAAAAATATCCTGAACTATTACCTTCAATTTTTCTCATTTTTCTCTGGAAAATAGATTTCCTTTAAAACCTCATTATAAGGAGTATTTTTCATGCTGAATGCAAATTTAGGGTTGTGATATAGTTTATTCGTCTTTCTGACCTTGAATTACGCTGTTAAATGATGATATTTTTCAAATATTTTATGATCATTTGCATTGCATTTGCATGATGTCTATCGGTAAGTGAGAGCATTAGGATATATTTTCCATGATCATTTTAAGTATAGAAGTGGTTGAATGTGCTAAGTTACGATTTTGAAACAAAAATTTTTTTCAGCCGAAAAATATCCTGAACTATTACCTTCAATTTTTCTCATTTTTCTCCGGAAAATAGATTTCCTTTAAAACCTCATTATAAGGAGTATTTTTCATGCTGAATGCAAATCTAGGGTTGTGATATAGTTTCTTCGTCTTTCTGACCTTGAATTACGCTGTTAAATGATGATATTTTTCAAATATTTTCTGATCATTTGCATTGCATTTACATGGTGTCTATCGGTAACTGAGAGCATTAGGATATATTTTCCATGATCATTTTAAGTATAGAAGTCGTTGAATGTGCTAAGTTTCGATTTTGAAACAAAAAGTTTTTTAGCCGAAAAATATCCTGAACTATTACCTTCAATTTTTCGCATTTTTCACCGGAAAATAGATTTCCTTTAAAACCTCATTATAAGGAGTATTTTTCATGCTGAATGCAAATTTAGGGTTGTGATATAGTTTATTCGTCTTTCTGACCTTGAATTACGCTGTTAAATGATGATATTTTTCAAATATTTTATGATCATTTACATTGCATTTGCATGATGTCTATCGGTAAGTGAGAGCATTAGGATATATTTTCCATGATCATTTTAAGTATAGAAGTGGTTGAATGTGCTAAGTTACGATTTTGAAACAAAAAGTTTTTTGAGCCGAAAAATATCCTGAACTATTACCTTCAATTTTTCTCATTTTTCTCCGGAAAATAGATTTCCTTTAAAACCTCATTATAAGGAGTATTTTTCATGCTGAATGCAAATCTAGGGTTGTGATATAGTTTCTTCGTCTTTCTGACCTTGAATTACGCTGTTAAATGATGATATTTTTCAAATATTTTCTGATCATTAGCATTGCATTTGCATGGTGTCTATCGGTAACTGAGAGCATTAGGATATATTTTCCATGATCATCTTAAGTATAGAAGTGGTTGAATGTGCTAAGTTACGATTTTGAAACAAAAAGTTTTTTGAGCCGAAAAATATCCTGAACTATTACCTTCAATTTTTCTCATTTTTCTCCGGAAAATAGATTTCCTTTAAAACCTCATTATAAGGAGTATTTTTCATGCTGAATGCAAATTTAGGGTTGTGATATAGTTTCTTCGTCTTTCTGACCTTGAATTACGCTGTTAAATGATGATATTTTTCAAATATTTTATGATCATTTGCATTGCATTTGCATGATGTCTATCGGTAAGTGAGAGCATTAGGATATATTTTCCATGATCATTTTAAGTATAGAAGTGGTTGAATGTGCTAAGTTACGATTTTGAAACAAAAAGTTTTTTTCAGCCGAAAAATATCCTGAACTATTACCTTCAATTTTTCTCATTTTTCTCCGGAAAATAGATTTCCTTTAAAACCTCATTATAAGGAGTATTTTTCATGCTGAATGCAAATCTAGGGTTGTGATATAGTTTCTTCGTCTTTCTGACCTTGAATTACGCTGTTAAATGATGATATTTTTCAAATATTTTCTGATCATTTGCATTGCATTTACATGGTGTCTATCGGTAACTGAGAGCATTAGGATATATTTTCCATGATCATTTTAAGTATAGAAGTCGTTGAATGTGCTAAGTTTCGATTTTGAAACAAAAAGTTTTTTTAGCCGAAAAATATCCTGAACTATTACCTTCAATTTTTCGCATTTTTCACCGGAAAATAGATTTCCTTTAAAACCTCATTATAAGGAGTATTTTTCATGCTGAATGCAAATTTAGGGTTGTGATATAGTTTCTTCGTCTTTCTGACCTTGAATTACGCTGTTAAATGATGATATTTTTCAAATATTTTATGATCATTTGCATTGCATTTGCATGATGTCTATCGGTAAGTGAGAGCATTAGGATATATTTTCCATGATCATTTTAAGTATAGAAGTGGTTGAATGTGCTAAGTTACGATTTTGAAACAAAAAGTTTTTTGAGCCGAAAAATATCCTGAACTATTACCTTCAATTTTTCTCATTTTTCTCCGGAAAATAGATTTCCTTTAAAACCTCATTATAAGGAGTATTTTTCATGCTGAATGCAAATCTAGGGTTGTGATATAGTTTCTTCGTCTTTCTGACCTTGAATTACGCTGTTAAATGATGATATTTTTCAAATATTTTCTGATCATTTGCATTGCATTTGCATGGTGTCTATCGGTAACTGAGAGCATTAGGATATATTTTCCATGATCATTTTAAGTATAGAAGTGGTTGAATGTGCTAAGTTACGATTTTGAAACAAAAAGTTTTTTGAGCCGAAAAATATCCTGAACTATTACCTTCAATTTTTCTCATTTTTCTCCGGAAAATAGATTTCCTTTAAAACCTCATTATAAGGAGTATTTTTCATGCTGAATGCAAATCTAGGGTTGTGATATAGTTTCTTCGTCTTTCTGACCTTGAATTACGCTGTTAAATGATGATATTTTTCAAATATTTTCTGATCATTTGCATTGCATTTGCATGGTGTCTATCGGTAACTGAGAGCATTAGGATATATTTTCCATGATCATCTTAAGTATAGAAGTGGTTGAATGTGCTAAGTTACGATTTTGAAACAAAAAGTTTTTTGAGCCGAAAAATATCCTGAACTATTACCTTCAATTTTTCTCATTTTTCTCCGGAAAATAGATTTCCTTTAAAACCTCATTATAAGGAGTATTTTTCATGCTGAATGCAAATTTAGGGTTGTGATATAGTTTCTTCGTCTTTCTGACCTTGAATTACGCTGTTAAATGATGATATTTTTCAAATATTTTCTGATCATTTGCATTGCATTTGCATGATGTCTATCGGTAAGTGAGAGCATTAGGATATATTTTCCATGATCATTTTAAGTATAGAAGTGGTTGAATGTGCTAAGTTACGATTTTGAAACAAAAAGTTTTTTCAGCCGAAAAATATCCTGAACTATTACCTTCAATTTTTCTCATTTTTCTCCGGAAAATAGATTTCCTTTAAAACCTCATTATAAGGAGTATTTTTCATGCTGAATGCAAATTAGGGTTGTGATATAGTTTCTTCGTCTTTCTGAACTTGAATTACGCTGTTAAATGATGATATTTTTCAAATATTTTCTGATCATTTGCATTGCATTTGCATGATGTCTATCGGTAAGTGAGAGCATTAGGATATATTTTCCATGATCATTTTAAGTATAGAAGTGGTTGAATGTGCTAAGTTACGATTTTGAAACAAAAAGTTTTTTAGCCGAAAAATATCCTGAACTATTACCTTCAATTTTTCTCATTTTTCTCCGGAAAATAGATTTCCTTTAAAACCTCATTATAAGGAGTATTTTTCATGCTGAATGCAAATCTAGGGTTGTGATATAGTTTCTTCGTCTTTCTGACCTTGAATTACGCTGTTAAATGATGATATTTTTCAAATATTTTCTGATCATTTGCATTGCATTTGCATGATGTCTATCGGTAACTGAGAGCATTAGGATATATTTTCCATGATCATTTTAAGTATAGAAGTGGTTGAATGTGCTAAGTTACGATTTTGAAACAAAAAGTTTTTTGAGCCGAAAAATATCCTGAACTATTACCTTCAATTTTTCTCATTTTTCTCCGGAAAATAGATTTCCTTTAAAACCTCATTATAAGGAGTATTTTTCATGCTGAATGCAAATCTAGGGTTGTGATATAGTTTCTTCGTCTTTCTGACCTTGAATTACGCTGTTAAATGATGATATTTTTCAAATATTTTCTGATCATTAGCATTGCATTTGCATGGTGTCTATCGGTAACTGAGAGCATTAGGATATATTTTCCATGATCATTTTAAGTATAGAATTGGTTGAATGTGCTAAGTTACGATTTTGAAACAAAAAGTTTTTTGAGCCGAAAAATATCCTGAACTATTACCTTCAATTTTTCGCATTTTTCACCGGAAAATAGATTTCCTTTAAAACCTCATTATAAGGAGTATTTTTCATGCTGAATGCAAATTTAGGGTTGTGATATAGTTTCTTCGTCTTTCTGAACTTGAATTACGCTGTTAAATGATGATATTTTTCAAATATTTTATGATCATTTGCATTGCATTTGCATGATGTCTATCGGTAAGTGAGAGCATTAGGATATATTTTCCATGATCATTTTAAGTATAGAAGTGGTTGAATGTGCTAAGTTACGATTTTGAAACAAAAAGTTTTTTTCAGCCGAAAAATATCCTGAACTATTACCTTCAATTTTTCTCATTTTTCTCCGGAAAATAGATTTCCTTTAAAACCTCATTATAAGGAGTATTTTTCATGCTGAATGCAAATCTAGGGTTGTGATATAGTTTCTTCGTCTTTCTGACCTTGAATTACGCTGTTAAATGATGATATTTTTCAAATATTTTCTGATCATTTGCATTGCATTTGCATGGTGTCTATCGGTAACTGAGAGCATTAGGATATATTTTCCATGATCATTTTAAGTATAGAAGTGGTTGAATGTGCTAAGTTTCGATTTTGAAACAAAAAGTTTTTTTAGCCGAAAAATATCCTGAACTATTACCTTCAATTTTTCGCATTTTTCACCGGAAAATAGATTTCCTTTAAAACCTCATTATAAGGAGTATTTTTCATGCTGAATGCAAATTTAGGGTTGTGATATAGTTTCTTCGTCTTTCTGACCTTGAATTACGCTGTTAAATGATGATATTTTTCAAATATTTTCTGATCATTTGCATTGCATTTGCATGATGTCTATCGGTAAGTGAGAGCATTAGGATATATTTTCCATGATCATTTTAAGTATAGAAGTGGTTGAATGTGCTAAGTTACGATTTTGAAACAAAAAGTTTTTTGAGCCGAAAAATATCCTGAACTATTACCTTCAATTTTTCTCATTTTTCTCCGGAAAATAGATTTCCTTTAAAACCTCATTATAAGGAGTATTTTTCATGCTGAATGCAAATCTAGGGTTGTGATATAGTTTCTTCGTCTTTCTGACCTTGAATTACGCTGTTAAATGATGATATTTTTCAAATATTTTCTGATCATTTGCATTGCATTTGCATGGTGTCTATCGGTAACTGAGAGCATTAGGATATATTTTCCATGATCATTTTAAGTATAGAAGTGGTTGAATGTGCTAAGTTACGATTTTGAAACAAAAAGTTTTTTGAGCCGAAAAATATCCTGAACTATTACCTTCAATTTTTCGCATTTTTCTCCGGAAAATAGATTTCCTTTAAAACCTCATTATAAGGAGTATTTTTCATGCTGAATGCAAATTTAGGGTTGTGATATAGTTTCTTCGTCTTTCTGACCTTGAATTACGCTGTTAAATGATGATATTTTTCAAATATTTTCTGATCATTTGCATTGCATTTGCATGATGTCTATCGGTAAGTGAGAGCATTAGGATATATTTTCCATGATCATTTTAAGTATAGAAGTGGTTGAATGTGCTAAGTTACGATTTTGAAACAAAAAGTTTTTTCAGCCGAAAAATATCCTGAACTATTACCTTCAATTTTTCTCATTTTTCTCCGGAAAATAGATTTCCTTTAAAACCTCATTATAAGGAGTATTTTTCATGCTGAATGCAAATTTAGGGTTGTGATATAGTTTCTTCGTCTTTCTGACCTTGAATTACGCTGTTAAATGATGATATTTTTCAAATATTTTATGATCATTTGCATTGCATTTGCATGATGTCTATCGGTAAGTGAGAGCATTAGGATATATTTTCCATGATCATTTTAAGTATAGAAGTGGTTGAATGTGCTAAGTTACGATTTTGAAACAAAAAGTTTTTTCAGCCGAAAAATATCCTGAACTATTACCTTCAATTTTTCTCATTTTTCTCCGGAAAATAGATTTCCTTTAAAACCTCATTATAAGGAGTATTTTTCATGCTGAATGCAAATCTAGGGTTGTGATATAGTTTCTTCGTCTTTCTGACCTTGAATTACGCTGTTAAATGATGATATTTTTCAAATATTTTCTGATCATTTGCATTGCATTTGCATGGTGTCTATCGGTAACTGAGAGCATTAGGATATATTTTCCATGATCATTTTAAGTATAGAAGTGGTTGAATGTGCTAAGTTACGATTTTGAAACAAAAAGTTTTTTGAGCCGAAAAATATCCTGAACTATTACCTTCAATTTTTCTCATTTTTCTCCGGAAAATAGATTTCCTTTAAAACCTCATTATAAGGAGTATTTTTCATGCTGAATGCAAATTTAGGGTTGTGATATAGTTTCTTCGTCTTTCTGACCTTGAATTACGCTGTTAAATGATGATATTTTTCAAATATTTTCTGATCATTAGCATTGCATTTGCATGATGTCTATCGGTAACTGAGAGCATTAGGATATATTTTCCATGATCATTTTAAGTATAGAAGTGGTTGAATGTGCTAAGTTACGATTTTGAAACAAAAAGTTTTTTGAGCCGAAAAATATCCTGAACTATTACCTTCAATTTTTCTCATTTTTCTCCGGAAAATAGATTTCCTTTAAAACCTCATTATAAGGAGTATTTTTCATGCTGAATGCAAATTTAGGGTTGTGATATAGTTTCTTCGTCTTTCTGAACTTGAATTACGCTGTTAAATGATGATATTTTTCAAATATTTTCTAATCATTTGCATTGCATTTGCATGATGTCTATCGGTAAGTGAGAGCATTAGGATATATTTTCCATGATCATTTTAAGTATAGAAGTGGTTGAATGTGCTAAGTTACGATTTTGAAACAAAAAGTTTTTTTCAGCCGAAAAATATCCTGAACTATTACCTTCAATTTTTCTCATTTTTCTCCGGAAAATAGATTTCCTTTAAAACCTCATTATAAGGAGTATTTTTCATGCTGAATGCAAATCTAGGGTTGTGATATAGTTTCTTCGTCTTTCTGACCTTGAATTACGCTGTTAAATGATGATATTTTTCAAATATTTTCTGATCATTTGCATTGCATTTACATGGTGTCTATCGGTAACTGAGAGCATTAGGATATATTTTCCATGATCATTTTAAGTATAGAAGTGGTTGAATGTGCTAAGTTACGATTTTGAAACAAAAAGTTTTTTAGCCGAAAAATATCCTGAACTATTACCTTCAATTTTTCGCATTTTTCACCGGAAAATAGATTTCCTTTAAAACCTCATTATAAGGAGTATTTTTCATGCTGAATGCAAATTTAGGGTTGTGATATAGTTTCTTCGTCTTTCTGACCTTGAATTACGCTGTTAAATGATGATATTTTTCAAATATTTTATGATCATTTGCATTGCATTTGCATGATGTCTATCGGTAAGTGAGAGCATTAGGATATATTTTCCATGATCATTTTAAGTATAGAAGTGGTTGAATGTGCTAAGTTACGATTTTGAAACAAAAAGTTTTTTGAGCCGAAAAATATCCTGAACTATTACCTTCAATTTTTCTCATTTTTCTCCGGAAAATAGATTTTCTTTAAAACCTCATTATAAGGAGTATTTTTCATGCTGAATGCAAATCTAGGGTTGTGATATAGTTTCTTCGTCTTTCTGACCTTGAATTACGCTGTTAAATGATGATATTTTTCAAATATTTTCTGATCATTAGCATTGCATTTGCATGGTGTCTATCGGTAACTGAGAGCATTAGGATATATTTTCCATGATCATTTTAAGTATAGAAGTGGTTGAATGTGCTAAGTTACGATTTTGAAACAAAAAGTTTTTTGAGCCGAAAAATATCCTGAACTATTACCTTCAATTTTTCTCATTTTTCTCCGGAAAATAGATTTCCTTTAAAACCTCATTATAAGGAGTATTTTTCATGCTGAATGCAAATCTAGGGTTGTGATATAGTTTCTTCGTCTTTCTGACCTTGAATTACGCTGTTAAATGATGATATTTTTCAAATATTTTCTGATCATTTGCATTGCATTTGCATGGTGTCTATCGGTAACTGAGAGCATTAGGATATATTTTCCATGATCATTTTAAGTATAGAAGTGGTTGAATGTGCTAAGTTACGATTTTGAAACAAAAAGTTTTTTGAGCCGAAAAATATCATGAACTATTCCCTTCAATTTTTCTCATTTTTCACCGGAAAATAGATTTCCTTTAAAACCTCATTATAAGGAGTATTTTTCATGCTGAATGCAAATTTAGGGTTGTGATATAGTTTCTTCGTCTTTCTGACCTTGAATTACGCTGTTAAATGATGATATTTTTCAAATATTTTATGATCATTTGCATTGCATTTGCATGATGTCTATCGGTAAGTGAGAGCATTAGGATATATTTTCCATGATCATTTTAAGTATAGAAGTGGTTGAATGTGCTAAGTTACGATTTTGAAACAAAAAGTTTTTTCAGCCGAAAAATATCCTGAACTATTACCTTCAATTTTTCTCATTTTTCTCCGGAAAATAGATTTCCTTTAAAACCTCATTATAAGGAGTATTTTTCATGCTGAATGCAAATCTAGGGTTGTGATATAGTTTCTTCGTCTTTCTGACCTTGAATTACGCTGTTAAATGATGATATTTTTCAAATATTTTCTGATCATTTGCATTGCATTTGCATGGTGTCTATCGGTAACTGAGAGCATTAGGATATATTTTCCATGATCATTTTAAGTATAGAAGTGGTTGAATGTGCTAAGTTACGATTTTGAAACAAAAAGTTTTTTTAGCCGAAAAATATCCTGAACTATTACCTTCAATTTTTCGCATTTTTCACCGGAAAATAGATTTCCTTTAAAACCTCATTATAAGGAGTATTTTTCATGCTGAATGCAAATTTAGGGTTGTGATATAGTTTCTTCGTCTTTCTGACCTTGAATTACGCTGTTAAATGATGATATTTTTCAAATATTTTCTGATCATTTGCATTGCATTTGCATGATGTCTATCGGTAAGTGAGAGCATTAGGATATATTTTCCATGATCATTTTAAGTATAGAAGTGGTTGAATGTGCTAAGTTACGATTTTGAAACAAAAAGTTTTTTGAGCCGAAAAATATCCTGAACTATTACCTTCAATTTTTCTCATTTTTCTCCGGAAAATAGATTTCCTTTAAAACCTCATTATAAGGAGTATTTTTCATGCTGAATGCAAATCTAGGGTTGTGATATAGTTTCTTCGTCTTTCTGACCTTGAATTACGCTGTTAAATGATGATATTTTTCAAATATTTTCTGATCATTTGCATTGCATTTGCATGGTGTCTATCGGTAACTGAGAGCATTAGGATATATTTTCCATGATCATTTTAAGTATAGAAGTGGTTGAATGTGCTAAGTTTCGATTTTGAAACAAAAAGTTTTTTTAGCCGAAAAATATCCTGAACTATTACCTTCAATTTTTCGCATTTTTCACCGGAAAATAGATTTCCTTTAAAACCTCATTATAAGGAGTATTTTTCATGCTGAATGCAAATTTAGGGTTGTGATATAGTTTCTTCGTCTTTCTGACCTTGAATTACGCTGTTAAATGATGATATTTTTCAAATATTTTATGATCATTTGCATTGCATTTGCATGATGTCTATCGGTAAGTGAGAGCATTAGGATATATTTTCCATGATCATTTTAAGTATAGAAGTGGTTGAATGTGCTAAGTTACGATTTTGAAACAAAAAGTTTTTTGAGCCGAAAAATATCCTGAACTATTACCTTCAATTTTTCTCATTTTTCTCCGGAAAATAGATTTCCTTTAAAACCTCATTATAAGGAGTATTTTTCATGCTGAATGCAAATCTAGGGTTGTGATATAGTTTCTTCGTCTTTCTGACCTTGAATTACGCTGTTAAATGATGATATTTTTCAAATATTTTCTGATCATTTGCATTGCATTTGCATGGTGTCTATCGGTAACTGAGAGCATTAGGATATATTTTCCATGATCATTTTAAGTATAGAAGTGGTTGAATGTGCTAAGTTACGATTTTGAAACAAAAAGTTTTTTGAGCCGAAAAATATCCTGAACTATTACCTTCAATTTTTCTCATTTTTCTCCGGAAAATAGATTTCCTTTAAAACCTCATTATAAGGAGTATTTTTCATGCTGAATGCAAATTTAGGGTTGTGATATAGTTTCTTCGTCTTTCTGACCTTGAATTACGCTGTTAAATGATGATATTTTTCAAATATTTTATGATCATTTGCATTGCATTTGCATGATGTCTATCGGTAAGTGAGAGCATTAGGATATATTTTCCATGATCATTTTAAGTATAGAAGTGGTTGAATGTGCTAAGTTACGATTTTGAAACAAAAAGTTTTTTTCAGCCGAAAAATATCCTGAACTATTACCTTCAATTTTTCTCATTTTTCTCCGGAAAATAGATTTCCTTTAAAACCTCATTATAAGGAGTATTTTTCATGCTGAATGCAAATCTAGGGTTGTGATATAGTTTCTTCGTCTTTCTGACCTTGAATTACGCTGTTAAATGATGATATTTTTCAAATATTTTCTGATCATTTGCATTGCATTTACATGGTGTCTATCGGTAACTGAGAGCATTAGGATATATTTTCCATGATCATTTTAAGTATAGAAGTCGTTGAATGTGCTAAGTTTCGATTTTGAAACAAAAAGTTTTTTTAGCCGAAAAATATCCTGAACTATTACCTTCAATTTTTCGCATTTTTCACCGGAAAATAGATTTCCTTTAAAACCTCATTATAAGGAGTATTTTTCATGCTGAATGCAAATTTAGGGTTGTGATATAGTTTCTTCGTCTTTCTGACCTTGAATTACGCTGTTAAATGATGATATTTTTCAAATATTTTCTGATCATTTGCATTGCATTTGCATGATGTCTATCGGTAAGTGAGAGCATTAGGATATATTTTCCATGATCATTTTAAGTATAGAAGTGGTTGAATGTGCTAAGTTACGATTTTGAAACAAAAAGTTTTTTCAGCCGAAAAATATCCTGAACTATTACCTTCAATTTTTCTCATTTTTCTCCGGAAAATAGATTTCCTTTAAAACCTCATTATAAGGAGTATTTTTCATGCTGAATGCAAATCTAGGGTTGTGATATAGTTTCTTCGTCTTTCTGACCTTGAATTACGCTGTTAAATGATGATATTTTTCAAATATTTTCTGATCATTTGCATTGCATTTGCATGATGTCTATCGGTAACTGAGAGCATTAGGATATATTTTCCATGATCATTTTAAGTATAGAAGTGGTTGAATGTGCTAAGTTACGATTTTGAAACAAAAAGTTTTTTGAGCCGAAAAATATCCTGAACTATTACCTTCAATTTTTCTCATTTTTCTCCGGAAAATAGATTTCCTTTAAAACCTCATTATAAGGAGTATTTTTCATGCTGAATGCAAATCTAGGGTTGTGATATAGTTTCTTCGTCTTTCTGACCTTGAATTACGCTGTTAAATGATGATATTTTTCAAATATTTTCTGATCATTTGCATTGCATTTGCATGATGTCTATCGGTAAGTGAGAGCATTAGGATATATTTTCCATGATCATTTTAAGTATAGAAGTGGTTGAATGTGCTAAGTTACGATTTTGAAACAAAAAGTTTTTTGAGCCGAAAAATATCCTGAACTATTACCTTCAATTTTTCTCATTTTTCTCCGGAAAATAGATTTCCTTTAAAACCTCATTATAAGGAGTATTTTTCATGCTGAATGCAAATCTAGGGTTGTGATATAGTTTCTTCGTCTTTCTGACCTTGAATTACGCTGTTAAATGATGATATTTTTCAAATATTTTCTGATCATTTGCATTGCATTTGCATGGTGTCTATCGGTAACTGAGAGCATTAGGATATATTTTCCATGATCATTTTAAGTATAGAAGTGGTTGAATGTGCTAAGTTACGATTTTGAAACAAAAAGTTTTTTTAGCCGAAAAATATCCTGAACTATTACCTTCAATTTTTCGCATTTTTCACCGGAAAATAGATTTCCTTTAAAACCTCATTATAAGGAGTATTTTTCATGCTGAATGCAAATTTAGGGTTGTGATATAGTTTCTTCGTCTTTCTGACCTTGAATTACGCTGTTAAATGATGATATTTTTCAAATATTTTATGATCATTTGCATTGCATTTGCATGATGTCTATCGGTAAGTGAGAGCATTAGGATATATTTTCCATGATCATTTTAAGTATAGAAGTGGTTGAATGTGCTAAGTTACGATTTTGAAACAAAAAGTTTTTTGAGCCGAAAAATATCCTGAACTATTACCTTCAATTTTTCTCATTTTTCTCCGGAAAATAGATTTCCTTTAAAACCTCATTATAAGGAGTATTTTTCATGCTGAATGCAAATCTAGGGTTGTGATATAGTTTCTTCGTCTTTCTGACCTTGAATTACGCTGTTAAATGATGATATTTTTCAAATATTTTCTGATCATTTGCATTGCATTTGCATGGTGTCTATCGGTAACTGAGAGCATTAGGATATATTTTCCATGATCATTTTAAGTATAGAAGTGGTTGAATGTGCTAAGTTACGATTTTGAAACAAAAAGTTTTTTGAGCCGAAAAATATCCTGAACTATTACCTTCAATTTTTCTCATTTTTCTCCGGAAAATAGATTTCCTTTAAAACCTCATTATAAGGAGTATTTTTCATGCTGAATGCAAATCTAGGGTTGTGATATAGTTTCTTCGTCTTTCTGACCTTGAATTACGCTGTTAAATGATGATATTTTTCAAATATTTTCTGATCATTAGCATTGCATTTGCATGGTGTCTATCGGTAACTGAGAGCATTAGGATATATTTTCCATGATCATTTTAAGTATAGAAGTGGTTGAATGTGCTAAGTTACGATTTTGAAACAAAAAGTTTTTTGAGCCGAAAAATATCCTGAACTATTACCTTCAATTTTTCTCATTTTTCTCCGGAAAATAGATTTCCTTTAAAACCTCATTATAAGGAGTATTTTTCATGCTGAATGCAAATCTAGGGTTGTGATATAGTTTCTTCGTCTTTCTGACCTTGAATTACGCTGTTAAATGATGATATTTTTCAAATATTTTCTGATCATTAGCATTGCATTTGCATGGTGTCTATCGGTAACTGAGAGCATTAGGATATATTTTCCATGATCATCTTAAGTATAGAAGTGGTTGAATGTGCTAAGTTACGATTTTGAAACAAAAAGTTTTTTGAGCCGAAAAATATCCTGAACTATTACCTTCAATTTTTCGCATTTCTCACCGGAAAATAGATTTCCTTTAAAACCTCATTATAAGGAGTATTTTTCATGCTGAATGCAAATTTAGGGTTGTGATATAGTTTCTTCGTCTTTCTGAACTTGAATTACGCTGTTAAATGATGATATTTTTCAAATATTTTATGATCATTTGCATTGCATTTGCATGATGTCTATCGGTAAGTGAGAGCATTAGGATATATTTTCCATGATCATTTTAAGTATAGAAGTGGTTGAATGTGCTAAGTTACGATTTTGAAACAAAAAGTTTTTTTCAGCCGAAAAATATCCTGAACTATTACCTTCAATTTTTCTCATTTTTCTCCGGAAAATAGATTTCCTTTAAAACCTCATTATAAGGAGTATTTTTCATGCTGAATGCAAATCTAGGGTTGTGATATAGTTTCTTCGTCTTTCTGACCTTGAATTACGCTGTTAAATGATGATATTTTTCAAATATTTTCTGATCATTTGCATTGCATTTGCATGGTGTCTATCGGTAACTGAGAGCATTAGGATATATTTTCCATGATCATTTTAAGTATAGAAGTGGTTGAATGTGCTAAGTTTCGATTTTGAAACAAAAAGTTTTTTTAGCCGAAAAATATCCTGAACTATTACCTTCAATTTTTCGCATTTTTCACCGGAAAATAGATTTCCTTTAAAACCTCATTATAAGGAGTATTTTTCATGCTGAATGCAAATTTAGGGTTGTGATATAGTTTCTTCGTCTTTCTGACCTTGAATTACGCTGTTAAATGATGATATTTTTCAAATATTTTCTGATCATTTGCATTGCATTTGCATGATGTCTATCGGTAAGTGAGAGCATTAGGATATATTTTCCATGATCATTTTAAGTATAGAAGTGGTTGAATGTGCTAAGTTACGATTTTGAAACAAAAAGTTTTTTTAGCCGAAAAATATCCTGAACTATTACCTTCAATTTTTCTCATTTTTCTCCGGAAAATAGATTTCCTTTAAAACCTCATTATAAGGAGTATTTTTCATGCTGAATGCAAATTTAGGGTTGTGATATAGTTTCTTCGTCTTTCTGACCTTGAATTACGCTGTTAAATGATGATATTTTTCAAATATTTTATGATCATTTGCATTGCATTTGCATGATGTCTATCGGTAAGTGAGAGCATTAGGATATATTTTCCATGATCATTTTAAGTATAGAAGTGGTTGAATGTGCTAAGTTACGATTTTGAAACAAAAAGTTTTTTTAGCCGAAAAATATCCTGAACTATTACCTTCAATTTTTCTCATTTTTCTCCGGAAAATAGATTTCCTTTAAAACCTCATTATAAGGAGTATTTTTCATGCTGAATGCAAATCTAGGGTTGTGATATAGTTTCTTCGTCTTTCTGACCTTGAATTACGCTGTTAAATGATGATATTTTTCAAATATTTTCTGATCATTTGCATTGCATTTGCATGGTGTCTATCGGTAACTGAGAGCATTAGGATATATTTTCCATGATCATTTTAAGTATAGAAGTGGTTGAATGTGCTAAGTTACGATTTTGAAACAAAAAGTTTTTTGAGCCGAAAAATATCCTGAACTATTACCTTCAATTTTTCTCATTTTTCTCCGGAAAATAGATTTCCTTTAAAACCTCATTATAAGGAGTATTTTTCATGCTGAATGCAAATTTAGGGTTGTGATATAGTTTATTCGTCTTTCTGACCTTGAATTACGCTGTTAAATGATGATATTTTTCAAATATTTTATGATCATTTGCATTGCATTTGCATGATGTCTATCGGTAAGTGAGAGCATTAGGATATATTTTCCATGATCATTTTAAGTATAGAAGTGGTTGAATGTGCTAAGTTACGATTTTGAAACAAAAAGTTTTTTCAGCCGAAAAATATCCTGAACTATTACCTTCAATTTTTCTCATTTTTCTCCGGAAAATAGATTTCCTTTAAAACCTCATTATAAGGAGTATTTTTCATGCTGAATGCAAATCTAGGGTTGTGATATAGTTTCTTCGTCTTTCTGACCTTGAATTACGCTGTTAAATGATGATATTTTTCAAATATTTTCTGATCATTTGCATTGCATTTACATGGTGTCTATCGGTAACTGAGAGCATTAGGATATATTTTCCATGATCATTTTAAGTATAGAAGTCGTTGAATGTGCTAAGTTTCGATTTTGAAACAAAAAGTTTTTTTAGCCGAAAAATATCCTGAACTATTACCTTCAATTTTTCGCATTTTTCACCGGAAAATAGATTTCCTTTAAAACCTCATTATAAGGAGTATTTTTCATGCTGAATGCAAATTTAGGGTTGTGATATAGTTTATTCGTCTTTCTGACCTTGAATTACGCTGTTAAATGATGATATTTTTCAAATATTTTATGATCATTTACATTGCATTTGCATGATGTCTATCGGTAAGTGAGAGCATTAGGATATATTTTCCATGATCATTTTAAGTATAGAAGTGGTTGAATGTGCTAAGTTACGATTTTGAAACAAAAAGTTTTTTGAGCCGAAAAATATCCTGAACTATTACCTTCAATTTTTCTCATTTTTCTCCGGAAAATAGATTTCTTTAAAACCTCATTATAAGGAGTATTTTTCATGCTGAATGCAAATCTAGGGTTGTGATATAGTTTCTTCGTCTTTCTGACCTTGAATTACGCTGTTAAATGATGATATTTTTCAAATATTTTCTGATCATTTGCATTGCATTTACATGGTGTCTATCGGTAACTGAGAGCATTAGGATATATTTTCCATGATCATTTTAAGTATAGAAGTCGTTGAATGTGCTAAGTTTCGATTTTGAAACAAAAAGTTTTTTAGCCGAAAAATATCCTGAACTATTACCTTCAATTTTTCGCATTTTTCTCCGGAAAATAGATTTCCTTTAAAACCTCATTATAAGGAGTATTTTTCATGCTGAATGCAAATTTAGGGTTGTGATATAGTTTCTTCGTCTTTCTGAACTTGAATTACGCTGTTAAATGATGATATTTTTCAAATATTTTATGATCATTTGCATTGCATTTGCATGATGTCTATCGGTAAGTGAGAGCATTAGGATATATTTTCCATGATCATTTTAAGTATAGAAGTGGTTGAATGTGCTAAGTTACGATTTTGAAACAAAAAGTTTTTTCAGCCGAAAAATATCCTGAACTATTACCTTCAATTTTTCTCATTTTTCTCCGGAAAATAGATTTCCTTTAAAACCTCATTATAAGGAGTATTTTTCATGCTGAATGCAAATTTAGGGTTGTGATATAGTTTCTTCGTCTTTCTGACCTTGAATTACGCTGTTAAATGATGATATTTTTCAAATATTTTATGATCATTTGCATTGCATTTGCATGGTGTCTATCGGTAACTGAGAGCATTAGGATATATTCTCCATGATCATCTTAAGTATAGAAGTGGTTGAATGTGCTAAGTTACGATTTTGAAACAAAAAGTTTTTTGACCTTCAATTTTTCGCATTTTTCACCGGAAAATAGATTTCCTTTAAAACCTCATTATAAGGAGTATTTTTCATGCTGAATGCAAATCTAGGGTTGTGATATAGTTTCTTCGTCTTTTTGAACTTGAATTACGCTGTTAAATGATGATATTTTTCAAATATTTTATGATCATTTGCATTGCATTTGCATGATGTCTATCGGTAAGTGAGAGCATTAGGATATATTTTCCATGATCATTTTAAGTATAGAAGTGGTTGAATGTGCTAAGTTACGATTTTGAAACAAAAAGTTTTTTCTGCCGAAAAATATCCTGAACTATTACCTTCAATTTTTCTCATTTTTCTCCGGAAAATAGATTTTCTTTAAAACCTCAATATAAGGAGTATTTTTCATGCTGAATCAAATCTAGGGTTGTGATATAGTTTCTTCGTCTTTCTGACCTTGAATTACGCTGTTAAATGATGATATTTTTCAAATATTTTCTGATCATTTGCATTGCATTTGCATGGTGTCTATCGGTAACTGAGAGCATTAGGATATATTTTCCATGATCATTTTAAGTATAGAAGTGGCTGAATGTGCTAAGTTTCGATTTTGAAACAAAAAGTTTTTTTAGCCGAAAAATATCTTGAACTATTACCTTCAATTTTTCGCATTTTTCACTGGAAAATAGATTTCCTTTAAAACCTCATTATAAGGAGTATTTTTCATGCTGAATGCAAATTTAGGGTTGTGATATAGTTTATTCGTCTTTCTGACCTTGAATTACGCTGTTAAATGATGATATTTTTCAAATATTTTATGATCATTTGCATTGCATTTGCATGATGTCTATCGGTAAGTGAGAGCATTAGGATATATTTTTCATGATCATTTTAAGTATAGAAGTGGTTGAATGTGCTAAGTTCCGATTTTGAATCAAAAAGTTTTTTGAGCCGAAAAATGTCCTGAACTATTACCTTCAATTTTTCTCATTTTTCTCCGAGAAAGAGATTTCCTGTAAAACCTCATTATAAGGAGTATTTTTCATGCTGAATGCAAATCTAGGGCTGTGATATAGTTTCTTCGTCTTTCTGACCTTGAATTACGCTGTTAAATGATGATATTTTTCAAATATTTTCTGATCATTTGCATTGCATTTGCATGGTGTCTATCGGTAACTGAGAGCATTAGGATATATTTTCCATGATCATTTTAAGTATAGAAGTGGTTGAATGTGCTAAGTTTCGATTTTGAAACAAAAAGTTTTTTGAGCCGAAAAATATCCTGAACTATTACCTTCAATTTTTCTCATTTTTCTCCGGAAAATAGATTTCCTTTAAAACCTCATTATAAGGAGTATTTTTCATGCTGAATGCAAATCTAGGGTTGTGATATAGTTTCTTCGTCTTTCTGACCTTGAATTACGCTGTTAAATGATGATATTTTTCAAATATTTTCTGATCATTTGCATTGCATTTGCATGTGTCTATCGGTAAGCTGAGAGCATTAGGATATATTTTCCATGATCATTTTAAGTATAGAAGTGGTTGAATGTGCTAAGTTACGATTTTGAAACAAAAAGTTTTTTGAGCCGAAAAATATCCTGAACTATTACCTTCAATTTTTCTCATTTTTCTCCGGAAAATAGATTTCCTTTAAAACCTCATTATAAGGAGTATTTTTCATGCTGAATGCAAATCTAGGGTTGTGATATAGTTTCTTCGTCTTTCTGACCTTGAATTACGCTGTTAAATGATGATATTTTTCAAATATTTTCTGATCATTTGCATTGCATTTGCATGGTGTCTATCGGTAACTGAGAGCATTAGGATATATTTTCCATGATCATTTTAAGTATAGAAGTGGTTGAATGTGCTAAGTTACGATTTTGAAACAAAAAGTTTTTTTAGCCGAAAAATATCCTGAACTATTACCTTCAATTTTTCGCATTTTTCTCCGGAAAATAGATTTCCTTTAAAACCTCATTATAAGGAGTATTTTTCATGCTGAATGCAAATTTAGGGTTGTGATATAGTTTCTTCGTCTTTCTGACCTTGAATTACGCTGTTAAATGATGATATTTTTCAAATATTTTCTGATCATTTGCATTGCATTTACATGGTGTCTATCGGTAACTGAGAGCATTAGGATATATTTTCCATGATCATTTTAAGTATAGAAGTGGCTGAATGTGCTAAGTTTCGATTTTGAAACAAAAAGTTTTTTTAGCCGAAAATATCCTGAACTATTACCTTCAATTTTTCGCATTTTTCACCGGAAAATAGATTTCCTTTAAAACCTCATTATAAGGAGTATTTTTCATGCTGAATGCAAATTTAGGGTTGTGATATAGTTTATTCGTCTTTCTGACCTTGAATTACGCTGTTAAATGATGATATTTTTCAAATATTTTCTGATCATTTGCATTGCATTTGCATGATGTCTATCGGTAAGTGAGAGCATTAGGATATATTTTCCATGATCATTTTAAGTATAGAAGTGGTTGAATGTGCTAAGTTTCGATTTTGAAACAAAAAGTTTTTTTAGCCGAAAAATATCCTGAACTATTACCTTCAATTTTTCTCATTTTTCTCCGGAAAATAGATTTCCTTTAAAACCTCATTATAAGGAGTATTTTTCATGCTGAATGCAAATTTAGGGTTGTGATATAGTTTCTTCGTCTTTCTGACCTTGAATTACGCTGTTAAATGATGATATTTTTCAAATATTTTATGATCATTTGCATTGCATTTGCATGATGTCTATCGGTAAGTGAGAGCATTAGGATATATTTTCCATGATCATTTTAAGTATAGAAGTGGTTGAATGTGCTAAGTTACGATTTTGAAACAAAAAGTTTTTTCAGCCGAAAAATATCCTGAACTATTACCTTCAATTTTTCTCATTTTTCTCCGGAAAATAGATTTCCTTTAAAACCTCATTATAAGGAGTATTTTTCATGCTGAATGCAAATCTAGGGTTGTGATATAGTTTCTTCGTCTTTCTGACCTTGAATTACGCTGTTAAATGATGATATTTTTCAAATATTTTCTGATCATTTGCATTGCATTTACATGGTGTCTATCGGTAACTGAGAGCATTAGGATATATTTTCCATGATCATTTTAAGTATAGAAGTCGTTGAATGTGCTAAGTTTCGATTTTGAAACAAAAAGTTTTTTTAGCCGAAAAATATCCTGAACTATTACCTTCAATTTTTCGCATTTTTCACCGGAAAATAGATTTCCTTTAAAACCTCATTATAAGGAGTATTTTTCATGCTGAATGCAAATTTAGGGTTGTGATATAGTTTCTTCGTCTTTCTGACCTTGAATTACGCTGTTAAATGATGATATTTTTCAAATATTTTATGATCATTTGCATTGCATTTGCATGATGTCTATCGGTAAGTGAGAGCATTAGGATATATTTTCCATGATCATTTTAAGTATAGAAGTGGTTGAATGTGCTAAGTTACGATTTTGAAACAAAAAGTTTTTTGAGCCGAAAAATATCCTGAACTATTACCTTCAATTTTTCTCATTTTTCTCCGGAAAATAGATTTCTTTAAAACCTCATTATAAGGAGTATTTTTCATGCTGAATGCAAATCTAGGGTTGTGATATAGTTTCTTCGTCTTTCTGACCTTGAATTACGCTGTTAAATGATGATATTTTTCAAATATTTTCTGATCATTTGCATTGCATTTGCATGGTGTCTATCGGTAACTGAGAGCATTAGGATATATTTTCCATGATCATTTTAAGTATAGAAGTGGTTGAATGTGCTAAGTTACGATTTTGAAACAAAAAGTTTTTTAGCCGAAAAATATCCTGAACTATTACCTTCAATTTTTCTCATTATCTCCGGAAAATAGATTTCCTTTAAAACCTCATTATAAGGAGTATTTTTCATGCTGAATGCAAATCTAGGGTTGTGATATAGTTTCTTCGTCTTTCTGACCTTGAATTACGCTGTTAAATGATGATATTTTTCAAATATTTTCTGATCATTTGCATTGCATTTGCATGGTGTCTATCGGTAACTGAGAGCATTAGGATATATTTTCCATGATCATTCTTAAGTATAGAAGTGGTTGAATGTGCTAAGTTACGATTTTGAAACAAAAAGTTTTTTGAGCCGAAAAATATCCTGAACTATTACCTTCAATTTTTCTCATTTTTCTCCGGAAAATAGATTTCCTTTAAAACCTCATTATAAGGAGTATTTTTCATGCTGAATGCAAATTTAGGGTTGTGATATAGTTTCTTCGTCTTTCTGACCTTGAATTACGCTGTTAAATGATGATATTTTTCAAATATTTTATGATCATTTGCATTGCATTTGCATGGTGTCTATCGGTAAGTGAGAGCATTAGGATATATTTTCCATGATCATTTTAAGTATAGAAGTGGTTGAATGTGCTAAGTTACGATTTTGAAACAAAAAGTTTTTTAGCCGAAAAATATCCTGAACTATTACCTTCAATTTTTCTCATTTTTCTCCGGAAAATAGATTTTCCTTTAAAACCTCATTATAAGGAGTATTTTTCATGCTGAATGCAAATCTAGGGTTGTGATATAGTTTCTTCGTCTTTCTGACCTGGAAATTACGCTGTTTTTAAAAGATGATATTTTTCAAATATTTTATGAACATTTGCAATTGCATTTGCATGATGTCTATCGGTAAGTGAGAGCCATTAGGATATATTTTCATGATCATTTTAAGTATAGATTGATGAATGTGCTAAGTTACGATTTTTGGGAAAAGAAAAGTTTTTTGTTTTGAGCCGAAAAAAATCCTGAACTATTACTCAATTTTTTCATTTTTCTCGGAAAATAGAATTTCTTAAAACTTCAATATAAGGAGTTTTTTCATTCTGAATACAAATATAGGGTTGTGATATAGTTTTTTTCGTCTTCTGACCATGAATTACGTTTAAATGATGATATTTTTTTAAATATTTTCTTATTATTTTGCATAGCATTAGCATGGTGTCTATCGGTAACTGAGAGCATTAGGATATATTTTCCATGATCATTTAATGTATAGAAGTGTTGAATGTGCTAAGTTTCGATTATGAAACAAAAAGTATTTTAGGCGCAATTGCCGAAAATATCCTGACCTATTACCTTCAATTTTTGGCTATTTTTCCCGGAAAATAGATTCCTTTAAAAAGTCATTATTAGTGAGTATTTTTCATGCTGAATGCAAATTTTTAGGGTTGTGATTAGTTTCTTTGTCTTTCTGACCTTGAATTACGCTATTAAATGATGATATTTTGTCAAAATATTTTATGATCATTTGCATTGCATTTGCATGATGTCTATCGGTAGTGACGAGCATTAGGATATATTTTCCATGATCATTTTTTAAATATTTAGAAGTGGTTGAATGTGCTAAGTTTCGATTTTGAAACAAAAAGTTTTTTCAGCGAAAAATATCCTGAACTATTTCCTTCAATTTTTCTCATTTTTTCCGGAAAATAGATTTCCTTTAAAACCTCATTATAAGGAGTATTTTTTCATGCTCTAGAATGCAAATTTTGGGTTGTGTATAGTTTCTTCGTCTTTCTGACCTTGAATTACGCTGTTATTGAATGATATTTTTCAAATATTTTTTGATCATTTGCATCATTGCCTTTTGCATGATGGTCTATCGGTAAGTGAGAGCATTAGGATATATTTTCCATGATCATTTTTAAGTTAGGAAGTGGGTTGAATGTGCCTAAGTTACGATTTTGAAACAAAAAGTTTTTTTGGAGCCGAAAAAAAATTTGAACTTTTACTGTCAATTATTATCATTTTTCACCGGAAAATAAAATTCCCTTTAAAACTCTTTATAAGAGTATTTTTTCATGCTGAATGCAAATTTAGGGTTGTGATATAGTTTCTTTTGTCTTTCTGAAACTTGAATTCGCTGTTTAAATGATGGGATATTTTTCAAATATTTTCGATCATTTGCATTGTTTTGCATGATGGTCTATCGGTAAGTGAGAGCAGTAGGGATATTATTTTCCATGATCATTTTAAGTTATAGAATGTGGTTGATTTGAATGTGCTAAGTTACGATTTTGAAACAATAAGTTTTTTGAGCCGAAAAATATTCCTAAACTATTACCTTAATTTTTCTCATTTTTCTCCGGAAAATAGATTTCCTTTAAAACTTCATTAAAAGGAGTATTTTTCCATTAGTCTGAATGGCCAAATTTAGGGGTGTGATATAGTTTATTACGGCTTTCGGGACCTGCAATTACGCTGTTAATTGATGATATTTTTCAAATATTTTATGATCATTTGCATTTTCATTTTGCATGATGTCATATCGGTAAGTGAGAGCATTGGATATATTTTCCATGATTCCTATTTTAAGTTAGAATTGGTTGGAATGTAGCTAAGTTACGATTTTGAAACAAAAAATTTTTTCAGCCGAATATATAGCTGTACTATTACTCAATTTTTCTTCATTTTTCTCCGGAAAATTAGATTTCCTTTATAACCTCATTATAAGGAGTATTTTTTCATGCTGAATGCAATATTAGGGTTGTGATATAGTTCTTTGTTCTTTCTGACCTTGAATTACGCTATTAAATGATGATATTTTTTTAAAATATTTTGATGATCATTTTTGCATTGCATTTGCATGATGTCTATCGGTAAGTGAGAGCATTTAGGTTATATTTTCCAATGATCATTTTAAGTATAGAAGTGGTTGAATGTGCTAAGTTCGTTTTTGAACAAAAAGTTTTTTCAGCCGAAAAAAAAATCCCCGAACTATTACCTTCAATTTTTCTCATTTTTTTCCGGAAATTGATTCCTTTAAAACCTCATTATAAGGAGTATTTTTCATGCTGAATGCAAAAATTTTGGGTTGGATATAGTTTCTTCGTCTGTTCTGACCTTGAATAACGCTGTTAAATGATGATATTTTTCAAATATTTTATGATCATTTGCATTGCATTTGCTATGTGTCTATCGGTAAGTGAGAGCATTATGATATATTTTCATGATCATTTATGTATAGAAGTGGTTGTATGTGCTAAGTTACGATTTTGAAACAAAAAATTTTTTGAGCGAAAAATATCCGGAAAAATATTCCTTCAATTTTTTCATTTT
>NC_092238.1:37178311-37200351 GCF_036320965.1 Panulirus ornatus | reverse complement strand
TTATTTTTTTATTTTTTTTATTTAATTATTTTTTTATTTATAATTATTTTTTTATATTAATATTATTTTTATTTATATATTTTATTATTTTTATTTTTATTTTATTATTTATTTTATTTTATTATCATTATTTTTTTTAGATTATTATTATATTTTATTTATTTATTTTATCTTTATTATATTTATTTAATTAATTATTTATTTATATTAGTATTATTTTTATTTTATTTTTATATTATTTTTATTTTATTTTATATTTATTTTTTTTTTATATTTTAATTTATTTTATTTTCTTATATTTTTTAATATATTATTTTTATTATTATTATTGTATTAATTTTATCATTTTAATTTTATTATTTATTATATTTTATTATTTTATTATTTTATTTTTTATCTATTATTTTATATTTATATTATATTTTCATTTATTTATATTTATTATTTTTATTTATTATTATATTATTATCATTATTATCATTTATTTTTATTATTATTTTATTATTATATTATTATTTTATTATTTTATTATTTTTATTATATATTTATTTTTAATTATTTTTTTAGTATAATTATTATTATTATTTTCATTTATTTATATTATTATTTTTAATTTCTATTATTATTTTATTTAATATTTTTATTTATTATTATTTATTTTATTATTTTATTATTATTATTATTATTATCATTTAGTATAATTATTATTATTATTCTCATTTATTATATTATTATCGTTTAATATATTATTATAAATTATATTATTTTTATTTTATTATTTATTATTTATTTATTATTATTTTATATTATTATTATTATCATTTAGTATAATTATTTTTATTTTCTTTATTATGATTATTTTTATTTAATAATTATTATATATTATCATTTATTATTTTATTTTATTATTTTATTATTTAATTATTATTATTATTATTATTTTTTATTATTATTATTATTTATT
Source organism: Panulirus ornatus (assembly GCF_036320965.1). Lineage (NCBI taxonomy): Eukaryota > Metazoa > Arthropoda > Malacostraca > Decapoda > Palinuridae > Panulirus > Panulirus ornatus. Next base: position 37,199,387 of record NC_092238.1, on the reverse strand, counting down.
TAGTATAATTTTATTATTATTTTCTCATTTTATTATTTTTATCGTTTATTATTATTATATTTATATTATTATCATTATTTATTATTTATTTATTATATTTTATTTTTATTATTATTATTATTATTAATTTTTATTTTTATTATTTATTTTTTATTATTATTATTTATATCATTTTATAATTTATTATTATTATTATTTATTATATTTTTATTATTATTAATTTTTTTTATTTTATTATTTTTATTTATTTTATATTTATTTTATTTTATTTTTAATTATATAATTTATATATTATTATTTTTTATTTATTTATTTTATTTTATTTTATTTATTATTTAATTTATTTATTTTTTATTATCATTATCATTTTTATATTTTATTTTTTATTATTTCATTTATTATGATTATTTGTTTATATTATTATTATTATAATTATTTTATTATTTTTTATTATTTTATATTATTATTATTTTATTATTATTATTTATTATTATTTTATTATTTTATTTATATATCATTTATTTAGTTTTAATTTATTATTATTTATTTTATTATATTTTATGTTTAATTATTATTTATATTATTATTATTTTTATTATTATTATTTTATTTATTATTTTTATTATTATTATTTATTATTATTATTATTTTATTATATTTTTTATATTTATTTTTATTAATTTATTTTTATTATTATATTATATATTTCATTTTATTTATATTTTTATTATTTATTATATTTGTTAATTTTTATTTTTATTATATTTATTTTCGTTTAATATCATTATTATGAATTATTATTATTATCATTATTATTATTTGTATTATTATTATATCGTATTATTATCTATTATTTTTTTATTATTTCTATTTAAGATTTTTTTTTAAACAATAGTTTATTTAGGATAAATATCTTAAACTTTTACTTAATTTCATTTTCTCCGGATAATTAGATTTTTTTTAAACTTTATAAGAGTATTTTTCATTGATCATTTAGGGTTTATTTTTTTCTTCTCTTTTTCTGACTTGAATTTCGTTTAAATGATATTTTTTAATATTTTTATCTTAATTGATTTTCATTGTATTAAATTATGCATTAATATATTTATATCATTTTAAGTATTATGGTTGATGTGTAAGTTACGATTTTTTAAACAAAAGTTTTTTGAGCCGAAAAAATTCCTGAATTTTTTACCTTCAATTTTTTTCATTTTTCTCCCGGGCAATAGATTTTCTTTAAAACTTCAATTTAAAAGAGTTTTTTTTCATGCTGAATACAAATCTAGGGTTACTATAGTTTTTTCGTCCTTTTAACCTTGAATTCCGCTGTTAAATGATGATATTTTTCAAATATTTTTGATCATTTGCATTGCATTTACATGGTGTCTATCGGTAACTAGGAGCATTAGGATATATTTTCCATGATCATTTAAGTATAGATGTAGTTGAATGTGTAAGTTACGATTTTGAAACAAAAAGTTTTTTGAGCCGATGATATCCTGAACTATTACCTTCAATTTTTCGCATTTTTCACCGGAAAATAGATTTCCTTTAAAACCTCATTATAAGGAGTATTTTTCATGCTGAATACAAATCTAGGGTTGTGATATAGTTTCTTCGTCTTTCTGACCTTGAATTACGCTGTTAAATGATGATATTTTTCAAATATTTTCTGATCATTTGCATTGCATTTCCATGGTGTCTATCGGTAACTGAGAGCATTAGGATATATTTTCCATGATCATTTTAAGTATAGAAGTGGTTGAATGTGCTAAGTTACGATTTTGAAACAAAAAGTTTTTTGAGCCGAAAAATATCCTGAACTATTACCTTCAATTTTTCTCATTTTTCTCCGGAAAATAGATTTCCTTTAAAACCTTATTGTAAGGAGTATTTTTCATGCTGAATGCAAATCTAGGGTTGTGATATAGATTCTTCGTCTTTCTGACCCTGAATTACGCTGTTAAATGATGATATTTTTCAAATATTTTCTGATCATTTGCATTGCATTTGCATGGTGTCTATCGGTAACTGAGAGCATTAGGATATATTTTCCATGATCATCTTAAGTATAGAAGTGGTTGAATGTGCTAAGTTACGATTTTGAAACAAAAAGTTTTTTGAGCCGAAAAATATCCTGAACTATTACCTTCACTTTTTCGCATTTTTCTCCGGAAAATAGATTTCCTTTAAAACCTCATTATAAGGAGTATTTTTCATGCTGAATGCAAATCTAGGGCTGTCATATAGTTTCTTCGTCTTTCTGACCTTGAATTACGCTGTTAAATGATGATATTTTTCAAATATTTTCTGATCATTTGCATTGCATTTACATGGTGTCTATCGGTAACTGAGAGCATTAGGATATATTTTCCATGATCATTTTAAGTATAGAAGTGGTTGAATGTGCTAAGTTACTATTTTGAAACAAAAAGTTTTTTGAGCCGAAAAATATCCTGAACTATTACCTTCAGTTTCTCGCATTTTTCACCGGAAAATAGATTTCCTTTAAAACCTCATTATAAGGAGTATTTTTCATGCTGAATGCAAATTTAGGGTTGTGATATCGTTTCTTCGTCTTTCTGACCTTGAATTACGCTGTTAAATGATGATATTTTTCAAATATTTTATGATCATTTGCATTGCATTTGCATGATGTCTATCGGTAACTGAGAGCATTAGGATATATTTTCCAACATCATTTTAAGTTTAGAAGTGGTTGAATGTGCTAAGTTACGATTTTGAAACAAAAAGTTTTTTGATCCGAAAAATATCCTGAACTATTACCTTCAATTTTTCTCATTTTTCTCCGGAAAATAGATTTCCTTTAAACCTTAATTATAAGTAGTATTTATCATGCTGAATACAAATCTCGGGTTGAGATATAGTTTCTTCGTCTTTCTGACCTTGAATTACGCTGTTAAATGATGATATTTTTCAAATAATTTCTGATCATTTGCATTGCATTTGCATGATGTCTATCGGTAACTGAGAGCATTAGGATATATTTTCCATGATCATTTTAAGTTTAGGAGTGGTTGAATGTGCTAAGTTACGATTTTGCAACAAAAATTTTTTTGAGCCGAAAAATATCCTGAACTATTTCCTTCAATTTTTTCATTTTTCTCCGGAAAATAGATTTCCTTTAAAACCTCAATATAAGGAGTATTTTTCATGCTGAATACAAATCTAGGGTTGTGATATAGTTTCTTCGTCTTTCTGACCTTGAATTACGCTGTTAAATGATGATATTTTTCAAATATTTTCTGATCATTTGCATTGCATTTCCATGGTGTCTATCGGTAACTGAGGGCATTAGGATATATTTTCCATGATCGTTTTAAGTATAGAAGTGGTTGAATGTGCTAAGTTACGATTTTGAAACAAAAAGTTTTTTGAGCCGAAAAATATCCTGAACTATTACCTTCAATTTTTCGCATTTTTCTCCGGAAAATAGATTTCCTTTAAAACCTCATTATAAGGAGTATTTTTCATGCTGAATGCAAATCTAGGGCTGTCATATAGTTTCTTCGTCTTTCTGACCTTGAATTACGCTGTTAAATAATGATATTTTTCAAATATTTTCTGATCATTTGCATTGCATTTACATGGTGTCTATCGGTAACTGAGAGCATTAGGATATATTTTCCATGATCATTTTAAGTATAGAAGTGGTTGAATGTGCTAAGTTACGATTTTGAAACAAAAAGTTTTTTGAGCCGAAAAATATCCTGAACTATTACCTTCAGTTTCTCGCATTTTTCACCGGAAAATAGATTTCCTTTAAAACCTCATTATAAGGAGTATTTTTCATGCTGAATGCAAATTTAGGGTTGTGATATCGTTTCTTCGTCTTTCTGACCTTGAATTACGCTGTTAAATGATGATATTTTTCAAATATTTTATGATCATTTGCATTGCATTTGCATGATGTCTATCGGTAACTGAGAGCATTAGGATATATTTTCCATGATCATTTTAAGTATAGAAGTGGTTGAATGTGCTAAGTTACGATTTTGAAACAAAAAGTTTTTTGAGCCGAAAAATATCCTGAACTATTACCTTCAATTTTTCTCATTTTTCTCCGGAAAATAGATTTCCTTTAAAACCTCAATATAAGGAGTATTTTTCATGCTGAATACAAATCTAGGGTTGTGATATAGTTTCTTCGTCTTTCTGACCTTGAATTACGCTGTTAAATGATGATATTTTTCAAATATTTTCTGATCATTTGCATTGCATTTCCATGGTGTCTATCGGTAACTGAGGGCATTAGGATATATTTTCCATGATCGTTTTAAGTATAGAAGTGGTTGAATGTGCTAAGTTACGATTTTGAAACAAAAAGTTTTTTGAGCCGAAAAATATCCTGAACTATTACCTTCAATTTTTCTCATTTTTCTCCGGAAAATAGATTTCCTTTAAAACCTCATTATAAGGAGTATTTTTCATGCTGAATGCAAATCTAGGGTTGTGATATAGTTTCTTCGTCTTTCTGACCTTGAATTACGCTCTTAAATAATGATATTTTTCAAATATTTTCTGATCATTTGCATCGCATTTACATGGTGTCTATCGGTAACTGAGAGCATTAGGATATATTTTCCATGATCATTTTAAGTATAGAAGTGGTTGAATGTGCTAAGTTACTATTTTGAAACAAAAAGTTTTTTGAGCCGAAAAATATCCTGAACTATTACCTTCAATTTTTCTCATTTTTCACCGGAAAATAGATTTCCTTTAAAACCTCATTATAAGGAGTATTTTTCATGCTGAATGCAAATTTAGGGTTGTCATATCGTTTCTTCGTCTTTCTGACCTTGAATTACGCTGTTAAATGATGATATTTTTCAAATATTTTATGATCATTTGCATTGCATTTGCATGATGTCTATCGGTAACTGAGAGCATTAGGATATATTTTCCATGATCATTTTAAGTATAGAAGTGGTTGAATGTGCTAAGTTACGATTTTGAAACAAAAAGTTTTTTGAGCCGAAAAGTATCCTGAACTATTACCTTCAATTTTTCTCATTTTTCTCCGGAAAATAGATTTCCTTTAAAACCTCATTATAAGGAGTATTTTTCATGCTGAATACAAATTTAGGGTTGTGATATCGTTTCTTCGTCTTTCTGACCTTGAATTACGCTGTTAAATGATGATATTTTTCAAATATTTTCTGATCATTTGCATTGCATTTGCATGATGTCTATCGGTAACTCAGAGCATTAGGATATATTTTCCATGATCATTTTAAGTTTAGAAGTGGTTGAATGTGCTAAGTTACGATTTTGTAACAAAAATTTTTTTGAGCCGAAAAATATCCTGAACTATTACCTTCAATTTTTCTCATTTTTATCCGGAAAATAGATTTCCTTTAAAACCTCAATATAAGGAGTATTTTTCATGCTGAATACAAATCTAGGGTTGTGATATAGTTTCTTCGTCTTTCTGACCTTGAATTACGCTGTCAAATGATGATATTTTACAAATATTTTCTGATCATTTGCATTGCATTTCCATGGTGTCTATCGGTAACTGAGGGCATTAGGATATATTTACCATGATCGTTTTAAGTATAGAAGTGGTTGAATGTGCTAAGTTACGATTTTGAAACAAAAAGTTTTTTGAGCCGAAAAATATCCTGAACTATTACCTTCAATTTTTCTCATTTTTCTCCGGAACATAGATTTCCTTTAAAACCTTATTGTAAGGAGTATTTTTCATGCTGAATGCAAATCTAGGGTTGTGATATAGATTCTTCGTCTTTCTGACCCTGAATTACGCTGTTAAATGATGATATTTTTCAAATATTTTCTGATCATTAGCATTGCATTTGCATGGTGTCTATCGGTAACTGAGAGCATTAGGATATATTTTCCATGATCATCTTAAGTATAGAAGTGGTTGAATGTGCTAAGTTACGATTTTGAAACAAAAAGTTTTTTGAGCCGAAAAATATCCTGAACTATTACCTTCACTTTTTCTCATTTTTCTCCGGAAAATAGATTTCCTTTAAAACCTCATTATAAGGAGTATTTTTCATGCTGAATGCAAATTTAGGGTTGTGATATCGTTTCTTCGTCTTTCTGACCTTGAATTACGCTGTTAAATGATGATATTTTTCAAATATTTTCTGATCATTTGCATTGCATTTGCATGGTGTCTATCGGTAACTGAGAACATTAGGATATATATTCCATGATCATTTTAAGTATAGAAGTGGTTGAATGTGCTAAGTTACGATTTTGGAACAAAAAGTTTTTTGATCCGAAAAATATCCTGAACTATTACCTTCAATTTTTCTCATTTTTCTCCGGAAAATAGATTTCCTTTAAACCTTAATTATAAGTAGTATTTATCATGCTGAATACAAATCTCGGGTTGAGATATAGTTTCTTCGTCTTTCTGACCTTGAATTACGCTGTTAAATGATGATATTTTTCAAATATTTTCTGATCATTTGCATTGCATTTGCATGATGTCTATCGGTAACTCAGAGCATTAGGATATATTTTCCATGATCATTTTAAGTTTAGAAGTGGTTGAATGTGCTAAGTTACGATTTTGTAACAAAAATTTTTTTGAGCCGAAAAATATCCTGAACTATTACCTTCAATTTTTCTCATTTTTCTCCGGAAAATAGATTTCCTTTAAAACCTCAATATAAGGAGTATTTTTCATGCTGAATACAAATCTAGGGTTGTGATATAGTTTCTTCGTCTTTCTGACCTTGAATTACGCTGTCAAATGATGATATTTTACAAATATTTTCTGATCATTTGCATTGCATTTCCATGGTGTCTATCGGTAACTGAGGGCATTAGGATATATTTACCATGATCGTTTTAAGTATAGAAGTGGTTGAATGTGCTAAGTTACGATTTTGAAACAAAAAGTTTTTTGAGCCGAAAAATATCCTGAACTATTACCTTCAATTTTTCTCATTTTTCTCCGGAACATAGATTTCCTTTAAAACCTTATTGTAAGGAGTATTTTTCATGCTGAATGCAAATCTAGGGTTGTGATATAGATTCTTCGTCTTTCTGACCCTGAATTACGCTGTTAAATGATGATATTTTTCAAATATTTTCTGATCATTAGCATTGCATTTGCATGGTGTCTATCGGTAACTGAGAGCATTAGGATATATTTTCCATGATCATCTTAAGTATAGAAGTGGTTGAATGTGCTAAGTTACGATTTTGAAACAAAAAGTTTTTTGAGCCGAAAAATATCCTGAACTATTACCTTCACTTTTTCGCATTTTTCTCCGGAAAATAGATTTCCTTTAAAACCTCATTATAAGGAGTATTTTTCATGCTGAATGCAAATCTAGGGCTGTCATATAGTTTCTTCGTCTTTCTGACCTTGAATTACGCTGTTAAATGATGATATTTTTCAAATATTTTCTGATCATTTGCATTGCATTTACATGGTGTCTATCGGTAACTGAGAGCATTAGGATATATTTTCCATGATCATTTTAAGTATAGAAGTGGTTGAATGTGCTAAGTTACTATTTTGAAACAAAAAGTTTTTTGAGCCGAAAAATATCCTGAACTATTACCTTCAGTTTCTCGCATTTTTCACCGGAAAATAGATTTCCTTTAAAACCTCATTATAAGGAGTATTTTTCATGCTGAATGCAAATTTAGGGTTGTGATATCGTTTCTTCGTCTTTCTGACCTTGAATTACGCTGTTAAATGATGATATTTTTCAAATATTTTATGATCATTTGCATTGCATTTGCATGATGTCTATCGGTAACTGAGAGCATTAGGATATATTTTCCAACATCATTTTAAGTTTAGAAGTGGTTGAATGTGCTAAGTTACGATTTTGAAACAAAAAGTTTTTTGATCCGAAAAATATCCTGAACTATTACCTTCAATTTTTCTCATTTTTCTCCGGAAAATAGATTTCCTTTAAACCTTAATTATAAGTAGTATTTATCATGCTGAATACAAATATCGGGTTGAGATATAGTTTCTTCGTCTTTCTGACCTTGAATTACGCTGTTAAATGATGATATTTTTCAAATAATTTCTGATCATTTGCATTGCATTTGCATGATGTCTATCGGTAACTGAGAGCATTAGGATATATTTTCCATGATCATTTTAAGTTCAATTTTTCTCATTTTTCTCCGGAAAATAGATTTCCTTTAAACCTTAATTATAAGTAGTATTTATCATGCTGAATACAAATATCGGGTTGAGATATAGTTTCTTCGTCTTTCTGACCTTGAATTACGCTGTTAAATGATGATATTTTTCAAATAATTTCTGATCATTTGCATTGCATTTGCATGATGTCTATCGGTAACTGAGAGCATTAGGATATATTTTCCATGATCATTTTAAGTTTAGGAGTGGTTGAATGTGCTAAGTTACGATTTTGCAGCAAAAATTTTTTTGAGCCGAAAAATATCCTGAACTATTTCCTTCAATTTTTTTCATTTTTCTCCGGAAAATAGATTTCCTTTAAAACCTCAATATAAGGAGTATTTTTCATGCTGAATACAAATCTAGGGTTGTGATATAGTTTCTTCGTCTTTCTGACCTTGAATTACGCTGTTAAATGATGATATTTTTCAAATATTTTCTGATCATTTGCATTGCATTTCCATGGTGTCTATCGGTAACTGAGGGCATTAGGATATATTTTCCATGATCATTTTAAGTATAGAAGTGGTTGAATGTGCTAAGTTACGATTTTGAAACAAAAAGTTTTTTGAGCCGAAAAATATCCTGAACTATTACCTTCAATTTTTCGCATTTTTCTCCGGAAAATAGATTTCCTTTAAAACCTCATTATAAGGAGTATTTTTCATGCTGAATGCAAATCTAGGGCTGTCATATAGTTTCTTCGTCTTTCTGACCTTGAATTACGCTGTTAAATAATGATATTTTTCAAATATTTTCTGATCATTTGCATTGCATTTACATGGTGTCTATCGGTAACTGAGAGCATTAGGATATATTTTCCATGATCATTTTAAGTATAGAAGTGGTTGAATGTGCTAAGTTACTATTTTGAAACAAAAAGTTTTTTGAGCCGAAAAATATCCTGAACTATTACCTTCAGTTTCTCGCATTTTTCACCGGAAAATAGATTTCCTTTAAAACCTCATTATAAGGAGTATTTTTCATGCTGAATGCACATTTAGGGTTGTGATATCGTTTCTTCGTCTTTCTGACCTTGAATTACGCTGTTAAATGATGATATTTTTCAAATAATTTCTGATCATTTGCATTGCATTTGCATGATGTCTATCGGTAACTGAGAGCATTAGGATATATTTTCCATGATCATTTTAAGTTCAATTTTTCTCATTTTTCTCCGGAAAATAGATTTCCTTTAAACCTTAATTATAAGTAGTATTTATCATGCTGAATACAAATATCGGGTTGAGATATAGTTTCTTCGTCTTTCTGACCTTGAAATACGCTGTTAAATAATGATATTTTTCAAATAATTTCTGATCATTTGCATTGCATTTGCATGATGTCTATCGGTAACTGAGAGCATTAGGATATATTTTCCATGATCATTTTAAGTTTAGAAGTGGTTGAATGTGCTAAGTTACGATTTTGTAACAAAAATTTTTTTGAGCCGAAAAATATCCTGAACTATTACCTTCAATTTTTCTCATTTTTCTCCGGAAAATAGATTTCCTTTAAAACCTCAATATAAGGAGTATTTTTCATGCTGAATACAAATCTAGGGTTGTGATATAGTTTCTTCGTCTTTCTGACCTTGAATTACGCTGTTAAATGATGATATTTTTCAAATATTTTCTGATCATTTGCATTGCATTTCCATGGTGTCTATCGGTAACTGAGGGCATTAGGATATATTTTCCATGATCATTTTAAGTATAGAAGTGGTTGAATGTGCTAAGTTACGATTTTGAAACAAAAAGTTTTTTGAGCCGAAAAATATCCTGAACTATTACCTTCAATTTTTCGCATTTTTCTCCGGAAAATAGATTTCCTTTAAAACCTCATTATAAGGAGTATTTTTCATGCTGAATGCAAATCTAGGGCTGTCATATAGTTTCTTCGTCTTTCTGACCTTGAATTACGCTGTTAAATAATGATATTTTTCAAATATTTTCTGATCATTTGCATTGCATTTACATGGTGTCTATCGGTAACTGAGAGCATTAGGATATATTTTCCATGATCATTTTAAGTATAGAAGTGGTTGAATGTGCTAAGTTACTATTTTGAAACAAAAAGTTTTTTGAGCCGAAAAATATCCTGAACTATTACCTTCAGTTTCTCGCATTTTTCACCGGAAAATAGATTTCCTTTAAAACCTCATTATAAGGAGTATTTTTCATGCTGAATGCAAATTTAGGGTTGTGATATCGTTTCTTCGTCTTTCTGACCTTGAATTACGCTGTTAAATGATGATATTTTTCAAATATTTTATGATCATTTGCATTGCATTTGCATGATGTCTATCGGTAACTGAGAGCATTAGGATATATTTTCCATGATCATTTTAAGTATAGAAGTGGTTGAATGTGCTAAGTTACGATTTTGAAACAAAAAGTTTTTTGAGCCGAAAAATATCCTGAACTATTACCTTCAATTTTTCGCATTTTTCTCCGGAAAATAGATTTCCTTTAAAACCTCATTATAAGGAGTATTTTTCATGCTGAATGCAAATCTAGGGCTGTCATATAGTTTCTTCGTCTTTCTGACCTTGAATTACGCTGTTAAATGATGATATTTTTCAAATATTTTCTGATCATTTGCATTGCATTTGCATGGTGTCTATCGGTAACTGAGAGCATTAGGATATATTTTCCATGATCATTTTAAGTATAGAAGTGGTTGAATGTGCTAAGTTACGATTTTGAAACAAAAAGTTTTTTGAGCCGAAAAATATCCTGAACTATTACCTTCAATTTTCTCATTTTTCTCCGGAAAATAGATTTCCTTTAAAACCTCATTATAAGGAGTATTTTTCATGCTGAATGCAAATTTAGGGTTGTGATATCGTTTCTTCGTCTTTCTGACCTTGAATTACGCTGTTAAATGATGATATTTTTCAAATATTTTCTGATCATTTGCATTGCATTTGCATGATGTCTATCGGTAACTCAGAGCATTAGGATATATTTTCCATGATCATTTTAAGTTTAGAAGTGGTTGAATGTGCTAAGTTACGATTTTGTAACAAAAATTTTTTTGAGCCGAAAAATATCCTGAACTATTACCTTCAATTTTTCTCATTTTTATCCGGAAAATAGATTTCCTTTAAAACCTCAATATAAGGAGTATTTTTCATGCTGAATACAAATCTAGGGTTGTGATATAGTTTCTTCGTCTTTCTGACCTTGAATTACGCTGTCAAATGATGATATTTTACAAATATTTTCTGATCATTTGCATTGCATTTCCATGGTGTCTATCGGTAACTGAGGGCATTAGGATATATTTACCATGATCGTTTTAAGTATAGAAGTGGTTGAATGTGCTAAGTTACGATTTTGAAACAAAAAGTTTTTTGAGCCGAAAAATATCCTGAACTATTACCTTCAATTTTTCTCATTTTTCTCCGGAACATAGATTTCCTTTAAAACCTTATTGTAAGGAGTATTTTTCATGCTGAATGCAAATCTAGGGTTGTGATATAGATTCTTCGTCTTTCTGACCCTGAATTACGCTGTTAAATGATGATATTTTTCAAATATTTTCTGATCATTAGCATTGCATTTGCATGGTGTCTATCGGTAACTGAGAGCATTAGGATATATTTTCCATGATCATCTTAAGTATAGAAGTGGTTGAATGTGCTAAGTTACGATTTTGAAACAAAAAGTTTTTTGAGCCGAAAAATATCCTGAACTATTACCTTCACTTTTTCGCATTTTTCTCCGGAAAATAGATTTCCTTTAAAACCTCATTATAAGGAGTATTTTTCATGCTGAATGCAAATTTAGGGTTGTGATATCGTTTCTTCGTCTTTCTGACCTTGAATTACGCTGTTAAATGATGATATTTTTCAAATATTTTCTGATCATTTGCATTGCATTTGCATGGTGTCTATCGGTAACTGAGAACATTAGGATATATATTCCATGATCATTTTAAGTATAGAAGTGGTTGAATGTGCTAAGTTACGATTTTGGAACAAAAAGTTTTTTGATCCGAAAAATATCCTGAACTATTACCTTCAATTTTTCTCATTTTTCTCCGGAAAATAGATTTCCTTTAAACCTTAATTATAAGTAGTATTTATCATGCTGAATACAAATCTCGGGTTGAGATATAGTTTCTTCGTCTTTCTGACCTTGAATTACGCTGTTAAATGATGATATTTTTCAAATATTTTCTGATCATTTGCATTGCATTTGCATGATGTCTATCGGTAACTCAGAGCATTAGGATATATTTTCCATGATCATTTTAAGTTTAGAAGTGGTTGAATGTGCTAAGTTACGATTTTGTAACAAAAATTTTTTTGAGCCGAAAAATATCCTGAACTATTACCTTCAATTTTTCTCATTTTTCTCCGGAAAATAGATTTCCTTTAAAACCTCAATATAAGGAGTATTTTTCATGCTGAATACAAATCTAGGGTTGTGATATAGTTTCTTCGTCTTTCTGACCTTGAATTACGCTGTCAAATGATGATATTTTACAAATATTTTCTGATCATTTGCATTGCATTTCCATGGTGTCTATCGGTAACTGAGGGCATTAGGATATATTTACCATGATCGTTTTAAGTATAGAAGTGGTTGAATGTGCTAAGTTACGATTTTGAAACAAAAAGTTTTTTGAGCCGAAAAATATCCTGAACTATTACCTTCAATTTTTCTCATTTTTCTCCGGAACATAGATTTCCTTTAAAACCTTATTGTAAGGAGTATTTTTCATGCTGAATGCAAATCTAGGGTTGTGATATAGATTCTTCGTCTTTCTGACCCTGAATTACGCTGTTAAATGATGATATTTTTCAAATATTTTCTGATCATTAGCATTGCATTTGCATGGTGTCTATCGGTAACTGAGAGCATTAGGATATATTTTCCATGATCATCTTAAGTATAGAAGTGGTTGAATGTGCTAAGTTACGATTTTGAAACAAAAAGTTTTTTGAGCCGAAAAATATCCTGAACTATTACCTTCAATTTTTCGCATTTTTCTCCGGAAAATAGATTTCCTTTAAAACCTCATTATAAGGAGTATTTTTCATGCTGAATGCAAATCTAGGGTTGTGATATAGTTTCTTCGTCTTTCTGACCTTGAATTACGCTGTTAAATGATGATATTTTTCAAATATTTTCTGATCATTTGCATTGCATTTGCATGGTGTCTATCGGTAACTGAGAGCATTAGGATATATTTTCCATGATCATTTTAAGTATAGAAGTGGTTGAATGTGCTAAGTTACGATTTTGAAACAAAAAGTTTTTTGAGCCGAAAAATATCCTGAACTATTACCTTCAATTTTTCGCATTTTTCTCCGGAAAATAGATTTCCTTTAAAACCTCATTATAAGGAGTATTTTTCATGCTGAATGCAAATCTAGGGCTGTCATATAGTTTCTTCGTCTTTCTGACCTTGAATTACGCTGTTAAATGATGATATTTTTCAAATATTTTCTGATCATTTGCATTGCATTTACATGGTGTCTATCGGTAACTGAGAGCATTAGGATATATTTTCCATGATCATTTTAAGTATAGAAGTGGTTGAATGTGCTAAGTTACTATTTTGAAACAAAAAGTTTTTTGAGCCGAAAAATATCCTGAACTATTACCTTCAGTTTCTCGCATTTTTCACCGGAAAATAGATTTCCTTTAAAACCTCATTATAAGGAGTATTTTTCATGCTGAATGCAAATTTAGGGTTGTGATATCGTTTCTTCGTCTTTCTGACCTTGAATTACGCTGTTAAATGATGATATTTTTCAAATATTTTATGATCATTTGCATTGCATTTGCATGATGTCTATCGGTAACTGAGAGCATTAGGATATATTTTCCATGATCATTTTAAGTATAGAAGTGGTTGAATGTGCTAAGTTACGATTTTGAAACAAAAAGTTTTTTGATCCGAAAAATATCCTGAACTATTACCTTCAATTTTTCTCATTTTTCTCCGGAAAATAGATTTCCTTTAAACCTTAATTATAAGTAGTATTTATCATGCTGAATACAAATCTCGGGTTGAGATATAGTTTCTTCGTCTTTCTGACCTTGAATTACGCTGTTAAATGATGATATTTTTCAAATAATTTCTGATCATTTGCATTGCATTTGCATGATGTCTATCGGTAACTGAGAGCATTAGGATATATTTTCCATGATCATTTTAAGTTTAGGAGTGGTTGAATGTGCTAAGTTACGATTTTGCAACAAAAATTTTTTTGAGCCGAAAAATATCCTGAACTATTTCCTTCAATTTTTTCATTTTTCTCCGGAAAATAGATTTCCTTTAAAACCTCAATATAAGGAGTATTTTTCATGCTGAATGCAAATCTAGGGTTGTGATATAGTTTCTTCGTCTTTCTGACCTTGAATTACGCTGTTAAATGATGATATTTTTCAAATATTTTCTGATCATTTGCATTGCATTTCCATGGTGTCTATCGGTAACTGAGGGCATTAGGATATATTTTCCATGATCGTTTTAAGTATAGAAGTGGTTGAATGTGCTAAGTTACGATTTTGAAACAAAAAGTTTTTTGAGCCGAAAAATATCCTGAACTATTACCTTCAATTTTTCGCATTTTTCTCCGGAAAATAGATTTCCTTTAAAACCTCATTATAAGGAGTATTTTTCATGCTGAATGCAAATCTAGGGCTGTCATATAGTTTCTTCGTCTTTCTGACCTTGAATTACGCTGTTAAATAATGATATTTTTCAAATATTTTCTGATCATTTGCATTGCATTTACATGGTGTCTATCGGTAACTGAGAGCATTAGGATATATTTTCCATGATCATTTTAAGTATAGAAGTGGTTGAATGTGCTAAGTTACGATTTTGAAACAAAAAGTTTTTTGAGCCGAAAAATATCCTGAACTATTACCTTCAGTTTCTCGCATTTTTCACCGGAAAATAGATTTCCTTTAAAACCTCATTATAAGGAGTATTTTTCATGCTGAATGCAAATTTAGGGTTGTGATATCGTTTCTTCGTCTTTCTGACCTTGAATTACGCTGTTAAATGATGATATTTTTCAAATATTTTATGATCATTTGCATTGCATTTGCATGATGTCTATCGGTAACTGAGAGCATTAGGATATATTTTCCATGATCATTTTAAGTATAGAAGTGGTTGAATGTGCTAAGTTACGATTTTGAAACAAAAAGTTTTTTGAGCCGAAAAATATCCTGAACTATTACCTTCAATTTTTCTCATTTTTCTCCGGAAAATAGATTTCCTTTAAAACCTCATTATAAGGAGTATTTTTCATGCTGAATGCAAATCTAGGGTTGTGATATCGTTTCTTCGTCTTTCTGACCTTGAATTACGCTGTTAAATGATGATATTTTTCAAATATTTTCTGATCATTTGCATTGCATTTGCATGATGTCTATCGGTAACTCAGAGCATTAGGATATATTTTCCATGATCATTTTAAGTTTAGAAGTGGTTGAATGTGCTAAGTTACGATTTTGTAACAAAAATTTTTTTGAGCCGAAAAATATCCTGAACTATTACCTTCAATTTTTCTCATTTTTCTCCGGAAAATAGATTTCCTTTAAAACCTCAATATAAGGAGTATTTTTCATGCTGAATACAAATCTAGGGTTGTGATATAGTTTCTTCGTCTTTCTGACCTTGAATTACGCTGTTAAATGATGATATTTTTCAAATATTTTCTGATCATTTGCATTGCATTTCCATGGTGTCTATCGGTAACTGAGGGCATTAGGATATATTTTCCATGATCGTTTTAAGTATAGAAGTGGTTGAATGTGCTAAGTTACGATTTTGAAACAAAAAGTTTTTTGAGCCGAAAAATATCCTGAACTATTACCTTCAATTTTTCTCATTTTTCTCCGGAAAATAGATTTCCTTTAAAACCTCATTATAAGGAGTATTTTTCATGCTGAATGCAAATCTAGGGTTGTGATATAGTTTCTTCGTCTTTCTGACCTTGAATTACGCTGTTAAATGATGATATTTTTCAAATATTTTCTGATCATTTGCATTGCATTTGCATGGTGTCTATCGGTAACTGAGAGCATTAGGATATATTTTCCATGATCATTTTAAGTATAGAAGTGGTTGAATGTGCTAAGTTACGATTTTGAAACAAAAAGTTTTTTGAGCCGAAAAATATCCTGAACTATTACCTTCAATTTTTCTCATTTTTCTCCGGAAAATAGATTTCCTTTAAAACCTCATTATAAGGAGTATTTTTCATGCTGAATGCAAATTTAGGGTTGTGATATCGTTTCTTCGTCTTTCTGACCTTGAATTACGCTGTTAAATGATGATATTTTTCAAATATTTTCTGATCATTTGCATTGCATTTGCATGATGTCTATCGGTAACTGAGAGCATTAGGATATATTTTCCATGATCATTTTAAGTTTAGAAGTGGTTGAATGTGCTAAGTTACGATTTTGTAACAAAAATTTTTTTGAGCCGAAAAATATCCTGAACTATTACCTTCAATTTTTCTCATTTTTCTCCGGAAAATAGATTTCCTTTAAAACCTCAATATAAGGAGTATTTTTCATGCTGAATACAAATCTAGGGTTGTGATATAGTTTCTTCGTCTTTCTGACCTTGAATTACGCTGTCAAATGATGATATTTTTCAAATATTTTCTGATCATTTGCATTGCATTTCCATGGTGTCTATCGGTAACTGAGGGCATTAGGATATATTTACCATGATCGTTTTAAGTATAGAAGTGGTTGAATGTGCTAAGTTACGATTTTGAAACAAAAAGTTTTTTGAGCCGAAAAATATCCTGAACTATTACCTTCAATTTTTCTCATTTTTCTCCGGAACATAGATTTCCTTTAAAACCTTATTGTAAGGAGTATTTTTCATGCTGAATGCAAATCTAGGGTTGTGATATAGATTCTTCGTCTTTCTGACCCTGAATTACGCTGTTAAATGATGATATTTTTCAAATATTTTCTGATCATTAGCATTGCATTTGCATGGTGTCTATCGGTAACTGAGAGCATTAGGATATATTTTCCATGATCATCTTAAGTATAGAAGTGGTTGAATGTGCTAAGTTACGATTTTGAAACAAAAAGTTTTTTGAGCCGAAAAATATCCTGAACTATTACCTTCACTTTTTCGCATTTTTCTCCGGAAAATAGATTTCCTTTAAAACCTCATTATAAGGAGTATTTTTCATGCTGAATGCAAATCTAGGGCTGTCATATAGTTTCTTCGTCTTTCTGACCTTGAATTACGCTGTTAAATGATGATATTTTTCAAATATTTTCTGATCATTTGCATTGCATTTACATGGTGTCTATCGGTAACTGAGAGCATTAGGATATATTTTCCATGATCATTTTAAGTATAGAAGTGGTTGAATGTGCTAAGTTACGATTTTGGAACAAAAAGTTTTTTGATCCGAAAAATATCCTGAACTATTACCTTCAAGTTTCTCGCATTTTTCACCGGAAAATAGATTTCCTTTAAAACCTCATTATAAGGAGTATTTTTCATGCTGAATGCAAATTTAGGGTTGTGATATCGTTTCTTCGTCTTTCTGACCTTGAATTACGCTGTTAAATGATGATATTTTTCAAATATTTTATGATCATTTGCATTGCATTTGCATGATGTCTATCGGTAACTGAGAGCATTAGGATATATTTTCCATGATCATTTTAAGTTTAGAAGTGGTTGAATGTGCTAAGTTACGATTTTGAAACAAAAAGTTTTTTGAGCCGAAAAATATCCTGAACTATTACCTTCAATTTTTCTCATTTTTCTCCGGAAAATAGATTTCCTTTAAAACCTAATTATAAGTAGTATTTTTCATGCTGAATACAAATCTAGGGTTGTGATATAGTTTCTTCGTCTTTCTGACCTTGAATTACGCTGTTAAATGATGATATTTTTCAAATATTTTCTGATCATTTGCATTGCATTTGCATGATGTCTATCGGTAACTGAGAGCATTAGGATATATTTTCCATGATCATTTTAAGTATAGAAGTGGTTGAATGTGCTAAGTTACGATTTTGAAACAAAAAGTTTTTTGAGCCGAAAAATATCCTGAACTATTACCTTCAATTTTTCTCATTTTTCTCCGGAAAATAGATTTCCTTTAAAACCTCAATATAAGGAGTATTTTTCATGCTGAATGCAAATCTAGGGTTGTGATATAGTTTCTTCGTCTTTCTGACCTTGAATTACGCTGTTAAATGATGATATTTTTCAAATATTTTCTGATCATTTGCATTGCATTTGCCATGGTGTCTATCGGTAACTGAGGGCATTAGGATATATTTTCCATGATCGTTTTAAGTATAGAAGTGGTTGAATGTGCTAAGTTACGATTTTGAAACAAAAAGTTTTTTGAGCCGAAAAATATCCTGAACTATTACCTTCACTTTTTCGCATTTTTCTCCGGAAAATAGATTTCCTTTAAAACCTCATTATAAGGAGTATTTTTCATGCTGAATGCAAATCTAGGGTTGTGATATAGTTTCTTCGTCTTTCTGACCTTGAATTACGCTGTTAAATGATGATATTTTTCAAATATTTTCTGATCATTTGCATTGCATTTGCATGGTGTCTATCGGTAACTGAGAGCATTAGGATATATTTTCCATGATCATTTTAAGTATAGAAGTGGTTGAATGTGCTAAGTTACGATTTTGAAACAAAAAGTTTTTTGAGCCGAAAAATATCCTGAACTATTACCTTCAATTTTTCTCATTTTTCTCCGGAAAATAGATTTCCTTTAAAACCTCATTATAAGGAGTATTTTTCATGCTGAATGCAAATTTAGGGTTGTGATATCGTTTCTTCGTCTTTCTGACCTTGAATTACGCTGTTAAATGATGATATTTTTCAAATATTTTCTGATCATTTGCATTGCATTTGCATGGTGTCTATCGGTAACTGAGAGCATTAGGATATATTTTCCATGATCATTTTAAGTATAGAAGTGGTTGAATGTGCTAAGTTACGATTTTGAAACAAAAAGTTTTTTGAGCCGAAAAATATCCTGAACTATTACCTTCAATTTTTCTCATTTTTCTCCGGAAAATAGATTTCCTTTAAAACCTCATTATAAGGAGTATTTTTCATGCTGAATGCAAATCTAGGGTTGTGATATAGTTTCTTCGTCTTTCTGACCTTGAATTACGCTGTTAAATGATGATATTTTTCAAATATTTTCTGATCATTTGCATTGCATTTGCATGATGTCTATCGGTAACTCAGAGCATTAGGATATATTTTCCATGATCATTTTAAGTTTAGAAGTGGTTGAATGTGCTAAGTTACGATTTTGTAACAAAAATTTTTTTGAGCCGAAAAATATCCTGAACTATTACCTTCAATTTTTCTCATTTTTCTCCGGAAAATAGATTTCCTTTAAAACCTCAATATAAGGAGTATTTTTCATGCTGAATACAAATCTAGGGTTGTGATATAGTTTCTTCGTCTTTCTGACCTTGAATTACGCTGTTAAATGATGATATTTTTCAAATATTTTCTGATCATTTGCATTGCATTTCCATGGTGTCTATCGGTAACTGAGGGCATTAGGATATATTTTCCATGATCGTTTTAAGTATAGAAGTGGTTGAATGTGCTAAGTTACGATTTTGAAACAAAAAGTTTTTTGAGCCGAAAAATATCCTGAACTATTACCTTCAATTTTTCTCATTTTTCTCCGGAAAATAGATTTCCTTTAAAACCTTATTGTAAGGAGTATTTTTCATGCTGAATGCAAATTTAGGGTTGTGATATCGTTTCTTCGTCTTTCTGACCTTGAATTACGCTGTTAAATGATGATATTTTTCAAATATTTTCTGATCATTTGCATTGCATTTCCATGGTGTCTATCGGTAACTGAGAGCATTAGGATATATTTTCCATGATCATCTTAAGTATAGAAGTGGTTGAATGTGCTAAGTTACGATTTTGAAACAAAAAGTTTTTTGAGCCGAAAAATATCCTAACTATTACCTTCCTTTTTCCAATTATCTCCCGGAAAAAAAGATTTCCTTTAAAAACCCATTAAAGGGTATTTTTTATGCTGAATCAAAATTTTTGGGTTAATGTTTTTTGTCTTTCTGACCTTGAATTACGCGTAAATAATAAATTTTTTTTAAATATTTTCTGATCATTTGCATTGCATTTCATTTTTCCCTTTGGTAACTGAACTTTAGGATATATTTTCCTGATCCCTTTTTAAATTAGAAGTGGTTGAATGTCAAGTTACATTTTTGGAAAAAAAAATTTTTTTGACCGAAAAATACCGAACTATACCCTTTAATTTTCCATTTTTCCCGAAAATAGATTTCCTTTAAAAACCAAAAATAAGAGTATTTTTTTTGCTGAATCAAATTTGGGGTTTTGGGTATGTTTCCTTTTCGTCTTTCTGACCGAATTACGTTTAAAAAGATAATTTTTTAAAAATTTTTTGATCATTTTTCTTCATTTATTGGGGCTAGGGGAACTAGGGCATAGGATATATTTTTTTAGACTTTTAAAATTTTAAAATGGTTTTAATGTCTAAGTTACGATTTTTTTTAACAAAAATTTTTTTTAGCCGAAAAATATCCGAACAAAATTTCCCCAATTTTTCCCCATTTTTTCCGGAAATAGATTTCCTTAAACCTAATTAAGGAGTATTTTTTATGCTAATCAAAACTAGGTTGTGATAAAAGTTTCTTCGCTTTTTGACCTTAATTACCCTTTTAAAAAGATATTTTTCAAATATTTTTATCATTTGCATTTCATTTCCCCTGGCTTCGGGAAATGAGGGCATTAGGGTATATTTTCCAGACTTTTAAGTATAGAAGTGGTTGAATGTCAATTACGATTTTGAAACAAAAATTTTTTTAAAACCAAAATATCCCGAACTATTAC
>NC_092238.1:37168209-37178211 GCF_036320965.1 Panulirus ornatus | reverse complement strand
TATTGTAAGGAGTATTTTTCATGTGTATGAAATCTTAGGTTGTGATATAGATTCTTCGTCTTTCTTGACCTGAATTACGGCTGTTAAATGATTGAAATTTTTCAAATCTTTTTCTGATCATTGCATGCATTTGCATGGTGTCTATCGGTAACTGAGAGCTATTAGGATTTATTTTCCCTGATAAACTCTTAACTATAGGAGTGGTTGAATGTGCTAAGTTTAACGATTTTGAAACAAAAATGTTTTTGAGGCCGAAAAAATATCTGAACTATTACCTTCCAACTTTTTCTCATTTTTTCCGGAAAATAGATTTCTTTTAAAACCTCATTATAAGGAGTATTTTTCATGCTGAATGCAAATTCTGGGGTTGTGATATCGTTTCTTTAGTCTTTTGACCTTGAATTACGCTGTTAAAATGAGATATTTTCAAATATTTTCTGATCATTGCATTGCCATTTGCATGGTGTCTATCGGTAACTGAGAACATTAGGATATATATCCATGATCATTTTAATATAGAAGTGGTTGAATGTGCTAAGTTACGATTTTGGAACAAAAAGTTTTTTGATCCGAAAAATATCCTGAACTTATTACCTTCAATTTTCTAATTTTTCTCCGGAAAATAGATTTCCTTTTAAACTTAATTATAAGTAGTATTTATCATGCGAATACAATCTCGGGTTGAGATATAGTTCTTAGTCTTTCTGACATTGAATTACGCTGTTAAATGATGATATTTTTTCAAATATTTTTCATCATTTGCATTGCATTTGAATGATGTCTATTGGTAACTCAGAGCATTAGGTTTTATTTCCTATTGATCATTTAGTTTAGAAGTTGGTTTGAATGTGCTAAGTTACGATTTAGTAACAAAAATTTTTTTGAGCCGAAAATATCCTGAACTTATTACCTTCATTTTTCTCATTTTCTCCGGAAAATGATTTCCTTAAAACCTCAATATAAGGAGTATTTTTCATGCTGAATACAAATTGGGTTTGTGATATAGTTGTCTTGTCTTTCTGACCTTGATTTACGTGTCAAATGATGTTATTTTACCAAATATTTTCTGATATTTGCATTGCATTTCACATGGCGTCTATCGGTAAACTGAGGCATTAGGATATATTTACCATGATCGTTTTAAGTTAGAAGTGGTTGAATGTGTAAGTGACGAGTTTAAACAAAAAGTTTTTTGAGGCGGGAAAAATATCCTGAAATCTTACCTTCAAATTTTTTCTAATTTTTCTCCGGGAAAACTTTGATTCCTTTTAAACCTATTATAAGGAGTTTTTTTCAGGCTGAATGCAAATTTAGGGTTGTGATATCGTTTCTTTCGTTCTTTCTGACTTGAATTACGGTGTTAAATGATGATATTTTCAAAATAATTTCTGATCATTTGCATTGCCATTTGCATATGTCTATCGGTAACTGAGAGCATTAGGATATATTTTCCTGATCATTTTAAGGTTTAGAATAGTGGTTGGAATGTGCTAAGTTACGATTTTGTAACAAAAATTTTTTTGAGCCGAAAATAAATATCCTGAACTATTACCTTCCAATTTTCTCATTTTTATCCGGAAATAGATTTCCTTTTTAAAACATCAATATAAGGAGTATTTTTCATTGCTGAATACAAATCTAGGGTTGTGATTTTAGTTTCTTAGTCTTTCTGACCTTGATTCGCTGTTCAAATGTGATATTTTACAAAATATTTTCTGATCATTTGCATGCTTTTCCATGGGTGTCTGATCAGGTAACTGAGGGCATTAGGATCTATTTACCATGATCGTTTTAAGTATAGAAGTGGTTGAATGTGCTAAGTTACGATTTTGAAACAAAAAGTTTTTTGAGCCGAAAAAAATCCTTCAATTTTTCTCATTTTGCTCCGGAACATAGATTCCTTTAAAACCTTATTGTAAGTAGTATTTTCATGCTGAATGCAAATCTAGGGTTGGAATTATAGGGATTCTTCGTCTTTCTGACCTGAAATTTACGTGTTAAATGATGATATTTTTCAAATATTTTCTGATTCATTAGCATTGCATTTGCAAGGTGTCTATCGGTAACTGAGAGCATTAGGTTATATTTTCCGATGATCATCTTAAGTTATAGAAGTGGGGTTGAATGTGCTAAAGTTCGATTTTGAACACAAAAAGTTTTGAGCCGAAAATATCCTGAACTATTACCTTGACTTTTTCGCATTTTCACCGGAAAATTAGAGTTTCCTTTAAAAAACCTTCATTTATAAGGAGTATTTTTCATGCTGATGAAATTTTAGGGTTGTGATATCGTTTCTTCGTCTTTCTGACCTTGATTTACGCTGTTAAATGATGATATTTTTCAAATATTTTTGTCATAAGCATTGCATTTGCCCTGGTGTCTATCGGTAACTGAGAACATATAGGATTATATTATATCAGGATCATTTTAAGTATAGATGTTGGTTGAATGTTTGCTCAGTTACGATTTTGGAACAATAAGTTTTTTGTCCGGAAAATATCTCAACTATTACCTTCAATTTTTCTCATTTTCCGGAAAATTGTTTTTCCTTTTAAAACCTTAATTATAAGTAGTATTTATCTTGTGAATACAAATTCGGGTTGAGATATAGGTTCTTCGTCTTTCTGACTTGAATTACGCTGGTTAAATGATGATATTTCTTTCAAATATTTTTATGATCTTTGGCATTGATTTGCATGATGTCTATCGGTTAACTCTGAGCATTAGGATATATTTTCCATGTCATTTTAGTTTGAAAGTGGTTGTTGAATGTTGCTAAGTTCAATTTTGTAAACAAAAATTTTTTTTGAGCCGAAAAATATCCTTCAATTTTTTCATATTTTCTCCGGAAAATAGATTTCCTTTAAAACCTCATTTTAAGGAGTATTTTTCATGCTGAATACAATCTAGGTCATGTGATATATTTTCTTCGTCTTCTGACCTTGAATTACGCTGTCAAATGATGATATTTTACAAAATTTTATGATCATTTGCATTGCATTTCCATGGGTTCAGTCTATCGGTAATGAGGGCTTTAGGATATATTTACTGGATCGTTTTAATATAGAAGTGGTTGAATGTGTTAAGTTACGATTTTGGAAACAAAAACGTTTTTTGAGCCGAAAAATTCTCTGAACTATTACTTCATTTTTCTCAATTTTTCTCCGGAACATAGATTCCTTTAAAACCTTATTGTAAAGGAGTTATTTTTCATGCTTAATGCAAATCTAGGGCCTGTGATATAGATTCCTCGTCTTTTGGACCCTGAATTACGCTGTTAAATGATGATTTTTTTCAATTATTTTCTGATCATTAGCATTGCATTAGCATGGTGTCTATCGGTAAACTCGAGCAGCATTTGGATATATCTTTCCATGATCATTTAGTATAGAAGCGGTTTTGAATTGTGCCTAAGTTACGATTTTGGAAACAAAAAGTTTTTTGAGCGAAAATATCCTGAACTAATTACTTCAGGTTTCTCGCTATTTTTTCTCCGGAAAATAGATTTCCTTTATTAAACTCTTTATATGGAATATTTTTTCATGCTGAATGCAAATCTCAGGGCTGTCATATAAGTTTCTTCTAGGTCTTTATGACCTTGAATACGCTTTTAATGATGATATTTTTCAAATATTTTCTGCTCATTTGCATTGCATTTACATGGTGTTATCGTTATATGAGGAGCATTAGGATATTATTTTCCATGATCATTTTAAGTTAGAAGTGGTTGAATGTGCTAAGTTACTTTTTTGAAACAAAAAGTTTTTTGAGCCGGAAAAAAATATCCTGAACTATTCCTTCAGTTTCTCGCATTTTCACCGGAAAATAGATTTCCTTTAAAACCTCATTATAAGGAGTATTTTTCATAGCCGAATGCAAATTTAGGTTGTAGATATCGGTTCTTCGTTCTTTCTGACCTTGAATTACGCTGTAAATGATGATAGTTTTCAAATATTTTTATGATCATTTGCATTGCATTTGCATGATGTCTATCGGTAACTTGAGAGATTAGGATATTTTTTCAACATCATTTTAAGTTTAGAACTGGGTTGATGTGCCTAAGTTACGATTTTGAAACAAAAGTTTTTTTGATCGAAAAATATCCGGAACTATTACCTTCAATTTTTCTCATTTTTCTCGGGAAAATATAGATTCTTTAAACCTTAATTTATAAGTAGTAGTTATCTGTTAATACAAAATCTCGGGTTGAGATATTAGTTTCTTCGTCTTTCTGACCTTGATTACGCTGTTAATGATGATATTTTTCAAATAATTTCTGATCTTTAGATTGCATTTGCATGATGTCTATCGGTAACTGAGAGCATTAGGATATATGTTCCATGATCATTTTAAGTTTAGGAGTGTTTGATTGAATGTGTCTAAGTTACGATTTTGCAACAACAAATTTTTTTTGAGCCGAAGAAAAAATATCCTGAACTATTTACTTCAATTTTTTTGCATTTTTCTCCGAAAATAGATTTCCTTTAAAACCTAAATTTAAGGAGTATTTTTCATGCTGAATGCACATCTAGGGTTGTGATATAGTTTATTCGTCTTTCTGGGCCGTGAATACGGTGTTTAAATGATGATATTTTTCAAATATATTCTGATCATTTTCATTGCATTTCCATGGTTGTCTATCGTAACTGAGGGCATTAGGATTATTTTCATGATCGTTGAAAGTTATAGAGTGGGTTGAATGTGCTTAGTTGCGATTTTGAAACAAAAGTTTTTAGAGCCGAAAATAATATCCTGAAACTTTACCTTTCAATTTTACGCAATTTTTCTCCGGAAAATAGAATTTCCTTTAAAAACATGATAAGGAGTACTTTTCCTGCTGAATGCAAATCTAGGGCTGTCATATAGTTTTATTCGTCTTTCTGACCTTGAATTACGAAGTTAATTAATGATATTTTTCAATATTTTGCTGATTCATTTGCATTTGCATTTACCATGGTGTCTATCGGTTACTGGAGCATTAGGATATATTTTCCAATGATTCATTTTAAGTATAGAAGTGGTTGAATGTGCTAAGTTACGACTTTTGAAACAAAAAGTTTTTTGAGGCTGGAAAAATTTCCTGAACTATTACCTTCAGTTTTCGCATTTTTTTTCCCGGAAAATTGATTTCCTTTAAAACCTCATTATAAGAGTATTTTTCATGCTGAATGCAAATTATCTGGGTTTTTGTGATATCGTTTCTTCGTCTTTATGACCTTGAATTACGCTGTTAAATGATGTTATTTGTCAATATTTTATGATTCATTTTGCATTGATTTGATGATGTCTATCGGTAACTGAGAGCATTAGGATAATATTTTCATGATCATTATAAGTATATGAAGTGGTTGAATGTGCTAAGTTCGATTTTGAAACGAAAAGTTTTTTGAGCCGAAAAATTATCCTGAACTATTACTTAAATTTTTCTCATTTTTCTCGGAAAATAGATTCCTTTAAAAACTCATTATAGGGGTATTTTTTATGCTGAATGCAAATCTAGGGTTGTGAATCGTTTCTTCGTATTTCTGATCCTTGAATTTACGATGTTAAATGTGGATATTTTTCAAATATTTTCTGATCATTTGCATTGCATTTGCATGATGTCTATCGGTAACTCAGGCATTTAGGATATATTTCCTGTTTCATTTAGTTTAGAAGTGGTTGAATGTGCTAGTAGATTTTGTAACAAAAATTTTTTTGAGCCGAAAAATATCCTGAAACGATTAATTCAAATTTTTTCTCATTTTACTCCGGAAAATTAGATTTCCTTTAACCTCAATATAGGGAGTATTTTTCATTGCTTGAATACAAATCTAGGGTTGTGATATAGTTTCTTCGTCTTTCTGACCTTGAATTACGCTGTTACAATGATGATATTTTTTCAAAAATTTTCTGATCATTTTGCATTGCATTTTCCATGGTGTCTATCGTAACTGAGAGCATTAGGATATATATTCCATTATCATCTTAAGTATAGACGTGGTTGAATGTGCTAAGTTACGAATTTTGAAACAAAAAGTTTTTCAGCTGAAAAATATCCTGAACTATTACCTTCGTTTCTCGCATTTTTCTCACGGAAAATAGATTTCCTTTAAAAACCTCTTTTTAAGGTGTATTTTTCAGCTAATGCAAATTTAGGGTTGTGATTCGTTTCTTCGTCTTTCTGACCTTGATTTACGCTGTTAAAAGATGATATTTTTCAAATATTTTCTATCATTTGCATTGTCATTTGCATGGTGTCTATCGGTAACTGAGACATTAGGATTATATATTCCATTGATATTGTAAGTATAGAAGTGGTTGAATGTGCTACGTTACGATTTTGGAACGAAAAGATTTTTGATCCGAAAAATATCCTGAACTATTACCTTCAATTTTTTCTCATTTTTCTCCGAAAATAGATTTCCTTTAAAACCTTATTAAATTATGTCTTTAAACATGCAGAAATACAAATCTCGGGTTGAGATATAGTTTCTTCGTCTTTCTGACCTTGAATTACGCATGTTAAATGATGATAATTTATTCAAATAATTTCTGATCATTTGCATTGCATTTGCATGATGTCTATCGGTAACTCAGAGCATTAGGATATATTATCCATGAATCCATTTTAAGTTTAGAATGGTTGTATGTGCTAAGTTACGATTTTACGTAACAAAAATTTTTTTGATCCGAAAAATATCCTGAACTATTACCTTCAATTTTTTCTCATTTTTCTCCGGAAAATAGATTTCCTTTAAAACCACAATATTAAGGAGTATTTTTCATGCTGAATACAAATCTAGGGTTGTGATAATAGTTTTCTTCGTCTTCAGACCTAGAATTACGCTGTCAAATGGATGAAATTTTACAATCTTTTCTGATCATTGCCATTGCATTTCCATAGAGTCTATCGGAAACTGAGGGCAATTAGGATATATTTACCATGATCTTTTAAGTATAGAAGTGGTAGAATGTGCTAAAGTTATCGATTCTAAACAAAAGTTATTGAGCCGAAAAATATCCTAACTATTACCTTCAATTTTCTCATTTTTCTCGGACAATAGATTTCCTTTAAAAACCTATGTAAAGGAGTATTTTTCATGCTGAATGCAAATCTAGGGTGTGATATAGATTCTTCGTCTTTCGACCCTGAATTACGCTATTAAAAGATGATATATTTCAAATAATTTTCTGATCATTAGCATTGCATTTGCTAGGTGTCTATCGGTAACTGAAGCATTAGATTATATTTTCCATGATCATCATTAAGTATAAGAAGTGGTTGAATGTGCTAAGTACGAATTTTGAAACAAAAAGATTTTTGATGCCCGAAAAATATCTGAACTAGTAAACTTCACTTTTTCGCATTTTTCTCGCGGAAAAAAGTTTCCTTTAAAACTCATTATAAAGGATATTTTTCAGCAGAATGCAAATCTTAGGGCTGTCTATAGATTCTTCGTCTACTGACCTTTGAAATACCGCTGTAACATGATGATATTTTTTCCAATATTTTCTGATCGTATTCATTTGCATTGCATTTACATGGTGTCTATCGTAAACCAGAGCATTAGAGGATATATTTTCCATGATCATTTTAAGTATATAAGTGGTTTAATGTGCTAAGTTACTATTTTGAAACAAAAAGTTTTTTGAGCCGAAAAATAATCCTGAACTATTACCATCATTTCCTCGCAATTTTCACCGGAAAATCGATTTCCTTTAAAACACTCATTATAAGGAGTATTTTCATAGCAGAAAGCAAATTCAGGGTTAGAAAGTCGTTTCTTTTCGTCTTTCTGACCTTGAATTACGCTAGTTAAAATGATGATATTTTTCAAATATTTTATGATCCTTTGCTATTGCATTTGCATGATGTCTATTCGTTAACTGAGAGCATTAGGATATATTTTCCAACACATTTTAAGTTTAGAAGTGGTTGAATTTGCTAAGTTAACGGATTGAAACAAAAAGTTTTTTGATCCAAAAATAAACACTGAACTATTACCATACAATATTTCCTATTTTCTCCCGAAAATAGATTACCTTAAAAAACCTTAATTATAAGTCAGTATTTATCATGCTGAATTACAAATCTCGGGTTGAGGACTATTATAGTTTCTTCGTCTTTCTGACCTTGAATTACCAGTAAAATGATGATATATTTCAAATAATATCAGATCATTTGCATTGCATTTGCATGATGTCTATCGGTAACTCAGGGAGGCATTAGGATATATTTTTTCATGATCAATTAAGTTTAAGGATGGTTGAATGTGCTAAGTTACGATTTTGCAACAAAATATTTTTTGAGCCGAAAAATATCCTGAACTATTTTCCTTCAAATTTTTTCATTTTTCTCCGGAAAATAGAATTCCTTTAAAACCTCAATATAAGGAGTATTTTTCATGCTGAATACAAACTAGGGTTGTGATATAGTTTCTACGTCTTTCTTGACCTTGAAATACGCTGTTAAATGATGATATTTTTTCAAATATTTTCTGATCATTTGCATTGCATTTCCATGGTAGTCTATTTCGGTAACTGAGGGCATTAGGAT
Organism: Panulirus ornatus; assembly: GCF_036320965.1. Classification (NCBI taxonomy): domain Eukaryota; kingdom Metazoa; phylum Arthropoda; class Malacostraca; order Decapoda; family Palinuridae; genus Panulirus; species Panulirus ornatus. The sequence continues at coordinate 37,169,672 of NC_092238.1, read as the reverse complement.
ATATTTTCCCATGACGTTTTAAAGTATAGAAGGGGTTGAATGTGCTAAGTTAACGATTTGAAACAAAAAGTTTTGAGCCGAAAAATATCCTGAACTAATACCTACAATTTTTCGCATTTTTTTTCTCCGGAAAAAATAGATTTCCTTTAAAACCCTCATTAAAAAGGAGTATTTGTCATGCTGAAATCAAATCTAAGGGCTGTCATATAGTTTCTTCGTCTTTCTCTGACCTTGAATTACGCTGTTAAATAGTCTATTTATCAAATATTTTCTGATCATTTGCATTGCATTACAGGTGTCTATCGGTAACTGAGTAGCATTAGGAATATATTTGCCAATGATCATGTTTATTATAGAAGTGGATTGAATGGTGCTAAGTTACGATTTTGAAACAAAAAGTTTTCGAGCTGAAAAATATCCTGAACTATTACCTTCAGTTTCTCCCGCATTTTTCACACGAAAATAGATTTCCTTTAAAACCACATTATAAGGAGTATTTTACATGCTGAATACATATCTCGGGTTGTGATATATTTCTTCGTCTTTTCTGGACCTTGAATACGCTGTTAAATGATGATATTTTTACAATATTTTTTTCTGATCAATTGCCATTGCATTTCCATGGTGTCTAACGTAGACAGAGGGCATTAGATATAGTTACCATGATCGTTTTTAAGTATAGAAGTGGTTGAAAGTGCTAAAGATACGATTTAGAAACAAAAAGTTTTTGACCAAAAATATCCAGAAACTATTACACTATCAATTTTCTTCATTTCCTCCGGAACATAAATTTCCTTTAAAACCTTAATGTAAGGAGTATTTTTCATGCTTAATGCAAACCTAGGGTTGTGATATAGATCCACGTCTTTCGACCCTGAATATACGCTGTTAAATGATGATATTTTTCAAATGTTTTCTGATCATTAGCATGGCATTTAGCATGTGTCTATCGGTAACTGGAGAGCATTAGGATATATTTTCCATGATCATCTTAAGTATAGAAGCGGTTGAATGTGCTAAGTTACGATTTTGAAACAAAAAGTTTTTTTGAGCCTAAAAATATCCTGAACTATTACCATCTTTCTCGCAATTTTCTCCGGAAAATAGATTACCTTTAAAACCCTCATTAAATAAGGAATGATTTTTCATGACATAATGCAAAACTAGGGCAGTCATAAAGTTCTATCAATCGTCTTTCCTTACCTAATTAAGCTGTTAAAAGATGATATTTTCAAATATTTTCTGAACATTTTGCATTGCATTTACATGGTGTCTATCGGTAACTGAGAGCAATTAATAATATTTTACCATGATCATTTTAAGATAGAAGTTGGTTTGAATGTGCTAAGTACTATTTTGAAACAAAAAGTTTTTTAATGTGAGCCGAAAAATATCCTGAACTCTTACCTTCAGTTTTCTCGCATTTTATCACCGGACAAATAGATTTCCTTTAAAACCTCATT
>NC_092238.1:36636748-36814248 GCF_036320965.1 Panulirus ornatus | reverse complement strand
TTTAAATGCACCAGTCACATTCATGAAAACACACCGCCAAAATGGTACATAATGATGATAGATAAATAACATAGTGAGAAGACGTGTATCCTTCAGTAGCAGATGAATAAAATGTTAGTTTGTTGTAACCATCATTCCAGCTGGTAGGTGTCATTAAATGAAGTTTTTATTATTTGTCTTGATATTTAGAAGTGTATTACCTGCTTTTGCATTAATTAATCATATTTTCCTCAACATATGCAATCCTTTTTGTCTCATGAAATATCATTCATTAGACAGTAGGTCATAATCATGCTTCATAGGTATTTTTATAATTGCAGTTAAGTACTTAAAGTACTTATGACATAAGTAGCCACTTTTCAATATTTCAATACAGGGCTAAACTAGACTGTACCCTTTACCATATATATATATATATATATATATGTTAGGGAGGTAAATGCAAGAGTTTTGGAAAGAGGGGCAAGTATGAAGTCTGTTGGGGATGAGAGAGCTTGGGAAGTGAGTCAGTTGTTGTTCGCTGATGATACAGCGCTGGTGGCTGATTCATGTGAGAAACTGCAGAAGCTGGTGACTGAGTTTGGTAAAGTGTGTGGAAGAAGAAAGTTAAGAGTAAATGTGAATAAGAGCAAGGGTATTAGGTACAGTAGGGTTGAGGGTCAAGTCAATTGGGAGGTGAGTTTGAATGGAGAAAAACTGGAGGAAGTAAAGTGTTTTAGATATCTGAGAGTGGATGTGGCAGCGGATGGAACCATGGAAGCGGAAGTGGATCATAGGGTGGAGGAGGGGGCGAAAATCCTGGGAGCCTTGAAGAATGTGTGGAAGTCGAGAACATTATCTCGGAAAGCAAAAATGGGTATGTTTGAAGGAATAGTGGTTCCAACAATGTTGTATAGTTGCGAGGCATGGGCTATGGATAGAGTTGTGCGCAGGAGGATGGATGTGCTGGAAATGAGATGTTTGAGGACAATGTGTGGTGTGAGGTGGTTTGATCGAGTAAGTAACGTAAGGGTAAGAGAGATGTGTGGAAATAAAAAGAGCGTGGTTGAGAGAGCAGAAGAGGGTGTTTTGAAATAGTTTGGGCACATGGAGAGAATGAGTGAGGAAAGATTGACCAAGAGGATATATGTGTCGGAGGTGGAGGGAACGAGGAGAAGAGGGAGACCAAATTGGAGGTGGAAAGATGGAGTGAAAAAGATTTTGAGTGATCGGGGCCTGAACATGCAGGAGGGTGAAAGGAGGGCAAGGAATAGAGTGAATTGGAAAGATGTGGTATACCGGGGTTGACGTGCTGTCAGTGGATTGAATCAGGGCATGTGAAGCGTCTGGGGTAAACCATGGAAAGCTGTGTAGGTATGTATATTTGCGTGTGTGGACGTATGTATATACATGTGTATGGGGGTGGGTTGGGTCATTTCTTTCGTCTGTTTCCTTGCGCTACCTCGCAAATGCGGGAGACAGCGACAAAGCAAAAAAAAAATTATTATTTTATTATTTTTTCATTTTGCTTTGTCGCTGTCTCCCGCATTTGCGAGGTGACGCAAGGAAACAGACGAAAGAAATGGCCCAACCCACCCCCATACACATGTATATACATACACGTCCACACACGCAAAAATACATAACTATACATCTCAATGTACACATATATATACACACACAGACACATACATATATACCCATGCACACAATTCACACTGTCTGCCTTTATTCATTCCCATCGCCACCTCGCCACAAATAGAATACCATCCCCCTCCCCCCTCATGTGTGCGAGGTAGCGCTAGGAAAAGACAACAAAGGCCCCATTCGTTCACACTCAGTCTCTAGCTGTCATGCAATAATGCCCGAAACCGCAGCTCCCTTTCCACATCCAGGCCCCACACTACTTTCCATGGTTTACCCCAGATGCTTCACATGCCCTGATTCAATCCACTGACAGCACGTCAACCCCGGTATACCACTTCAATCCAATTCACTCTATTCCTTGCCCACCTTTCACCCTCCTGCATGTTCAGGCCCTGATCACTCAAAATCTTTTTCACTCCATCTTTCCACCTCCAATTTGGTCTCCCACTTCTCCTCGTTCCCTCCACCTCTGACACATATATCCTCTTGGTCAATCTTTCCTCACTCATTCTCTCCATGTGCCCAAACCATTTCAAAACCCCCTCTTCTGCTCTCTCAACCACGCTCTTTTTATTTCCACACATCTCTCTTACCCTTACATTACTTACTCGATCAAACCACCTCACACCCCACATTGTCCTCAAACATCTCATTTCCAGCACATCCACCCTCCTGCGCAAAACTCTATCCATAGCCCACACCTCGCAACCATACAACATTGTTGGAACCACTATTCCTTCAAACATACCCATTTTTGCTTTCCGGGATAATGTTCTCGACTTCCACACATTCTTCAAGGCCCCCAGGATTTTCGCCCCCTCCCCTACCCTATGATTCACTTCCGCTTCCATGGTTCCATCTGCTGCCAGATCCACTCCCAGATATCTAAAACACTTTACTTCCTCCAGTTTTTCTCCATTCAAACTTACCTCCCAATTGACTTGACCCTCAACCCTACTGTACCTAATAACCTTGCTCTTATTCACATTTACTCTTAACTTTCTTCTTTCACACACTTTACCAAACTCAGTCACCAGCTTCTGCAGTTTCTCACATGAATCAGCCACCAGCGCTATATCATCAGCAAACAACAACTGACTCACTTCCCAAACTCTCTCATGCACAACAGACTTCATACTTGCCCCTCTTTCCAAAACTCTTGCATTCACCTCCCTAACAACCCCATCCATAAACAAATTAAACAACCATGGAGACATCACACACCCTTGCCGCAAACCTACATTCACTGAGAACCAATCACTTTCCTCTCTTCCTACGCGTACACATGCCTTACATCCTCGATAAAAACTTTTCACTGCTTGTAACAACTTGCCTCCCATACCATATATTCTTAATACCTTCCACAGAGCATCTCTATCAACTCTATCATATGCCTTCTCCAGATCCATAAATGCTACATACAAATCCATTTGCTATTCTAAGTATAGCAAATATATATAATATAGCGAAAATCCTGGGAGACTTGAAGAATGTGTGGAAGTCGAGAACATTATCTCGGAAAGCAAAAATGGGTATGTTTGAAGGAATAGTGGTTCCAACAATGTTGTATGGTTGCGAGGCGTGGGCTATGGATAGAGTTGTGCGCAGGAGGGTGGATGTGCTGGAAATGAGATGTTTGAGGACAATGTGTTTTGTGAGGTGGTTTGATCGAGTAAGTAATGTAAGGGTAAGAGAGATGTGTGGAAATAAAATGAGCGTGGTTGAGAGAGCAGAAGAGGGTGTTTTGAAATGGTTTGGGCACATGGAGAGAATGAGTGAGGAAAGATTGACCAAGAGGATATGTGTGTCAGAGGTGGAGGGAACGAGAAGTGGGAGACCAAATTGGAGGTGGAAAGATGAGTGAAAAAGATTTTGAGTGATCGGGGCCTGAACATGCAGGAGGGTGAAAGGCGGGCAAGGAATAGAGTGAATTGGATCGATGTGGTATACCGGGGTCGACGTGCTGTCAGTGGATTGAATCAGGGCGTGTGAAGCATCTGGGGTAAACCATGGAAAGCTGTGTGGGGCCTGGATGTGGAAAGGGAGCTGTGGTTTCGGGCATTATTGCATGACAGCTAGGGACTGAGTGTGAACGAATGGGGCCTTTGTTGTCTATTCCTAGCGCTACCCCGCACACATGAGGGGGAAGGGGGATGGTATTCCATGTGTGGTGAGGTGGCGATGGGAATGAATAAAGGCAGACAGTGTGGATTGTGTGCATGGGTATATATGTATGTGTCTGTGTGTGTATGTATATGTGTACATTGAGATGTATAGGTATGTATATTTGCGTGTGTGGACGTGTGTGTGTATATACATGTGTATGGGGGTGGGTTGGGCCATTTCTTTCGTCTGTTTCCTTGCGCTACCTCGCAAACGCGGGAGACAGCGACAAAGCAAAATAAAAAAATACAGCGACAAAGTATAATAAAAAAAAAATAAATATATATATTCATTTTTTATATTTATTATACTTTGTCGCTGTCTCCCGCGTTTGCGAGGTAGCGCAAGGAAACAGACGAAAGAAATGGCCCAACCCCCCCCATACACATGTATATACATACGTCCACACACGCAAATATACATACCTACACAGCTTTCCATAGCTTACCCCAGACGCTTCACATGCCTTGATTCAATCCACTGACAGCACGTCAACCCCGGTATACCACATCGCTCCAATTCACTCTATTCCTTGCCCTCCTTTCACCCTCCTGCATGTTCAGGCCCCGATCACACAAAATCTTTTTCACTCCATCTTTCCACCTCCAATTTGGTCTCCCTCTTCTCCTTGTTCTCTCCACCTCCGACACATATATCCTCTAGGTCAATCTTTCCTCACTCATCCTCTCCATGTGCCCAAACCACTTCAAAACACCCTCTTCTGCTCTCTCAACCACGCTCTTTTTATTTCCACACATCTCTCTTACCCTTACGTTACTCACTCGATCAAACCACCTCACACCACACATTGTCCTCAAACATCCCATTTCCAGCACATCCATCCTCCTGCGCACAACTCTATCCATAGCCCACGCCTCGCAACCATACAACATTGTTGGAACCACTATTCCTTCAAACATACCCATTTTTGCTTTCTGAGATAATGTTCTCGACTTCCACACATTCTTCAAGGCCCCCAGAATTTTCGCCCCCTCCCCCACCCTATGATCCACTTCCGCTTCCATGGTTCCATCCGCTGCCAGATCCACTCCCAGATATCTAAAACACTTCACTTCCTCCAGTTTTTCTCCATTCAAACTCACCTCCCAATTGACTTGACCCTCAACCCTACTGTACCTAATAACCTTGCTCTTATTCACATTTACTCTTAACTTTCTTCTTCCACACACTTTACCAAACTCAGTCACCAGCTTCTGCAGTTTCTCACATGAATCAGCCACCAGCGCTGTATCATCAGCGAACAACAACTGACTCACTTCCCAAGCTCTCTCATCCCCAACAGACTTCATACTTGCCCCTCTTTCCAAAACTCTTGCATTTACCTCCCTAACAACCCCATCCATAAACAAATTAAACAACCATGGAGACATCACACACCCCTGCCGCAGACCTACATTCACTGAGAACCAATCACTTTCCTCTCTTCCTACACGTACACATGCCTTACATCCTCGATAAAAACTTTTCACTGCTGCTAACAACTTTCCTCCCACACCATATATTCTTAATACCTTCCACAGAGCATCTCTATCAACTCTATCATATGCCTTCTCCAGATCCATAAATGCTACATACAAATCCATTTGCTTTTCTAAGTATTCCTCACATACATTCTTCAAAGCAAACACCTGATCCACACATCCTCTACCACTTCTGAAACCACACTGCTCTTCCCCAATCTGATGCTCTGTACATGCCTTCACCCTCTCAATCAATACCCTCCCATATAATTTACCAGGAATACTCAACAAACTTTTTTTTTTTTTTTTTTTTTTTATTGTCGCTGTCTCCCGCGTTTGCGAGGTAGCGCAAGGAAACAGACGAAAGAAATGGCCCAACCCCCCCATACACATGTACATACACATGTCCACACACGCAAATATACATACCTACACAGCTTTCCTTGGTTTACCCCGGACGCTTCACATGCCTTGATTCAATCCACTGACAGCACGTCAACCCCTGTATACCACATCGCTCCAATTCCCTCTATTCCTTGCCCTCCTTTCACCCTCCTGCATGTTCAGGCCCCGATCACACAAAATCCTTTTCACTCCATCTTTCCACCTCCAATTTGGTCTCCCTCTTCTCCTCGTTCCCTCCACCTCCGACACATATATCCTCTTGGTCAATCTTTCCTCACTCATTCTCTCCATGTGCCCAAACCATTTCAAAACACCCTCTTCTGCTCTCTCAACCACGCTCTTTTTATTTCCACACATCTCTCTTACCCTTACGTTACTTACTCGATCAAACCACCTCACACCACACATTGTCCTCAAACATCTCATTTCCAGCACATCCATCCTCCTGCGCACAACTCTATCCATAGCCCACGCCTCGCAACCATACAACATTGTTGGAACTACTATTCCTTCAAACATACCCATTTTTGCTTTCCGGGATAATGTTCTCGACTTCCACACATTTTTCAAGGCTCCCAAAATTTTCGCCCCCTCCCCCACCCTATGATCCACTTCCGCTTCCATGGTTCCATCCGCTGCCAGATCCACTCCCAGATATCTAAAACACTTCACTTCCTCCAGTTTTTCTCCATTCAAACTCACCTCCCAATTGACTTGACCCTCAACCCTACTGTACCTAATAACCTTGCTCTTATTCACATTTACTCTTAACTTTCTTCTTCCACACACTTTACCAAACTCCGTCACCAGCTTCTGTAATTTGAGCACTCACTCTTATCCCCTTTGCCTTTGTACAATGGCACTATATATATATATATATATATATATATATATATATATATATATATATATATATATATATATAATAAATAAATATAATAATAATAAATAAAAAAATAATATATATATATATATATTTTTTATTATTATACTATGTCGCTGTCTCCCGCGTTTGCGAGGTAGCGCAAGGAAACAGATGAAAGAAATGGCCCAACCTCCCCCCATACACATGTATATACATACGTCCACACACGCAAATATACATACCTACACAGCTTTCCATGGTTTACCCCAGACGCTTCACATGCCTTGATTTAATCCACTGACAGCACGTCAACCTCGGTATACCACATCGCTCCAATTCACTCTATTCCTTGCCCTCCTTTCACCCTCCTGCATGTTCAGGCCCCGATCACACAAAATCTTTTTCACTCCATCTTTCCACCTCCAATTTGGTCTCCCTCTTCTCCTCGTTCCCTGCACCTCCGACACATATATCCTCTTGGTCAGTCTTTCCTCACTCATTCTCTCCATGTGCCCAAACCACTTCAAAACACCCTCTTCTGCTCTCTCAACCACGATCTTTTTATTTCCACACATCTCTCTTACCCTTACGTTACTCACTCGATCAAACCACCTCACACCACACATTGTCCTCAAACATCTCATTTCCAGCACATCCATCCTCCTGCGCACAACTCTATCCATAGCCCACGCCTCGCAACCATACAACATTGTTGGAACCACTATTCCTTCAAACATACCCATTTTTGCTTTCCGAGATAATGTTCTCGACTTCCACACATTTTTCAAGGCCCCCAGAATTTTCGCCCCCTCCCCCACCCTATGATCCACTTCCGCTTCCATGGTTCCATCCGCTGCCAGATCCACTCCCAGATATCTAAAACACTTCACTTCCTCCAGTTTTTCTCCATTCAAACTCACCTCCCAATTGACTTGACCCTCAACCGTACTGCACCTAATGACCTTGCTCTTATTCACATTTACTCTTAACTTTCTTCTTCCACACACTTTACCAAACTCAGTCACCAGCTTCTGCAGTTTCTCACATGAATCAGCCACCAGCGCTGTATCATCAGCGAACAACAACTGACTCACTTCCCAAGCTCTCTCATCCCCAACAGACTTCATACTTGCCCCTCTTTCCAAAACTCTTGCATTTACCTCCCTAACAACCCCATCCATAAACAAATTAAACAACCATGGAGACATCACACACCCCTGCCGCAAACCTACATTCACTGAGAACCAATCACTTTCCTCTCTTCCTACCCGTACACATGCCTTACATCCTCGATAAAAACTTTTCACTGCTTCTAACAACTTTCCTCCCACACCATTTATTCTTAATACCTTCCACAGAGCATCTCTATCAACTCTATCATATGCCTTCTCCAGATCCATAAATGCTACATACAAATCCATTTGCTTTTCTAAGTATTTCTCACATACATTCTTCAAAGCAAACACCTGATCCACACATCCTCTACCACTTCTGAAACCACACTGCTCTTCCCCAATCTGATGCTCTGTACATGCCTTCACCCTCTCAATCAATACCCTCCCATATAATTTACCAGGAATACTCAACAAACTTATACCTCTGTAATTTGAGCACTCACTCTTATCCCCTTTGCCTTTGTACAATGGCACTATGCACGCATTCCGCCAATCCTCAGGCACCTCACCATGATTCATACATACATTAAATAACCTTACCAACCAGTCAACAATACAGTCACCCCCTTTTTTAATAAATTCCACTGCAGTACCATCCAAACCTGCTGCCTTGCCGGCTTTCATCTTTCGCAAAGCTTTCACTACCTCTTCTCTGTTTACCAAATCATTTTCCCTAACCCTCTCACTTTGCACACCACCTCGACCAAAACACCCTGCCACTCTATCATCAAACACATTCAACAAACCTTCAAAATACTCACTCCATCTCCTTCTCACATCACCACTACTTGTTATCACCTCCCCATTTGCACCGTTCACTGAAGTTCCCATTTGCTCCCTTGTCTTACGCACTTTATTTACCTCCTTCCAGAACATCTTTTTATTCTCCCTAAAATTTAATGATACTCTCTCACCCCAACTCTCATTTGCCCTTTTTTTCACCTCTTGCACCTTTCTCTTGACCTCCTGTCTCTTTCTTTTATTCATCTCCCACTCAATTGCATTTTTTCCCTGCAAAAATCGTCCAAATGCCTCTCTCTTCTCTTTCACTAATAATCTTACTTCTTCATCCCACCACTCACTACCCTTTCTAATCAACCCACCTCCCACTCTTCTCATGCCACAAGCATCTTTTGCGCAATCCATCACTGATTCCCTAAATACATCCCATTCCTCCCCCACTCCCCTTACTTCCATTGTTCTCACCTTTTTCCATTCTGTACTCAGTCTCTCCTGGTACTTCCTCACACAGGTCTCCTTCCCAAGCTCACTTACTCTCACCACCCTCTTCACCCCAACATTCACTCTTCTTTTCTGAAAACCCATACAAATCTTCACCTTAGCCTCCACAAGATAATGACCAGACATCCCTCCAGTTGCACCTCTCAGCACATTAACATCCAAAAGTCTCTCTTTCGCACGCCTGTCAATTAACACGTAATCCAATAACGCTCTCTGGCCATCTCTCCTACTTACATAAGTATACTTATGTATATCTCGCTTTTTAAACCAGGTATTCCCAATCATCAGTCCCTTTTCAGCACATAAATCTACAAGCTCTTCACCATTTCCATTTACAACACTGAACACCCCATGCATACCAATTATTCCCTCAACTGCCACATTACTCACCTTTGCATTCAAATCACCCATCACTATAACCCGGTCTCGTGCATCAAAACCACTAACACACTCATTCAGCTGCTCCCAAAACACTTGCCTCTCATGATCTTTCTTCTCATGCCCAGGTGCATATGCACCAATAATCACCCACCTCTCTCCATCAACTTTCAGTTTTATCCATATTAATCGAGAATTTACTTTCTTACATTCTATCACATACTCCCACAACTCCTGTTTCAGGAGTATTGCTACTCCTTCCCTTGCCCTCTCACTAACCCCTGACTTTACTCCCCAGACATTCCCAAACCACTCTTCCCCTTTACCCTTGAGCTTCGTTTCACTCAGAGCCAAAACATCCAGGTTCCTTTCCTCAAACATACTACCTATCTCTCCTTTTTTCACATCTTGGTTACATCCACACACATTTAGGCACCCCACTCTGAGCCTTCGAGGAGGATGAGCACTCCCCGCGTGACTCCTTCTTCTGTTTCCCATTTTAGAAAGTTAATACATGGAGGGGAGGATTTCTGGCCCCCCGCTCCCGTCCCCTCTAGTCGCTTTCTACGACACGCGAGGAATACGTGGGAAGTATTCTTTCACCCCTATCCCCAGGGATAACATACATATATATATACATATACACATACACACACATACACATACATACGCACATATACACACACACACACATACATATATATACATATGAAAAATGTAAGAAACAATTTAGAAAATTGAAACTTCTAGCTTGAAATGAATGAACAAATGAATGTCACATAATGGTTCAACCTCTGGCTATGGAAAAAGGAAATGTATAACTTATTTACACAAACGTCAATAGCAGTTCTCATCAATTTAACCACTGTATCAATAAGCTTCAATGTCTAAGCTACATTTTTCTCCAATTTCACTATTTTCTTGTCAAAACACCATGTATGAAAACTATCACTCCAGTAACACAACTATAAACATTTACTTCCCCTTTAAAAAAGTTCTGGGGAAGTCTGTCTCGATACACTGCGGGAAACTCTACCACCTGGCGAGGTTTGTGTTGCAATGGTTCCCGATTCACAAACGTAGTAGCATCACAGTCATCATCTTCATCGTATTTACTTCGTGTAGGCAGTTACTAAACGCCAATTACCGACGGAAGATCCTCTTCTGACTGTCGGTCTCCTGTAGACTCCTCTTCTAACTGTAGGTCTCCTGTAGACTCCTTTTCTGACTATAGGTCTCCTGTAGACTCCTCTTCTGTCACCTCCTCGTCTCTCATGATCTTTCTTCTCACACTGGTGGCGCTGCTCGACGGCTGCCCCGGCGCTAGAGCTCCCGACTTTTATCTCTCTTTTTAACCTTTTTCTGATAAGTCTGCACTTCCTGGACCATTCTACAGTAACCATGAATGCATCTGGAGCAACTCTAACACTATGGAACCAGAAAATGTACTTGATTTGTGGTGTAATTCTGTGTGTTATGAAGGTGACTGCAGCCACGAATGTCTGTCTGGCAACTGCCACCCTATGAAATTTGAGATTAAGGTGTTTCAGATGGCCACATAAATTCTCACATCTCATCCGCTTGAATTATTTTCCATAAACTACCAAATGAAATATCTGCTTTCTAGTCAAACCTTATTGGAGTATGAAGTTAATGCTGTTCTCTGACTATTCATCTCATTCTTAACACAACTGACCTTTTTTCCCTTCCACTCATCACCCCAGCCTTCCTGAGGGGGCTGAAGGAGAGTAAGTAATATTTATGTGGCAAATGCTTGCTTGCATGAGTGCACCTTCTAGTGTTTTATAGAAATAGGCTATACTTTATTCAATTTGTTTTAGTAAATGTTCATTAACATAAACAGTATCACTATTATTTATGCCAGTTCAAGTTTTATATATATATATATATATATATATATATATATATATATATATATATATATATATATATATATATTTATTATTATACTTTGTTGCTGCCTCCCGCGTTAGCGAGGTAGCTTAAGAAAACAGACCAAAGAATGGCCCAACCCACCCACATTTACATGTATATACATACTCGTCCACACACACACACACACATATACATACCTATATATATCAACGTATACATATATATACATACACAGACATTTACATATATACACACACATATATATATATATATGTGTTGTTCGCTGATGATACAGCGCTGGTGGCGGATTCATGTGAGAAACTGCAGAAGCTGGTGACGGAGTTTGGTAAAGTGTGTGGAAGAAGAAAGTTAAGAGTAAATGTGAATAAGAGCAAGGTTATTAGGTACAGTAGGGCTGAGGGTCAAGTCAATTGGGAGGTGAGTTTGAATGGTGAAAAACTGGAGGAAGTGAAGTGTTTTAGATATCTGGGAGTGGATCTGTCAGCGGATGGAACCATGGAAGCGGAAGTGGATCATAGGGTGGGGGAGGGGGCGAAAATTTTGGGAGCCTTGAAAAATGTGTGGAAGTCGAGAACATTATCCCGGAAAGCAAAAATGGGTATGTTTGAAGGAATAGTAGTTCCAACAATGTTGTATGGTTGCGAGGCGTGGGCTATGGATAGAGTTGTGCGCAGGAGGATGGATGTGCTGGAAATGAGATGTTTGAGGACAATGTGTGGTGTGAGGTGGTTTGATCGAGTAAGTAACGTAAGGGTAAGAGAGCGGTGTGGAAATAAAAAGAGCGTGGTTGAGAGAGCAGAAGAGAGTGTTTTAAAATGGTTTGGGCACATGGAGAGAATGAGTGAGGAAAGATTGACCAAGAGGATATATGTGTCGGAGGTGGAGGGAACGAGGAGAAGAGGGAGACCAAATTGGAGGTGGAAAGATGGAGTGAAAAAGATTTTGTGTGATCGGGGCCTGAACATGCAGGAGGGTGAAAGGAGGGCAAGGAATAGAGTGAATTGGAGCGATGTGGTATACAGGGGTTGACGTGCTGTCAGTGGATTGAATCAAGGCATGTGAAGCGTCCGGGGTAAACCATGGAAAGCTGTGTAGGTATGTATATTTGTGTGTGTGGACGTGTGTATGTACATGTGTATGGGGGGGGTTGGGCCATTTCTTTCGTCTGTTTCCTTGCGCTACCTCGCAATACGCGGGAGACAGCGACAAAGTATAAAAAAAAAAAAAAAAAAAAAAAATATATATATATATATATATATATATATAATTCATAGTCTGCTCTTATTCATTTCTGTCGCCACCCCGTCACACATGCAATGACAACCCCCTCCCCCCGCATATGCATGGGATGAAAGAGTGGTGAGAGTAAGTGAGCTTGGGAAGAGACTTGTGTGAGGAAGTACCAGAAGAGACTAAGTGCAGAATGGGAAAAGGTGAGAGCAACGGACGTAAGGGGAGTGGGGGAAGAATGGGATGTATTTAGGGAAGCAGTGATGGCTTGCAAATAAGATGCTTGTGGCATGAGAAGTGTGGGAGGTGGGCAGATTAGAAAGGGTAGTGAGTGGTGGGATGAAGAAGTAAGATTATTAGTGAAAGAGAAGAGAGAGGCTTTTGAATGAGTTTTGCAGGGAAATAGTGTAAATGAGTGGGAGATGTATAAAATAAAGAGGCAGGAGGTCAAGAGAAAGGTGCAAGAGGTGAAAAAGAGGGCAAATGAGAGTTGGGGTGATGGAGTGTCATAAGATATTTGGGAGGATAAAAAGATGTTTTGGAAGGAGGTAAATAAAGTTCATAAGATAAGAGGACAAATGGGAACTTCGGTGAAGGGGTTAATGGGGAAGTGATAATAAGTAGAGGTGATGTGAGAAGGAGGTGGATTGAGTATTTTGAAGGTTTGTTGAATGTGTTAGATGATAGAGTGGCAGATATGGGGTGTTTTTGATGAGGTAGTGTGCGAAGTTAGTGGGATAGGGAGAATGATTTGGTAAACGGAGAAGAGGTAGTAAAAGCTTTGCGGAAGATGAAAGCCGGCAAGGCAGCGGGTTTGGATAGTATTGTAGTGGAATTTATTGGAGAAAGGTGTGACTGTTGGTGACTGGTTGGTAAGGATTTTTAATATATGTATGACTCATGGTGAAGTGCCTGAGGATTGGCGGAATGCATGCATAGTGCCATTGTACAAAGGCAAAGAGGATAAAAGTGAGTGCTCAAATTACAGAGGTATAAGTTTTTTGAGTAACCCTGGAAAATTATATGGGAGGGTATTGATTGAGAGGTTGAAGGCATGAACAGAGCATCAGATTGGGGAAGAGTAGTGTGGTTTCAGAAGTGGTAGAAGATGTGTGGATCAGGTTTTTTCTCTGAAGAATGTATGTGAGAAATACTTAGAAAAGGAAATGGATTTGTGTGTAGCATTTATGGATCTGGAGGAGGCATATGATAGAGTTGATAGAGATGGTCTGTGGAAGGTATTAAGAATATATGGTGTGGGAGGCAAGTTGTTTGAAGCAGCGAAAAGTTTTTATTGAGGATGTAAGGTATGTATGTGGGTGGGAAGAGAGGAAAGTGATTGGTTGTCATTTCATGTGTGGTGGGGTGGCAACGGGAATGAATAAAGGCTGCAAGTATGAATTATGTACATGTGTATATATGTATATGTCTGTGTATGTATATATATGTATACGTTGAAATGTATAGGTATGTATACATGAGTATGTGGACGTGTATGTGGGTTGTTTGGGCCATTACTTCGTGTGTTTCCATGCATTACCTCACTGATGTGGGAGACAGTGACAAAGTATGATATATATTTATTTATTTATTTTGCTTTGTCGCTGTCTCCCGAGTTAGTGAGGTAGCACAAGGAAACAGACAAAAGAATGGCCCAACCCACCCACATACACATGTATATACATCTGTCTACCTCTATTCTTTCCCATCGCCACCCCGCCACACATGAAATAACAACCCCCTTCCCCCTCATGTGCGCGAGGTAGCGCTAGGGAAAGACAACAAAGGTCACATTCGCTCACACTCAGTCTCTAGCTGTCATGTAATAATGCACCGAAACCACAGCTCCCTTTTCACATCCAGGCCCCACACAACTTTCCGTGGTTTACCCCAGATGCTTCACATTCCATGGTTCAATCCATTGACAGCATGTTGACCCCGCTATACCATATCGTTCCAATTCACTCTATTCCTTGCACGCCTTTGACCCTCCTGCATGTTCAGGCCCGATCACTCAAAATCTTTTTCACTCCATCTTTCCACCTCCAATTTGGTCTCCCACTTCTCCTCATTCCCTCCACCTCTGACACATATATCCTTTTGGTCAATCTTTCCTCACTCATTCTCTCCATGTGACCAAACCATTTCAAAACACCTTCTGCTTTCTCAAACACACTCTTTTTATTACCATACATCTCTCTTACCCTATTATTACTTACTCGATCAAACCACCTCACACCACATATTGTCCTCAAACATCTCATTTCCAGCACATCCACCCTCCTCCACACAACTCTATCTATAGCCCACGCCTCACAACCATATAACATTGTTTGAACCACTATTCCTTCAAACATACCCATTTTTGCTTTCCGAGATAATGTTCTCGACTTCCACACGTTTTTCAACGCTTCCAGAACTTTTGCCCCCTCCCCCACCCTATGATTCACTTCTGCTTCCATGGTTCCATCTGCTGCCAAATCCACTCCCAGATGTCTAAAACACTTCACTTCCTCCAGTTTTTCTCCATTCAAACTTATCTCCCAATTGACTTGTCCCTCAACCCTACTGTACCTAATAACTGTGCTCTTATTCACATTTACTCTCAGCTTTCTTCTTTCACACACTTTACCAAACTCAGTCACCAGCTTCTGCACTTTCTCACATGAATGAGACACCAGTGCTGTATCATCAGCAAACAAAAACTGACTCACTTCCCAAGTTCTCTCATCCCCAACAGACTGCATACTTGCCCCTCTTTCCAAAACCCTTGCATTCACCTCCCTAACAACCCCATCCGTAAACAAATTAAACGACCTAAGTATTTCTCACATACATTCTTCAAAGCAAACACCAAATCCACACATCCTCTACCACTTCGGAAACCACACTGCTCTTCCCCAATCTGATGCTCTGTACATGCCTTCACCCTCTCAATCAATACCCTCCCATATAATTTCCCAGGAATACTCAATAGTGTTATACCTCCCAGGAATACTCAACAGTGTTATACCTCTGTAATTTGAGCACTCACTTTTATCCCCTTTGCCTTTGTACAATGGCACTATGCAAGCATTCCGCCAGTCCTCAGGCACTTCACCGTGAGTCATACATACATTGAATAACCTTCCCAACCAGTCAACAATACAGTCATCCCCTTTTTTGATAAATTCCACTGCAATACCATCGAAACCTGCTGCCTTGCCGGCTTTCATCTTCCGCAAAGCTTTTACTTCCTCTTCTCTTTTTACCAAATCATTTTCACTAACCCTCTCACTTTGCACTGCACCTTGACCAAAACACCCTATATCTGCCGCTCTATCATCAAACACATTCAACAAACCTTCAAAATATTCACTCCATCTCCTTCTCATATCACCACTACTTGTTATCACCTCCCTATTAGCCCCCTTCTCTGAAGTTCCCATTTGTTCCCTTGTCTTACGCACTTTATTTACCTCCTTCCAAAACATCTTTTTATTCTCCCTGAAGTTTAATGATAGTCTCTCACCGCAACTCTCATTTTCCCTCTTTTTCACCTCTTGCACCTTTCTCTTGACCTCCTGCATCTTTCTTTTATACATCTCCCAGTCATTTTCATTATTTATTTATTTTACTTTGTCGCTGTCTCCCGCGTTAGCGAGGTAGGGCAAGGAAACAGATGAAAGAATGGCGCAAGCCACCCACATACAAAGTATATGCATACACGTCCACACATGCAAATATACATACCCATACATCTCAACGTATACATATATATACTCACACAGACATATACATATATACACATGTACATAATTCATAATGTCTCCCTTTATTCATTCCCATCGCCACCCCGCCACACATGAAATAATAACCCCCTCCCCCTGCATGTGCGCGAGGTAGCGCTAGGAAAAGGCCACATTTGTTCACACTCATCGAAACCACAGCTCCCTTTCCACATCCAGGCCCCTTAGAACTTTCCATGGTTTACCCCAGGTGCTTCACATGCCCTGATTCAATTTATTTACAGCACGTTGACCCTGGTATACCACATCATTCGAATTCACTCTATTCCTTTCATGCCTTTCACCCTCCTGAATGTTCAGGCCCCAATAACTCAAAATCTTTTTCACTCCAGCGCTGTATCATCAGCGAACAACAACTGACTCACTTCCCAAGCTCTCTCATCCACGACAGACTGCATATTTGCCCCTCTCTCCAAAACTCTTGCATTCACCTCCCTAACAACCCCATCCATAAACAAATTAAACAACCATGGAGACATCACGCACCCCTGTCGCAATCCGACATTCACTGAGAACTAGTCAGATTCCTCTCTTCCTGCTCGTTCAAAAATCTTACATCCTTGATAAAAACTTTTCACTGCTTCTAACAACTTGCCTCCCAGACCATGTATTCTTAATATATATATATCCATGGGGATAGGGGAGAAAGAATACTTCCCACGTATTCTCTGCGTGTCGTAGAAGGCGACTAAAATGGGAGGGAGAAGGGGGCTGGATATCCTCCCCTCTCATTTTTAATTTTCTAAAAGAAGATACATAGAGAGGGGCTAAGTGAGGATTTTCTCTCAAAGGCTCAGTCCTCCTCTCTTAATGCTACCTTGCTAATGCGGGAAATGGCGAATGGTATGAAAAAAAATTATTTTTACTTAGTCGCTGTGTCTTATGTTGGCGTGGTAGCACAAGGAAACAGACGAAAGAATTGCCCAACCCACCCACATGCACATGTATTTACATAAACGCCCACACACACACATATACATATCTATACATTTCACCGTATACATACACAGATATATACATATATACACATGTACATATTCGTACTTGTCTTCATCCATTTCCGTTACCATCCCACCACATATGAAATGGCACCCCTCCCCCCTTTTCCGGGATGATAGAATGAAGGTGAAATCGCACTTTAGTAGGAGTTCATACAGTGTTATTTAACATGTAAATTTTTCTGTACATGTTGCACATGTATGTTTCATGGAGACAATCCCAGAATGACACTTGGTTCCCACCATCCAACACCAGCCTTTCTAGGCCAAGCACTGTCTG
This sequence comes from Panulirus ornatus, assembly GCF_036320965.1. NCBI lineage: Eukaryota > Metazoa > Arthropoda > Malacostraca > Decapoda > Palinuridae > Panulirus > Panulirus ornatus. The sequence continues at coordinate 36,796,700 of NC_092238.1, read as the reverse complement.
CTTTGTGTGGTTGTAACCCTTGTAAGGGAGAGTGATTAAAGAGGGTCAGTTGGTGGAGGTTGACTTGGATAGGTGAGTGTGTCTTCAACAACTTTCTTTTTTTCATGTTTTGTTAATTCTCTTGTACTGATTTTGGTAATGCTAGGATGGGCTTTGATAATGCCTGAGGACACATTAAATTTCTTAGTATTAGTAACTAAGAGAGATTCAGGGATGTTCCATGTGGCATAATCAGCAGAGGGGTATAAGATAATGGGATTTTCAAGATCTATGGGGTGATTGTTTTCATAATGTTTAATGATTGCATTTTTGTTGTCATCCCTGCGTACTGCATGTTGGTGCCAATAACACCTCTCTGTTGCAGTTTTACCTGTTTGGCATAATTTAAGGTCTTGCTAATGGAGTTATTGTACTAGAAAGCAACATTACAAGCACTGTTTTTTAGATTCATTATACATGACAGCTGGAGAGAGAATGTGGGCAAATGAGGCCATTCTCTGTTTGTTCCTGAGGGTGTTTTGTTGTGGCAGGAAATGGCAAAGGCTAAGTATATTTGATTTTTCTTTTTTCTTTTCTAAATTTATGTGACTATTTTAGTGAATCTTTGCATTTTAGAATTAATTGCATTTCCTGATTCCTTGATGATGTTATATTAATACAAAGTAAAAAGGAACAGTGTAAGTAGAAGTCTTAATTGTTGCTTGTCTCTCATGCATTAGAATTGTCTGCGTGAATGGAGAAGTTGAAATTTTACTATTTTTCTCTTTAGTTTGTAGTGACTTGGTTCTTAGTGTTTCTAATATACAATGAAGATGAATTTTGACTTTTTCATGTGATAGTCATCTGACCTTGTAACATGTAATCATTGGATATGATATCATTTTGTAACTAGACAGGATTATTACTGGATGAATAACCAATGTAAGCAGTTGTCAATAACCAGACTTATAACAACTGTCAAAGGATAAACATTGCCGTGTGTGACTTTTAGGGACTTTGCTGTCAAAAGGAATCTGTGTAGGTATATGTATGTATACGTTGAAATGTATATGTGCGTTTGTGGGTTTTATGTATATACATGTGTATGTGGGTGGGTTGGGCCACTCTTTTGTCTGTTTCCTTGCGCTACCTCGTTAACATAGGAGACAAAGACTAGATAAAACAATGCTATAATTTTAGTGATTGCTGTTGCCAAATGACTAAGTAAAATAAATTTGAATTGTTTTTATTCCAATGTACTCATTCATGCCTGCAGTATACAAATATAGATGGTCAAGTATGTCTGAGCAGCATCTTGATTATATTGTTTGTTTGCAGATAAAACCATCAAACCTCTTGGTTGTCGAGATAAGGCCAGTAAGATGTGTGATTGACACCCCTACAGGGCCCACTCGAACAGCTAAGTGGATGAATCACAACCACTGGAAGGTAATTACCTTATGTCACACTTGGCTTCTTTATGAGTTAAAGCATAATAATCAAAATTACTGACCCATCTGTAATTTCATTTGAAATTGTCTTTTCTGTTTAGAGAAGCATTTTGATATTAAATTTTTTTCATTTTAGAGTGATGCAAAATTTGGCATTTTGGAAGGGCTCACTGGAATTCCTTGTGCTACTTTTATACTGACTTGGGACCATTACTGCTTTTTGGGCTGGAATGCTTCCAATTGTGCTCAATTAAAAGTATAGATCCTCATGGCTGTGACAGAGTCTTATTTTGCATCTTCAATAATTATGGTTTTACTGCCTTTACTCTGATGCTTTTTACATCCAAGGAATAAAGGTATTGAACATCTCTCCAGAATCAAACCCCAGTTTCATTTCGGCTTGGAATCACTGCAGAGCTGTACTTCATATGAGTCAGGCATTCTGCCAGGAAAAGAAAGGACGGTGACTTGATCTCTTCATCTGGTACATCTTTATACTCCTTGACCAAAAGTATTACAGGAAAAGGGGGGTGGTAGATGCTATTTTGTGTGTGGCGAGGTGATGACGGGAATGATGAAAGCAGCAAGTATGGACATGTACATACGTATAAATGTATATGTCTGTGTATGTATACATTGAAATTTGTATGTATATATATGTGCGTGTGTGGGCGTTTATGTATATGGATATGTATGTGGATGGGTTAGGCCATTCTTCGTCTGTTTCCTTGTGCTTCCTTGCTAATGTGGGAGACGGTGGTTAAGTGTCATAAGAATATATATATTATTATTTATCCCTGGGGATAGGGGAGAAAGAATACTTCCCACGCATTCCTCACGTGTTGTAGAAGGCGACTAAAGGGGACGGGAGCTAGAAACCCTCCCGTCTTTGTATTTTAACTTTCTAAAAGGGGAAACAGAAGAAGGAGTCACGTGGGGAGTGCTCATCCTCCTCGAAGTCTCAGATTGGGGTGTCTAAATGTGTGTGGATGTAACCAAGATGAGAAAAAAGGAGAGATAGGTAGTATGTTTGAGGAAAGGAACCTGGATGTTTTGGCTCTGAGTGAAATGAAGCTCAAGGGTAAAGGGGAAGAATGGTTTGGGAATGTCTTGGGAGTAAAGTCAGGGGTTAGTGAGAGGACAAGAGCAAGGGAAGGAGTAGCACTACTCCTGAAACAGGAGTTGTGGGAGTATGTGATAGAGTGTAAGAAAGTAAACTCTAGATTGATATGGGTAAAACTGAAAGTTGATGGAGAAAGATGGGTGATTATTGGTGCATATGCACCTGGGCATGAGAAGAAAGATCATGAGAGGCAAGTGTTTTGGGAGCAGCTGAATGAGTGTGTTAGTGGTTTTGATGCACGAGACCAGGTTATAGTGATGGGTGATGTAAATGCAAAGGTGAGTAATGTGGCAGTTGAGGGAATAATTGGTATACATGGGGTGTTCAGTGTTGTAAATGGAAATGGTGAAGAGCTTGTAGATTTATGTGCTGAAAAATGAATGGTGATTGGGAAAACCTGGTTTAAATATGCATAAGTATACGTATGTAAGTAAGAGAGATGGCCAGAGAGCGTTATTGGATTACATGTTAATTGATAGGCGCGTGAAAGAGAGACTTTTGGATGTTAATGTGCTGAGAGGTGCAACTGGAGGGATGTCTGATCATTATCTTGTGGAGGCGAAGATGAAGATTAGTAGAGGTGTTCAGAAAAGAAGAGAGAATGTTGGGTTGAAGAGAGTGGTGAGAGTGAGCGAGCTTGGGAAGTAGACTTGTGTGAGGAAGTACCAGGAGAGATTGAATACAGTATGGAAAAAGGTGAGAACAAAGGACATAAGGGGAGTGGGGGAGGAATGGGATGTATTTAGGGAATCAGTGATGGATTGCGCAAAAGATGCTTGTGGCATGAGAAGCATGGGAGGTGGGCAGATTAGAAAGGGTAGTGAGTAGTGGGATGAAGAAGTAAGATTATTAGTGAAAGAGAAGAGAGAGGCATTTGGATGATTTTTGCAGGGAAATAATGCAAATGAGTGGGAGATGTATAAAAGAAAGAGGCAGGAGGTCAAGAGAAAGGTGCATGAGGTGAAAAAGAGGGCAAATGAGAGTTGGGGTGAGAGAGTATCATTAAATTTTAGGGAGAATAAAAATATGTTTTGGAAGGAGTTAATAAAGTGCATAAGACAAGGGAACAAATGGGAACTTTAGTGAAAGGAGCTAATGCGGAGGTGATAACAAGTAGTGGTGAGGTGAGAAGGAGATGGAGTGAGTATTTTGAAGGTTTGTTGAATGTGTTTGATGTTAGAGTGGCAAATATAGGGTGTTTTGGCCGAAGTGGTGTGCAAAGTGAGAGGGTTAGGGAAAATGATTTGGTAAACAGAGAAGAGGTAGTAAAAGCTTTGCGGAAGCTGAAAGCTGGCAAGGCAGCGGGTTTGGATGGTATTGCAGTGGAATTCATTAAAAAAGGGGGTGACTGTATTGTTGACTGGTTGGTAAGGTTATTTAATGTATGATTCATGGTGAGGTGCCTGAGGATTGGCGGAATGCATGCATAGTGCCATTGTACAAAGGCAAAGGGGATAAGAGTGAGTGCTCAAATTACAGAGGTATAAGTTTGTTGAGTATTCCTGATAAATTATATGGGAGGGTATTGATTGAGAGGGTGAAGGCATGTACAGAGCATCAGATTGGGGAAGAGCAGTGTGGTTTCAGAAGTGGTAGAGGACGTGTGGATCAGGTGTATGCTTTGAAAAATGTATCTGGAGAAGGCTTATGATAGAGTTGATAGAGATGCTCTGTGGAAGGTATTTAGAATATATGGTGTGGGAGGCAAGTTGTTAGAAGCAGTGAAAAGTTTTTATCGAGGATGTAAGTCATGTGTACGTGTAGGAAGAGAGGAGAGTGATTGGTTCTCATTTAATGTTGGTTTGCGGCAGGGGTGCGTGATGTCACCATGGTTGTTTAATTTGTTTATGGATGGGGTTGTTAGGAAGGTGAATGCAAGAGTTTTGGAAAGAGGGGGAAGTATGCAGTCTGTTGTGGATGAGAGAGCTTGGGAAGTGAATCAGTTGATTTTCGCTGATGATACAGCGCTGGTGGCTGATTCATGTGAGAAACTGCAGAAGCTAGTGACTGAGTTTTGTAGTGTGTGAAAGAAGAAAGTTGAGAGTAAAAGTGAATAAGAGCAAGGTTATTAGGTACAGTAGGGTTGAGGGTCAAGTGAATTGGGAGGTAAGTTTAAATGGAGAAAAACTGGAGGAAGTAAAGTGTTATAGATATCTGGGAGTGGATTTGGCAGCGGATGGAGCCATGGAAGCGGAAGTTAATCATAGGGTGGGGGGGCGAAAGTTCTGGGAGCTTTGAAAATTATGTGGAAATCGAGAATGTTATCTTGGAAAGCAAAAATGGGTATGTTTGAAGGAATAGTGGTTCCAACAATGTTATATGGTTGTGAGGCGTGGGCTATAGATGGAGTTGCGCGGAGGAGGGTGGATGTGCTGGAAATTAGATGTTTGAGGACAATATGTGGTGTGAGGGTTTGATCAAGTAAGTAATGAAAGGGTAAGAGAGATGTGTGGTAGTAAAAAGAGTGTGGTTGAGAGAGCAGAATAGGGTGTTTTAAAATGGTTTGTTCACATGGAGAGAATGAGCGAGGAAAGATTGACACAAAGGATATATGTGTCAGAAATGGAGGGAATGAGAAGTGGGACACCAATTTGGAGGTGGAAAGATGGAGTGAAAAAGATTTTGAGTGATCGGAGCCTGAACATGCAGGAGGGTGAGAGGCATGCAAGGAATAGTGTGAATTGGAACGATGTGGTATACCAGGGTCAACATGCTGTCAATGGATTGAACCAGGGCATGTGAAGCGTCTGGGGTAAACCATGGAAAGTTTTGTGGGTCCTGGATGTGGAAAGGGAGCTGTGGTTTCAGTGCATTATTATATGACAGCTAGAGACTGAGTGTGAACGAATGTGGCCTTTGATGTCTTTTCCTAGTGCTACCTTGTGCTCATGCGGGGGAGTGGGTTTTCATCTCATGTGTGGCGGGGTAGCGATGGGAACGAATAAGGGCAGACTATGAATTATGTACATGTATATATATGTATATGTCTGAGTGTATATGTATGTATACGTTGAGATGTATAGGTATGTATATGTGCATGTGTGGACTTGTATGTATATACATGTGTATGTGGGTGGGTTAGGCCATTCTTTTGTCTGTTTCCTTGTGCTACCTTGCTAACGCGGGAGACAGTGACAGAGTATAATAAATAAAATATATATATATATATATATATATATATATATATATATATATATATATATTTTTTTTTTTTTTTTTTTTTTTTTTGCTTTGTCGCTGTCTCCCGCGTTTGCGAGGTAGCGCAAGGAAACAGACGAAAGAAATGGCCCAACCCACCCCCATACACATGCCTGGATTCAATCCACTGACAGCACGTCAACCCCGGTATACCACATCGCTCCAATTCACTCTATTCTTTGCCCTCCTTTCACCCTCCTGCATGTTCAGGCCCCGATCACACAAAATCTTTTTCACTCCATCTTTCCACTTCCAATTTGGTCTCCCTCTTCTCCTCGTTCCCTCCACCTCCGACACATATATCCTCTTGGTCAATCTTTCCTCACTCATTCTCTCCATGTGCCCAAACCATTTCAAAACACCCTCTTCTGCTCTCTCAACCACGCTCCTTTTATTTCCACACATCTCTCTTACCCTTACATTACTTACTCGATCAAACCACCTCACACCACATATTGTCCTCAAACATCTCATTTCCAGCACATCCACCCTCCTCCGCACAACTCTCTCCATAGCCCACGCCTCGCAACCATATAACATTGTTGGAACCACTATTCCTTCAAGCATACCCATTTTTTCTTTCTGAGATAGTGTTCTCGACTTCCACACATTCTTCAATGCTCCCAGAACTTTCGCCCCCTCCCTTACCCTATGATTCACTTCTGCTCCCATGGTTCCATCCGCTGCCAAATCCACTCCCAGATATCTAAAACACTTCACTTTCTCCAGTTTTTCTCCATTCAAACTTACCTTCCAATTGACTTGTCCCTCAACCCTACTGTACCTAATAACCTTTCTCTTATTCACATTTACTGTCAGCTTTCTTCTTTCACAAAATTTACCAAACTCAGTCACCAGCTTCTGCAGTTTCTCACATGAATCAGCCACCAGCGCTGTATCATCAGCGAACAACAGCTGACTCACTTCCCAAGCTCTCTCATCCACAACAGAATGCATACTTGCTCCTCTTTCCAAAACTCGTGCATTCACCTCCCTAACAACCCCATCCATAAACAAATTAAACAACCATGGAGACATCACACACCCCTGCCGCAAACCTACATTCACTGAGAACCAATCACTTTCCTCTCTTCCTACACATACACATGCCTTACACCCTAAATGAAAAATTTTCACTGCTTGTAACAACTTGCCTCCCACACCATATATTCTTAACACCTTCCACAGAGCATCTCTATCAACTCTATCATATGCCTTCTCCAGATCCATAAATGCTACATACAAATCCATTTGCTTTTCTAAGTATTTCTCACATACATTCTTCAAAGCAAACACCTGATCCACACATCCTCTACCCCTTCTGAAACCACACTGCTCCTCCCCAATGTGATGCTCTGTACATGCCTTCACCCTCTCAATCAATACCCTCCCATATAATTTCCCAGGAATACTCAACAAACTTATACCTCTGTAATTTGAGCACTCACTTTTATCCCATTTGCCTTTGTACAATGGCACTATGGAAGCATTCCGCCAATCCTCAGGCACCTCACCATGAGTCATACATACATTAAATAACCTTACCAACCAGTCAACAATACAGTCACCCTCTTTTTTAATAAATTCCATTGCAATACCATCCAAACCCGCTGCCTTGCCAGCTTTCATATTCCACAAAGCTTTTGCTACCTCTTCCCAGTTTACCAAATCATTTTTCCTAACCCTCTCACTTTGCATGCCACCTCGACCAAAACGCCCTATCATCAAACACATTCAACAAGCCTTCAAAATACTCACTCCGTCTCCTTTTCACATAACCACTACTTGTTATCACCTTCCCATTATCCCCCTTCACTGAATTCCCATTGATTCCTTTGTCTTATGCACTTTATTTACCTCCTTCCCAAACATCTTTTTATTCTCCCTGAAATTTAATGATACTCTCTCATCCCAACTCTCATTTGCCCTCTTTTTCACCTCTTGCACCTTTCTCTTGACCTCCTGCCTCTTTCTTTTATACATCTCCCAGTCATTTGCATTATTTCCCTGCAAAAATCGTCCAAATGCCTCTCTCTCCTCTTTCGCTAATAATCTTACTTCTTCAACCCACCACTCTCTACCCTTTCTAATCTGCCCACCTCCCATGCTTCTCATGCCACAAGCATCTTTTGCACAAGCCATCACTGCTTCCCTAAATACATCCCATTCCAACCCCCCACTCCCCTTACTTCCATTGTTCTCACCTTTTTCATTCTATACTCAGTCTCTCCTGGTACTTCCTCACACAAGTCTCCTTCCCAAGCTCCTTACTCTCACCACTCTTTTCACTCCAACCCTCTCTCTTCTTTTCTGAAAACCTCTACAAATATTTACCTTCGCCTCTACAAGATGATGATCTGACATTTTTCTAGTTGCACCTCTCAGCACATTAAGATCCAAAAGTCTCTTTTGCACGCCTATCAATTAACACATAATCCAATAACACTCTCTGGCCATCTCTTCTACTTACATACGTATGCTTATGTATATCTCTCTTTTTAAACCAGGTATTCCCAATCACCAGTCCTTTTTCAGCTCATAAATCTACAAGCTCTTCACCATTTCCATTTACAACATTGGACATCCCATGTACACCAATTAATCCCTCAGCTGCCACATTACTCACCTTTGCATTCAAATCACCCATCACGATAGCCCGGTGTCATGCATCAAAACTACTAACACAGTCACTCAGCTGCTCCCAAAACACTTGCCTCTCATGAACTTTCTTCTCATGCCCAGGTGCATATGCACCAATAATCACCCATCTCTCTCCATCCACTTTCAATTTTACCTATATCAATCTAGAGTTTACTTTCTTACACCCTATCACATACTCCCACCACTCCTGTTTCAGGAGCTTCGTTTCACTCAGAGCCAAAACGTCCAGGTTTGTTTCCTCAAACATACTACCTATCTTTCCTTTTTTCTCATCTTGGTTACATCCACACACATTTAGACACCCCAATCTGAGTGAGTACTTTGAAGGTTTGTTGAATGTGTTTGATGATAGAGTGGCAGATATTGGGTGTTTTGGTTGAGGTGGTGTGCGAAGTGAGAGGGTCAGGGAGAATGATTTGGTAAAGAGAGAAGAGGTAGTGAAAGCATTGCAGAAGATGAAAGCTGGTAAGGCATCAAGATTAGGTGGGATTGCAGTGGAATATTTTAAAAACGGGATGCCTGTGTTGTTGTTGGTAGGGATATACAGTGTATATATGGTTCATGGTGAAGTGCCTGAGGATTTATGGAATGCATGCATAGTGCCATTGTGCAAAGGCAAAGGGGATAAAGGTGAGTGTTCAAATTACAGAGGTACATGTTTGTTGAGTATTCCTGGGAAATTATATGGGAGGGTATTGATTGAGAGGGTGAAGGCATTTACGGAGCATCAGATTTTGGAAGAGCAGTGTGGTTTCAGAAGTGGTAGAACATGTGTAGATCAGGTGTTTGCTTTGAAGAATATATGTGAAAAATACTTCAAAAACAGATGGATTTGTATGTAGCATTCATGGATCTGGAGAAGGCATATAGAGTTGATAGAGATGAATTGTGGAAAATATTAAGAGAATATGGTGCGGGAGGTAAGTTTCTAGAATCAGTGAAAAGTTTTTATGAAGGTTGTAAGGCATGTGTACGAGTAGGAAGAGATGAAACTGATTGGTTCCCAGAGAATGTTGGTTTGCGGCAGGGGTGGGTGATGTCTCCATGGTTGTTTAATTTTTTTATGGATGGGGTTGTTAAGGAGGTGAATGGAAGAGTTTTGGAGAAAGGGGCAAGTTTGAAATCTGTTGTGGATGAGAGGGCTTGGGAAATGGGTCAGTTGTTGTTTGCTAATGATACTGCACTGGTGGCTGATTTGGGTAAGAAACTGCTGAAGCTGGTGACTGAGTTTGGTAAAGTGTGTAAAATAAGAAAGTTGAGAGTTAATGTGAATAAGAGCAAGCTTATTAGGTTCAGTTGGTTGAGGGATAGATTAATTGGGAGGTAAGTTTGAATGAAGAAAAGATGGAGGAAGTGAAGTGTTTTAGATATCTTGGAGTGGATTTGGCAGTGTATGGAACCATGGAAGCAGAAGTGAGTCATAGGGTGGGGGAGGGGGCAAAAGTTCTGGGAGCGTTGAAGAATGTGTGGAAAGTAAGAACGTTATCTCGGAGAAGAAAAATGGGTATGTTTGAAGGAATAGTGGTTCCAACAATGTTATATGGTTGCAAGGCATGAGCTTTAGATTGGGTTATGTGGAGGAGGGTGGATGTGTTGGAAATGAAATGTTTGAAGATAATATGTGGTGTGAGGTGGTTCGACCGAGTAAGTAATGAAAGGGTAAGAGAGATGTGTGGTAATAAGAGTGTGGTTGAAAGAGCAGAAGAGGTTGTATTAGAATGGTTTGGTCACATGGAAAGAATGAGTGAGGAAAGATTGACAAAGAGGATATATGTGTCAGAGGTGGAGGGAACGAGGAGAAGTGGGAAGATTGACAAAGAGGATATATGTGTCAGAGGTGGAGGGAACGAGGAGAAGTGGGAGACCAAATTGGAGGTGGAAGGATGGAATGAAAAAGATTTTGGGTGATTGGGGCCTGAACATACAGGAGGGTGAAAGGCATGCAAGGAATAGAGTGAATTGAAACGATATGGTATACCTGTGTAAACATGCTGTCAGTGGATTAAACCAGGGCATGTGAAACTTCTGGGGTAAACCATGGAAAGGTCTGTGGGGCCTGGATGTGGAAAGGGAGCTATGATTTCGGTTTGTTACACATGACAGTTAGAGACTGATTGTGAACGGAAGTGGCCTTTGTCGTCTTTCCGTAGCACTACCTCGTGTGGGCATGGGGGAAGGCAATGCTGTTTCATGTGTGGCGGGGTGGCAACGGGAATGGATGAAGGCAGCAAGTATGAATATGTACATGTGTATATATGTATGTGTCTGTGTATGTATATGTATGTAGACCTTTAAATGTATAGGTATGTATATTTGCGTGTGTGGGCGTTTATGTATATTTATGTGTATATGGGTGGATTGGGCTTTTCTTTCGTCTGTTCCCTTGTGCTACTTCGCTAAGTTGGGAGACAGCGACTAAGTATAATGAAATAGAAAAATAATTCATTTATTTATTTTATATTATACTTGGTTGCTGTCTCCCGTGTTGATGAAAGAATGGCCCAACCCACCCACATACATATGTATCTACAAAAATGCCCACTCCCGCAAATGTACATACTTGTACATTTTAACGTATACATACATATACATACACAGACATATTCATATACACACATGTACATATTCATACTTGCTGCCTTCATCCATTCCTGTCACCACCCCACCACACATGAAATAGTACCCCCCCCTCCCCTGCATGTGTGAGGTAGTGCTAAGAAAAGACAAAAAGGTCATATTCATTCACACTTAGTCTGTACTTGTCATGTGTAATGTACTGAAACCATGGCTCCCTTTCCACATCCAGGCCCCACAAAACTTTCCATGGTTTACCCCAGACGCTTCACATGCCCTGGTTCAGTCAATTGACAGCACATAGACCCCGGTATAGCACATCGTTCCAATTCACTCTATTCCTTGCACGCCTTTCACCCTCCTCTATGTTGAGGCCCCGATCACCCAAAATCTTTTTCACTCCATCCTTCCACCTCCAATTTAGTCTCCCGCTTCTCCTCATTACCTCCACCTCTGACACTTATGTCCTCTCTGTCAATCTTCCCATTCCCTCCATATGTCCAGATCATTTCAATACACCCTTTTCTGCTCTCTCAACCATACTCTTTTTATTACCACACGTTTCTCTTACCCTTTCATTACTTACTCGATGAAACCACCTCACACCACATATTGTCCTGAAACATTTCATTTCCAACACATCCACCCTCCTCTGTACAGCCCTATCTATAGCCCATGGCTCATAACCATATAACATTGTTAGAAATACTATTTCTTCAAACATACCCACTTTTGCTGTCCGAGATAACGTTTTCTTCCTCCACACATTCTTCATCACTCCCACACTCTTGGCCCCCTCCCCCACACTGACTCAATTGCACTTGCATGGTTCCATCCACCTCTAAGTTCACTCCCAGATATCTAAAACACTTCACTTCCAACAATTTGTTTCCTTTCAAACTTACATCCCAATTAACTTGTCCCTCAACCCTACTGAACCGAATAACCTTGCTCTTATTCACATTTACTCTCAACTTTCTCCTTTCACACGCTTTACTGAACTCATTTACCAACCTCTGCAGTTTCTCACCTGAATCAGCAACCAGAGCTGTATCATTAGTGAATAACAACTGACTCACTTCCCAGGCCCTCTCATCCATAGCAGATTGCATAGTCACCCCTTTCTCCAAAACTCTTGCATTTACCTCCCGAACCAGCCCATCCACAAAGAAATTAAACAACCATCAGGACATCACACACCCCTGCAGTAAACCGACATTCACTGGGAACCAATCACTCTCCTCTCTTCTTACTCGTACACATGCCTTACATCCATAGCAAAAGCTTTTCACTGCTTCTAACAACTTACCTTCCACACCTTATACTCTTAAAACCTTCCACAAAGCATCTCTTTTAACACTATCATATTCCTTCTCCAGGTCCTTTAATGCTACATAGAAATCCGTCTGTTTTTCTAAGTATTTCTCACATACATTCTTCAAAGGGGGCAGCAGCAGGGAGCTGGAACACCCCCCCCCCCCATATTTAAATTTCTAAAATGGGAGACAGAGGAAGGAGTCAAGCAGGTTGTACTCATCCTCCTTGAAGGCTCAAATTAGGGTGTCTGAATGTGTGTGAATGTGACCAGATGAGAAGAAAGGAGAGATAATAGTATGTTTGAGGAAAGAAATCTAGATGTTCTGGCTCTGAGTGAAATGAAGTTCAAGGGTAAAGGGTAAGAGTGGTTTAGGAAAATCTTTGGAGTAACGTCAGGGGTTGGTGAGAGGACAAGATCTAAGGAAGGAATAGCAATACTCCTGAAGCAGGAGTTGTAGGAGTATATTATAGAGTGTAAGAAAGTAAATTCTAGATTGTTGTGGGTAAAACTGAAAGTGGATGGAGAGAGATGGGTGATATTGGTGCCTGTGCTCCTAGTCATGAGAAGAAAGATCTTAAGTTTTTTAGGAGCAATTGAGTGGATGTATTAGCAGCTTTGATGCACGAGACTGGGTTACAGTGATGGGTGATTTAGATGCACAGGTGAGTTATATGGCAGTTGATGATATAGTTGGTGTACATAGGGTGTTCAGTGTTGTAAATGGAAATGGTGAAGAGCTTGTGGGTTTGTGTGCTGAAAAAAGACTGGTGATTGGGAATACTTGGTTTAAAAAGAGAGATATACATAAGTATATGTATGTGAGTAGGAGAGATGGTCAAAAGGCATTATTGGACTATCTGTTAATTGATAGGCGAGTAAAAGAGAGACTTTTAGATGTTGATGTGTGGAGCAATACCGACATTCAGTGGGAACCAATCACTCCTTTCTTCCTACTCGTACACATGCCTTACATCCTTGGTAAAAATTCTAGCAACTTATCTCCCACACCATATACTCTTAAGACCTTCCACGAAGCATCTCTATTAACTATCATATGCCTTCTCCAGTTCCATAGATGCTACATATAAATCCATTTGTTTTTCTAAGTATTTCTCATTCTTCAATGCAAACACCTGATCCACACATCCTCTACCACTTCTGAAATCACACTGCTCTTCCCCAGTCTGATGACCTGTACATGCCTTCACCCTCTTAATCAATACCCTCCTTTATAATTTTCCAGGAATATTCAACAAACTTATGCCTCTGTAGTTTGAACACTCACCTTTATCCCCTTTGCCTTTGTACAATGGCACTATGCATGCATTCTGCCAATATTGAATATCCATTCCAATCAATCAACAACACAGTTACCTCTTTTTTATTATATTCCACTGCAGTATCATCCAAACCTACCACCTTGCCGGCTTTCATCTTCCACAAAGCTTTCACCTTCTCATCTTTCTTTACTAAACCATTCTCTGTGTCCCTCTCATTTCATACATCTCCCCGACCAAAACACCCTATATCTGCCACTCTATCATCAGACACATTCAGCAAACCTTCAAAATACTCGCTCCATCTCCTTATCACTCCATCACTATCTGTTATAATTTCTCCACTTGCTCCCTTCACCGACGTTCCCATTTGTTTCCTTGTCTTATGCATGTTATTTACCTCCTTTCAAAACATCTTTATTCTCCCTAAAATTTATTGATACTCTCTCACCCCAACTATCATTTGCCATCTTTTTCAGCTTTTGCACCTTTCTCTTGATCTCTTGTCTCTTTCATCCAAACACCTCTTTTTTTTTTCATTAACAATTTTACTCTTCATCCCACCACTCACTGCCTTTTCTAATCTGCCCATTTGCCCCCTTTCTCATGACACATACATCTTTTCTGCAAGCCATCACTGCTTCCCTAAATACATCCCATTCCTCACCCACTCCCTTCACATCATTTGCTCTCACCTTTTGCCATTCTACACCCAGTTTCTCCTCATCCTTTCTCACACAAGTCTCCTTTTCAAGCTTACTATCACCACTCTCTTCTCTCCAACATTTTCTCTTCTTTTCTGAAAGCCTCTACAAATCTTCACCTTTGCCTCCACAAGATAGTGATCAGACATCCCTCCAGCTGCCCGTCTTATTTACCTTCCCCTTTCCTTTTCTCAAAAAAACACCTGTGATTGCTTTTGTGTTGACGCCCTTGACTTGCAAACAATTCCTTGCAAACAATTCTTTGGATGAAAGCCATTCACTCATTGATGCCATCTTTGTGGCAGTCTCTGTTTGACTGAAAGTAGGTCTGGAACAAGTCAGCAGCTGCTGTTTTGTTTGAAAGGACTATGACAAGTGGAGAACAGCAGTGTTCCCCACCAGACTGATAGAAGTTAGGAGGTCTAAACCTCCATATTCAATGATAGGTCCCTTCCTTGTAAGAGAAAAAAATTTATCAAATTTCAAAACATTTTTTCATGAGATGTTTCATTGATGTTGCCCTTCATATGTTTCCACTGTGGTCTGGGAGGTTGTTTTTCTTCCTTGGTCCTCCTCCTTTAATCTGATAATTGCACCCTCCTTCCTGTTGAAGGAAGCATCGTATAAGGTTTATTCATCTCTAGAAGGAGTTACTCCCCTTGGAGGGATGTGGCTTCCTAATTTAAGTGGTTAGTTGGGTGATGTCCCATGGCTCACAGGTAGGGTGACTCCAGTCACTTCATACAACTTGCTATCTTGCAGCACTTTAATACTCATCAGTATTTTACTGTTGTAAATCACAGGCAATTTCTTGAAATACAAAACAGCTTGATAATGCCAACAGCTCTGTGAGACACCAGGTTTTCATTATGAAGATAAGGAGCTTTGTTCCTCCTCCTGACTATAAACAGCAAGTTTAAGGGTAGATAAATGGGAAATATCCATTTCTTAAGGGTAACTTAGAAATTGAGACTGAATGATGAAGCCTGTATTGCAGTTGCGGACAAAGAAGTCACTGAAAAAGCTAAATGTCTGCATATTCTTACTGTTGTAAAAGGAAGGAGAGTCTGTTTACTTATGTGTTTGGTGCTTCTACTGTTTACTAAGGGCAGCTGAAATAATTGGCTACATATCGTTCAAAAAGTGTTTTATAGTTGAATATAATACTATTGTATAAATTGAATTCATGTTCAGAGATGTAACAGAATATTGAAGTCATATATGTAAGTTTTTACTTTGCTTGCCAGGAACTACATGGACTACTAAATGGTATTGCTGATGCGTATGAAGAGCAAAGGAACAGCTTTAAGGTCACTCAGGATGTTGAATGCAATAAGCCACGCATCAGAGTTGGAATTACAATAAAAATTGGGTTGGTAAAAATTACTTTATTTGAAAGATTATTTTGATGAATATATTTTATAATGCAGTCACTATGCAAGATTTTATGAAGTACGTACATAGAGTAGAAGAATATTATTAGACAGTTTGGACTTTAACACAGTATAAGAAGATCTATTGAACTTTATTACACATACCACACCACCATACCTTACTTTCCTGCCCCAGAGTAACTTATCATCTATAGGGATCCTCAGTGATCAGGAAACCAGCCTTGTCCACAAGGAGGGACCAAAAGGGATAAAGAGTAGTGGTTGTGTCCACAGGGAGGGACCAAAGGGCATAAAGAGTAGTGGTTGTGTGTGTGTCTTTGTGGGGAGAATGTAGGGCAATTACATAGGAGTACATGGTAAGGACAGATAACAGGAAAAATGTTGATTCACAAGAAGGTTATCTATAAAAAAGAAAACTAAGTATAGTGGTAGAAACAGGGTAGCAAAGCAGATGGCTTCTCCCAACACACCTCTCCTTCCAGCTCAATTGCTGGCAATAAAAAGATGTGAAAAAAATGCCATGCAGTATGGTGGTAAGATACTGGCATGGAAATTTTGCAGGAAAGTATGGACTGGAAAAAGTTCCTTGTTAGTTTGATGACATCTTTGTGGATGGATTCTGAAAAATAGCATTCATAATTAATGAGACTATGGTTTCCTTGCTGATAAGAAATGGCAGTGGAGTATTTGTCTATCCCATATTTAAAGGTATTTATAGTTTGTGCATTTACTTATGTGGGAGGTAATTTATTTTGACAAAAAAGATGGAGAAGATTCCAAAGTAACCTGACAGAAGTGTTCAAAATACTGAATTATTACAATCACATCTCACACAAAAATTTCTTCCTTGGAGAGAGACTCACTGACCAGAGTTAATGATATGAAGATCAAAGGAAGGAGATGTGGTAGCAATCTGGGCAAAACTTTTTTGTTTGGACATAATAGCATGAAGATCAAGGAAGATGTGACAGCAATATGAACAAACACATTTTCACATATGGAGTGTGTGTTCATATTGCAGTCACGCCTTCCTTTGATCTTCATACTATTATATCTAGTCAAAACGCTTTTGCCCATATTCCTATTCTTATTTTTTTTATACTTATGTATTATACTTTCTTTTATACGTCTCCCACTCAATTTCATTTTTTCCCTGCAAAAATCGTCCAAATGCCTCTCTCTTCTCTTTCACTAATATTCTTACTTCTTCATCCCACCACTCACTACCCTTTCTAATCAACCCACCTCCCACTCTTCTCATGCCACAAGCATCTTTTGTGCAATCCATCACTGATTCCCTAAATACATCCCATTCCTCCCCCACTCCCCTTACTTCCATTGTTCCATTGAAATTGAGTGGGAGACGTATAAAAGAAAGAGACAGGAGGTCAAGAGAAAGGTGCAAGAGGTGAAAAAAAGGGCAAATGAGAGTTGGGGTGAGAGAGTATCATTAAATTTTAGGGAGAATAAAAAGATGTTCTGGAAGGAGGTAAATAAAGTGCGTAAGACAAGGGAGCAAATGGGAACTTCAGTGAAGGGTGCAAATGGGGAGGTGATAACAAGTAGTGGTGATGTGAGAAGGAGATGGAGTGAGTATTTTGAAGGTTTGTTGAATGTGTTTGATGATAGAGTGGCAGATATAGGGTGTTTTGGTCGAGGTGGTGTGCAAAGTGTGAGGGTTAGGGAAAATGAGTTGGTAAACAGAGAAGAGGTAGTAAAAGCTTTGCGGAAGATGAAAGCCGGCAAGGCAGCAGGTTTGGATGGTATTGCAGTGGAATTTATTAAAAAAGGGGGTGACTGTATTGTTGACTGGTTGGTAAGGTTATTTAATGTATGTATGAATCATGGTGAGGTGCCTGAGGATTGGCGGAATGCATGCATAGTGCCATTGTACAAAGGCAAAGGGGATAAGAGTGAGTGCTCAAATTACAGAGGTATAAGTGTGTTGAGTATTCCTGGCAAATTATATGGGAGGGTATTGATTGAGAGGGTGAAGGCATGTACAGAGCATCAGATTGGGGAAGAGCAGTGTGGTTTCAGAAGTGGTAGAGGATGTGTGGATCAGGTGTTTGCTTTGAAGAATGTATGTGAGAAATACTTAGAAAAGCAAATGGATTTGTATGTAGCATTTATGGATCTGGAGAAGGCATATGATAGAGTTGATAGAGATGCTCTGTGGAAGGTATTAAGAATATATGGTGCGGGAGGCAAGTTGTTAGAAGCAGTGAAAACTTTTTATCGAGGATGTAAGGCATGTGTACGTGTAGGAAGAGAGGAAAGTGATTGGTTCTTAGTGAATGTAGGTTTGCGGCAGGGGTGTGTGATGTCTCCATGGTTGTTTAATTTGTTTATGGATGGGGTTGTTAGGGAGGTGAATGCAAGAGTTTTGGAAAGAGGGGCAAGTATGAAGTCTGTTGGGGATGAGAGAGCTTGGGAAGTGAGTCAGTTGTTGTTCGCTGATGATACAGCGCTGGTGGCTGATTCATGTGAGAAAGTGCAGAAGCTGGTGACTGAGTTTGGTAAAGTGTGTGAAAGAAGAAAGTTAAGAGTGAATGTGAATAAGAGCAAGGTTATTAGGTACAGTAGGGTTGAGGGTCAAGTCAATTGGGAGGTGAGTTTGAATGGAGGAAGTGAAGTGTTTTAGATATCTGGGAGTGGATCTGGCAGCGGATGGAACGATGGAAGCGGAAGTGAATCATAGGGTGGGGGAGGGGGCGAAAATTCTGGGAGCCTTGAAGAATGTGTGGAAGTCCAGAACATTATCTCGGAAAGCAAAAATGGGTATGTTTGAAGGAATAGTGGTTCCAACAATGTTGTATGGTTGTGAGGCGTGGACTATGGATAGAGTTGTGCGCAGGAGGATGGATGTGCTGGAAATGAGATGTTTGAGGACAATGTGTGGTGTGAGGTGGTTTGATCGAGTAAGTAACGTAAGGGTAAGAGAGATGTGTGGAAATAAAAAGAGCGTGGTTGAGAGAGCAGAAGAGGGTGTTTTGAAATGGTTTGGTCACATGGAGAGAATGAGTGAGGAAAGATTGACCAAGAGGATATATGTGTCGGAGGTGGAGGGAACGAGGAGAAGTGGGAGACCAAATTGGAGGTGGAAAGATGGAGTGAAAAAGATTTTGTGTGATCGGGGCCTGAACATGCATGAGGGTGAAAGGAGGGCAAAGAATAGAGTGAATTGGAGCGATGTGGTATACCGGGGTTGATGTGCTGTCAGTGGATTGAATCAAGGCATGTGTATGGGGGTGGGTTGGGCCATTTCTTTCGTCTGTTTCCTTGCGCTACCTCGCAAACGCGGGAGACAGCGACAAAGCAAAAAAAAATATATATATATATATATATATATATATATATATATATATATATATATATATATATATATATATTTTTTTTTCCCTGGGGATAGGGGAGAAAGAATACTTCCCACGTATTCCCTGCGTGTCGTAGAAGGCGACTAAAAGGGGAGGGAGCGGGGGGCTGGAAATCCTCCCCTCTCATTTTTTTTAATTTTCCAAAAGAAGGAACAGAGAATTGGTCCAGGTGAGGGTATTCCCTCAAAGGCCCAGTCCTCTGTTCTGAACGCTACCTCGCTAATGCGGGAAATGGTGAATAGTTTGAAAGAAAAGAAAGAAAAAGAATATATATTTTAAACTATTCGCCATTTCCCGTGGTAGCAAGGTAGCACTAAGAACAGAGGACTGGGCCTTTTTTGGAATATCCTCACCTGCCCCCTCTGTTCCTTCTTTTGGAAAATTTAAAAAAAAAACGAGAGGGGAGGATTTCCAGCCCCCCCGCTCCCTCCCCTTTCAGTCGCCTTCTACTACACGCAGGGAATACGTGGGAAGTATTCTTAATCCCCTATCCCCAGGGATAATAAAAAAAAATATATATATATATATATATATATATATATATATATATATATATATATATATATATATATATATATATATATATATATATTTTATTATACTTTGTCGCTGTCTCCCGCGTTTGCGAGGTAGCGCAAGGAAACAGACGAAAGAAATGGCCCAACCCCCCCCCCCATACACATGTATATACATACGTCCACACACGCAAATATACATACCTACACAGCTTTCCATGGTTTACCCCAGACGCTTCACATGCCCTGCTTCAATCCACTGACAGCACGTCAACCCCGGTATACCACATCGCTCCAATTCACTCTATTCCTTGCCCTCCTTTCACCCTCCTGCATGCTCAGGCCCCGATCACACAAAATCTTTTTCACTCCATCTTTCCACCTCCAATTTGGTCTCCCTCTTCTCCTTGTTCCCTCCACCTCCGACACATATATCCTCTTGGTCAATCTTTCCTCACTCATCCTCTCCATGTGCCCAAACCACTTCAAAACACCCTCTTCTACTCTCTCAACCACGCTCTTTTTATTTCCACACATCTCTCTTACCCTTACGTTACTCACTCGATCAAACCACCTCACACCACACATTGTCCTCAAACATCTCATTTCCAGCACATCCATCCTCCTGCGCACAACTCTATCCATAGCCCACGCCTCGCAACCATACAACATTGTTGGAACCACTATTCCTTCAAACATACCCATTTTTGCTTTCCGAGATAATGTTCTCGACTTCCACGCATATATATATATTTAGAATGGGAAACAGAAGAAGGAGTCACGTGGGGAGTGCTCATCCTCCTCGAAGGCTCAGATTGGGGTGTCTATATATGTGTGGATGTAACCAAGATGAGAAAAAAGGAGAGATAGGTAGTATGTTTAAGGAAAGGAACCTGGATGTTTTGGCTCTGAGTGGAATGAAGCTCAAGGGTAAAGGGGAAGAGTGGTTTGGGAATGTCTTGGGAGTAAAATCAGGGGATAGTGAGAGGACAAAAGCAAGGGAAGGAGTAGCACTACTCCTGAAACAGGAGTTGTGGGAGTATGTGATAGAGTGTAAGAAAGTAAATTCTAGATTGATATGGGTAAAACTGAAAGTTGATGGAGAGAGATGGGTGATTATTAGTGCATATGCACCTGGGCATGAGAAGAAAGATCATGAGAGGCAAGTGTTCTGGGAGCAGCTGAATGAGTGTGTTAGTGGTTTTGATGCACAAGACCAGGCTATAGTGATGGGTGATTTGAATGCAAAGGTGAGTAATATGGCAGTTGAGGGAATAATTGTTATACATGGGGTGTTCAGTGTTGTAAATGGAAATGGTGAAGAGCTTGTAGATTTATGTGTGAAAAGGACTGGTGGTGATTGGGAATACTTGGTTTAAAAAGCGAGATATACATAAGTATATGTATGTAAGTAGGAGCGATGGCCAGAGAGCATTATTGGATTACGTGTTAATTGATGGGCACGCGAAAGAGAGACTTTTGGATGTCAATTTGCTGAGATGTGCAACTGGAGGGATGTTTGATCATTATCTTGTGTAGACGAAGATGAAGATTTGTAGGGGTTTTCAGAAAAGAAGAGAGAATGTTGGGGTGAAGAGAGTGGTGAGAGTAAGTGAGCTTGGGAAGGAGACTTGTGTGAGGAAGTATCAGGAGAGACTGAGTGCAGAATGGAAAAAGGTAAGAACAAAGGATACCGGTAAGGGGAGTGGGGGAGGAATGGGATGTATTTAGGGAATCAGTGATGGCTTGCGCAAAAGATGCTTGTGGCATGAGAAGCATGGGAGGTGGGTTGATTAGAAAGGGTAGTGAGTGGTGGGATGAAGAAGTAAGATTATTAGTGAAAGAGAAGAGAGAGGCAATTGGACGATTTTTGCAGGGAAAAAATGCAAATGAGTGGGAGATGTATAAATGAAAGAGGCGGGAGGTCAAGAGAAAGGTGCAAGAGGTGAAAAAGTGGGCAAATGAGAGTTGGGGTGAGAGAGTATCATTGAATTTTAGGGAGAATAAAAAGATGTTTTGGAAAGAGGCAAGTAAAGTGCGTAAGACAAGAGAGCAAATGGGAACTTCAGTGAAGGGGGCTAATGGGGAGGTGATAACAAGTAGTGGTGATGTGAGAAGGAGATGGAGTGAGTATTTTGAAGGTTTGTTGAATGTGTTTGATGATAGAGTGGCAGATATAGGGTGTTTTGGTCAAGGTGGTGTGCAAAGTGAGAGGGTTAGGGAAAATGATTTGGTAAACAGAGAAGAGGTAGTAAAAGCTTTGCGGAAGATGAAAGCCGGCAAAGCAGAAGGTTTGGATGGTATTGCAGTGGAATTCATTAAAAAAGGGGTTGACTGAATTGTTGACTGGTTGGTAAGGTTATATAATGTATGTATGACTCATGGTGAGGTGCATGAGGATTGGCGAAATGCTTGCATAGTGCCATTGTACAAAGACAAAGGGATAAGAGTGAGTGCTCAAATTAAAGAGGTATAAGTTTGTTGAGTATTCCTGGTAAATTTTATGGGAGGGTATTGATTGAGAGGGTGAAGTCATGTAGAGAGCATTAGATTGGGGAAGAGCAGTGTGGTTTCAGAAGTGGTAGAGGATGTGTGGATCAGGTGTTTGCTTTGAAGAATGTATGTGAGAAATACATAGAAAAGCAAATGGATTTCTATGTAGCATTTATGGATCTGGAGAAAGCATATGATAGAGTTGATAGAGATGCTCTGTGGAAGGTATTAAGAATATATGGTGTGGGAGGCAAGTTGTTAGAAGCAGTGAAAAGTTTTTATCGAATATTTAAGGCATGTTTACGTGTAGGAAGAGAGGAAAGTGATTGGTTCTCAGTGAATGTAGGTTTGCAGCAGGGGTGTGTGATGTCTCCATGGTTGTTTAATTTGTTTATGGATGGGGTTGTTAGGGAGGTGAATGCAAGAGTTTTGGAAAGAGGGGCAAGTATGCATTCTGTTGTGGATGAGAGAGCTTGGGAAGTGAGTCAGTTGTTGTTCGCTGATGATACAGCGCTGGTGGCTGATTCATGTGAGAAACTGCAGAAGCTGGTGACTGAGTTTGGTAAAGTGTGTGAAAGAAGAAAGTTAAGAGTAAATGTGAATAAGAGCAAGGTTATTAGGTACAGTAGAGTTGAGTTGGAAGTCAGTTGGGAGGTAAGTCTGAATGGAGAAAAACTGGAGGAAGTGAAGTGTTTTAGATATCTGGGAGTGGATTTGGCATCGGAAGGAACCATGGAAGCGGAAGTGAATCATAGGGTGGAGGAGGGGGCGAAAGTTCTGGGAGCGTTGAAGAATGTGTGGAAGTCGAGAACTTTATCTCGGAAAGCAAAAATGGGTATGTTTGAAGGAATAGTGGTTCCAACAATGTTATATGGTTGCGAGGTGTGGGCTATGGATAGAGTTGTGCGCAAGAGTGTGGATGTGCTGGAAATGAGATGTTTGAGGACAATACGTGGTATGAGGTTGTTTGATCGAATAAGTAATAGTAGGGTAAGAGATGTGTGGTAATAAAAAGAGTGCGGTTGAGAGAACAGAGGAGGGTGTTTTGAAATGGTTTGGTCAAATGGAGAGAACGAGTAAGGAAAGATTGACCAAGAGGATATATGTGTCAGAGGTGGAGGGAACAAGGAGAAGTGGGAGACCAAATTGGAGGTGGAAAGATGGAGTGAAAACGATTCTGAGTGATCAGGGCCTGAACATGCAGGAGGGTGAAAGGCGTGCAAGGAATAGAGTGAATTGGAATGATGTGGTATACCGGGTCGATGTGCTGTCAATGGATTGAACCAGGGCATGTGAAGCGTCTGGGGTAAACCATGGAAAGTTGTGTGGGGGCCTGGATTTGGAAAGGGAGCTGTGGTTTCTGTGCATTATTACATGACAGCTAGAGACTGAGTGTGAACGAATGTGGCCTTTGTTGTCATCTCCTAGCGCTACCTTGCGCACATGAGGGGGGAGGGGGATTTCATTTTATGTGTGGCGGGGTGGCGATGGGAATGAATAAAGGCAGACTATGAATTATGTACATGTGTATATATGCATATGTCTGTGTGTGTATATATATATGTATACGTTGAGATGTATAGGTATGTATATTTGTGTTTGTGGACGTGTATGTATATCCATGTGTGTCTGGGTGGGTTGGGCCATTCTTTCGTCTGTTTCTTTGTGCTACTTCGCTAACGCGTGAGACTGCAACAAAGGAAAATGAAATATAAAATATATTTATTATTATACTTTGTCGCTGTCTCCCACGTTAGCGAGGTAGCGCAAGGAAACAGTCAAAAGAATGGCCCGACGCACTCACATACACATGTATATACATTCATGTCCACACTCACATATACATACCTATACATCTCAATGTTTACATATATATATACACACACAGACATATACATATATATACATGTTCATAATTCACACTTGCTGCCCTTATTCATTCCCGTCGCCATCCCGCCATACATGATATATATGACTAAGAATTTCAATCACATTTGGTGAACCTGATCTTTATTTTTGGAAACTATGTTGATGGTTAATTAGTAATTTGTTTTGTTTTAGGAATTGAACAGTTATTGTTTGAAATACTTTACGTTGAACTTAAGTGAGGCTAATGGGGCATTACTTTGAAGTACATTTCCTGTTGCCATTTTTTAAAATTGTTAATTAGCTAACAGGGGCTTTTCCTTGTTGTTACAATGATTTGTTGAATATTTAGGTTATAGAAAGGTTAATTGCTTGCTAGCTTCTTTCAGTATTCTTGTGGAGATACTGCCTGGACTAGTTGATTTGTTCAGTTTGTTCATCTAGATATGTAAGAATTTCATTGCATTATGTGTTCTTAATGTCAACTTAATAATTTTTGATGTCCAGGATATGTTTTGTGGTTTTGTTATATAAGATGAATTTGTAGTGGTAAACTCTTAATTTGAAATATCCATTAAGAAGGGCAACTATTTTTTTTATTACGCTTGTTGATATGTCATTGTCATTTTATAATGACCATTTATATCCCTTACTTTTGTTGTGCTCTAATTTATTTAAAGAATTCTTTATGTTTCTTTTTCACTTTATGAGAAATTCTCTTTTCACAGTTTTTCTTATTGCATCTAATTTTCTTCCTACACTCTTTTTTTAACCTTCTTTACATTTTATGGTCATGAATTACACTACTTGACTTAGGTGCCTTGTAAGCCCTTCCTGTATGTTTAATTAAGTCATTTATTTCTTCATTCGTCCAAACTTTTATTCATGTGAAAGGGGGAGCCACCCCTTTTCACATTTCCTTTTCCCCTTTCTAGGGACACTAATTATTTCAGAAGAAATAAATTATTGAAATTACATCACATCTTTTTTGCTGCATCCTCATCTTATAGTCTGATCCAGTTTACTTTACTTGAGTCATTACATAATTTTTCTGTCTATCTGTATCTCTGATGCCTATTCCCTGTGGCAGCTCCCTTAAGTGGGTGACCACAGCAAAAGTTTGCATAACTTTTAAATTTAAGTGCTGCTTCATAGCCTTCAGTGCTTCACCTTTAACAGACCAGTGGCAGAGGGCAACCCTGGCAAAGTGTTTCTAAAGGCTCCTACCTAAAGTTCCTATAGACCACTTCTAATGTTTCTGCCTACTCTACCTAATGTGTGTACCTGATGCTTATGCCTAATGTCCCTATCTGATACGTCTATCTATTGCTCATACCATTTTGCCAAAAGGCAGGGCCAGCATGTAGCATTTACTGCCAAAAAATCAGGAGTTATGAAGAATGAGTTGTGTGAGTTAAGTATTGTCAGATGTTGTGTGTGACATGGAGAGATTGTATGTTCATGAACAGAATACCATGAGTCTATGTGTGAGTGAGGCAGAAAGAAAAGAAAGTTACCTGGATCAGAGGAGTGCACTTGACAACCACTAAGTGCTGGCTCATTATGCAACTGTCACTCACCCTTCCATTACCCAAGTAGGTAGTACCAGTAATATACCTCCTTATCGGTGGCTGAGCACCAACTACTACCTACCTGGTTTTTGAAGTCATCTAATGTGAAATTGGATACTGTTGTGTTTTTCCTCTTTAATCATGAGGTCATAACTTTAATTAATGTTTGTATGTTGTAGGAATGGATGGTGTCCAGAGTGTAGATTAGAAAGTTTTTTTTTTTTTTTCACTAATATTCTTACTTCTTCATCCCACCACTCACTACCCTTTCTAATCAACCCACCTCCCACTCTTCTCATGCCACAAGCATCTTTTGTGCAATCCATCACTGATTCCCTAAATACATCCCATTCCTCCCCCACTCCCCTTACTTCCATTGTTCCATTGAAATTGAGTGGGAGACGTATAAAAGAAAGAGACAGGAGGTCAAGAGAAAGGTGCAAGAGGTGAAAAAAAGGGCAAATGAGAGTTGGGGTGAGAGAGTATCATTAAATTTTAGGGAGAATAAAAAGATGTTCTGGAAGGAGGTAAATAAAGTGCGTAAGACAAGGGAGCAAATGGGAACTTCAGTGAAGGGTGCAAATGGGGAGGTGATAACAAGTAGTGGTGATGTGAGAAGGAGATGGAGTGAGTATTTTGAAGGTTTGTTGAATGTGTTTGATGATAGAGTGGCAGATATAGGGTGTTTTGGTCGAGGTGGTGTGCAAAGTGTGAGGGTTAGGGAAAATGAGTTGGTAAACAGAGAAGAGGTAGTAAAAGCTTTGCGGAAGATGAAAGCCGGCAAGGCAGCAGGTTTGGATGGTATTGCAGTGGAATTTATTAAAAAAGGGGGTGACTGTATTGTTGACTGGTTGGTAAGGTTATTTAATGTATGTATGAATCATGGTGAGGTGCCTGAGGATTGGCGGAATGCATGCATAGTGCCATTGTACAAAGGCAAAGGGGATAAGAGTGAGTGCTCAAATTACAGAGGTATAAGTGTGTTGAGTATTCCTGGCAAATTATATGGGAGGGTATTGATTGAGAGGGTGAAGGCATGTACAGAGCATCAGATTGGGGAAGAGCAGTGTGGTTTCAGAAGTGGTAGAGGATGTGTGGATCAGGTGTTTGCTTTGAAGAATGTATGTGAGAAATACTTAGAAAAGCAAATGGATTTGTATGTAGCATTTATGGATCTGGAGAAGGCATATGATAGAGTTGATAGAGATGCTCTGTGGAAGGTATTAAGAATATATGGTGCGGGAGGCAAGTTGTTAGAAGCAGTGAAAACTTTTTATCGAGGATGTAAGGCATGTGTACGTGTAGGAAGAGAGGAAAGTGATTGGTTCTTAGTGAATGTAGGTTTGCGGCAGGGGTGTGTGATGTCTCCATGGTTGTTTAATTTGTTTATGGATGGGGTTGTTAGGGAGGTGAATGCAAGAGTTTTGGAAAGAGGGGCAAGTATGAAGTCTGTTGGGGATGAGAGAGCTTGGGAAGTGAGTCAGTTGTTGTTCGCTGATGATACAGCGCTGGTGGCTGATTCATGTGAGAAAGTGCAGAAGCTGGTGACTGAGTTTGGTAAAGTGTGTGAAAGAAGAAAGTTAAGAGTGAATGTGAATAAGAGCAAGGTTATTAGGTACAGTAGGGTTGAGGGTCAAGTCAATTGGGAGGTGAGTTTGAATGGAGGAAGTGAAGTGTTTTAGATATCTGGGAGTGGATCTGGCAGCGGATGGAACGATGGAAGCGGAAGTGAATCATAGGGTGGGGGAGGGGGCGAAAATTCTGGGAGCCTTGAAGAATGTGTGGAAGTCCAGAACATTATCTCGGAAAGCAAAAATGGGTATGTTTGAAGGAATAGTGGTTCCAACAATGTTGTATGGTTGTGAGGCGTGGACTATGGATAGAGTTGTGCGCAGGAGGATGGATGTGCTGGAAATGAGATGTTTGAGGACAATGTGTGGTGTGAGGTGGTTTGATCGAGTAAGTAACGTAAGGGTAAGAGAGATGTGTGGAAATAAAAAGAGCGTGGTTGAGAGAGCAGAAGAGGGTGTTTTGAAATGGTTTGGTCACATGGAGAGAATGAGTGAGGAAAGATTGACCAAGAGGATATATGTGTCGGAGGTGGAGGGAACGAGGAGAAGTGGGAGACCAAATTGGAGGTGGAAAGATGGAGTGAAAAAGATTTTGTGTGATCGGGGCCTGAACATGCATGAGGGTGAAAGGAGGGCAAAGAATAGAGTGAATTGGAGCGATGTGGTATACCGGGGTTGATGTGCTGTCAGTGGATTGAATCAAGGCATGTGTATGGGGGTGGGTTGGGCCATTTCTTTCGTCTGTTTCCTTGCGCTACCTCGCAAACGCGGGAGACAGCGACAAAGCAAAAAAAAATATATATATATATATATATATATATATATATATATATATATATATATATATATATATATATATATATTTTTTTTTTTCCCTGGGGATAGGGGAGAAAGAATACTTCCCACGTATTCCCTGCGTGTCGTAGAAGGCGACTAAAAGGGGAGGGAGCGGGGGGCTGGAAATCCTCCCCTCTCATTTTTTTTAATTTTCCAAAAGAAGGAACAGAGAATTGGTCCAGGTGAGGGTATTCCCTCAAAGGCCCAGTCCTCTGTTCTGAACGCTACCTCGCTAATGCGGGAAATGGCGAATAGTTTGAAAGAAAAGAAAGAAAAAGAATATATATTTTAAACTATTCGCCATTTCCCGTGGTAGCAAGGTAGCACTAAGAACAGAGGACTGGGCCTTTTTTGGAATATCCTCACCTGCCCCCTCTGTTCCTTCTTTTGGAAAATTTAAAAAAAAAACGAGAGGGGAGGATTTCCAGCCCCCCCGCTCCCTCCCCTTTCAGTCGCCTTCTACTACACGCAGGGAATACGTGGGAAGTATTCTTAATCCCCTATCCCCAGGGATAATAAAAAAAAAATATATATATATATATATATATATATATATATATATATATATATATATATATATATATATATATATATATATATATATTTTATTATACTTTGTCGCTGTCTCCCGCGTTTGCGAGGTAGCGCAAGGAAACAGACGAAAGAAATGGCCCAACCCCCCCCCCCATACACATGTATATACATACGTCCACACACGCAAATATACATACCTACACAGCTTTCCATGGTTTACCCCAGACGCTTCACATGCCCTGCTTCAATCCACTGACAGCACGTCAACCCCGGTATACCACATCGCTCCAATTCACTCTATTCCTTGCCCTCCTTTCACCCTCCTGCATGCTCAGGCCCCGATCACACAAAATCTTTTTCACTCCATCTTTCCACCTCCAATTTGGTCTCCCTCTTCTCCTTGTTCCCTCCACCTCCGACACATATATCCTCTTGGTCAATCTTTCCTCACTCATCCTCTCCATGTGCCCAAACCACTTCAAAACACCCTCTTCTACTCTCTCAACCACGCTCTTTTTATTTCCACACATCTCTCTTACCCTTACGTTACTCACTCGATCAAACCACCTCACACCACACATTGTCCTCAAACATCTCATTTCCAGCACATCCATCCTCCTGCGCACAACTCTATCCATAGCCCACGCCTCGCAACCATACAACATTGTTGGAACCACTATTCCTTCAAACATACCCATTTTTGCTTTCCGAGATAATGTTCTCGACTTCCACGCATATATATATATATATATATATATATATATATATATATATATATATATATATATATATTTAGAATGGGAAACAGAAGAAGGAGTCACGTGGGGAGTGCTCATCCTCCTCGAAGGCTCAGATTGGGGTGTCTATATATGTGTGGATGTAACCAAGATGAGAAAAAAGGAGAGATAGGTAGTATGTTTAAGGAAAGGAACCTGGATGTTTTGGCTCTGAGTGGAATGAAGCTCAAGGGTAAAGGGGAAGAGTGGTTTGGGAATGTCTTGGGAGTAAAATCAGGGGATAGTGAGAGGACAAAAGCAAGGGAAGGAGTAGCACTACTCCTGAAACAGGAGTTGTGGGAGTATGTGATAGAGTGTAAGAAAGTAAATTCTAGATTGATATGGGTAAAACTGAAAGTTGATGGAGAGAGATGGGTGATTATTAGTGCATATGCACCTGGGCATGAGAAGAAAGATCATGAGAGGCAAGTGTTCTGGGAGCAGCTGAATGAGTGTGTTAGTGGTTTTGATGCACAAGACCAGGCTATAGTGATGGGTGATTTGAATGCAAAGGTGAGTAATATGGCAGTTGAGGGAATAATTGTTATACATGGGGTGTTCAGTGTTGTAAATGGAAATGGTGAAGAGCTTGTAGATTTATGTGTGAAAAGGACTGGTGGTGATTGGGAATACTTGGTTTAAAAAGCGAGATATACATAAGTATATGTATGTAAGTAGGAGCGATGGCCAGAGAGCATTATTGGATTACGTGTTAATTGATGGGCACGCGAAAGAGAGACTTTTGGATGTCAATTTGCTGAGATGTGCAACTGGAGGGATGTTTGATCATTATCTTGTGTAGACGAAGATGAAGATTTGTAGGGGTTTTCAGAAAAGAAGAGAGAATGTTGGGGTGAAGAGAGTGGTGAGAGTAAGTGAGCTTGGGAAGGAGACTTGTGTGAGGAAGTATCAGGAGAGACTGAGTGCAGAATGGAAAAAGGTAAGAACAAAGGATACCGGTAAGGGGAGTGGGGGAGGAATGGGATGTATTTAGGGAATCAGTGATGGCTTGCGCAAAAGATGCTTGTGGCATGAGAAGCATGGGAGGTGGGTTGATTAGAAAGGGTAGTGAGTGGTGGGATGAAGAAGTAAGATTATTAGTGAAAGAGAAGAGAGAGGCAATTGGACGATTTTTGCAGGGAAAAAATGCAAATGAGTGGGAGATGTATAAATGAAAGAGGCGGGAGGTCAAGAGAAAGGTGCAAGAGGTGAAAAAGTGGGCAAATGAGAGTTGGGGTGAGAGAGTATCATTGAATTTTAGGGAGAATAAAAAGATGTTTTGGAAAGAGGCAAGTAAAGTGCGTAAGACAAGAGAGCAAATGGGAACTTCAGTGAAGGGGGCTAATGGGGAGGTGATAACAAGTAGTGGTGATGTGAGAAGGAGATGGAGTGAGTATTTTGAAGGTTTGTTGAATGTGTTTGATGATAGAGTGGCAGATATAGGGTGTTTTGGTCAAGGTGGTGTGCAAAGTGAGAGGGTTAGGGAAAATGATTTGGTAAACAGAGAAGAGGTAGTAAAAGCTTTGCGGAAGATGAAAGCCGGCAAAGCAGAAGGTTTGGATGGTATTGCAGTGGAATTCATTAAAAAAGGGGTTGACTGAATTGTTGACTGGTTGGTAAGGTTATATAATGTATGTATGACTCATGGTGAGGTGCATGAGGATTGGCGAAATGCTTGCATAGTGCCATTGTACAAAGACAAAGGGATAAGAGTGAGTGCTCAAATTAAAGAGGTATAAGTTTGTTGAGTATTCCTGGTAAATTTTATGGGAGGGTATTGATTGAGAGGGTGAAGTCATGTAGAGAGCATTAGATTGGGGAAGAGCAGTGTGGTTTCAGAAGTGGTAGAGGATGTGTGGATCAGGTGTTTGCTTTGAAGAATGTATGTGAGAAATACATAGAAAAGCAAATGGATTTCTATGTAGCATTTATGGATCTGGAGAAAGCATATGATAGAGTTGATAGAGATGCTCTGTGGAAGGTATTAAGAATATATGGTGTGGGAGGCAAGTTGTTAGAAGCAGTGAAAAGTTTTTATCGAATATTTAAGGCATGTTTACGTGTAGGAAGAGAGGAAAGTGATTGGTTCTCAGTGAATGTAGGTTTGCAGCAGGGGTGTGTGATGTCTCCATGGTTGTTTAATTTGTTTATGGATGGGGTTGTTAGGGAGGTGAATGCAAGAGTTTTGGAAAGAGGGGCAAGTATGCATTCTGTTGTGGATGAGAGAGCTTGGGAAGTGAGTCAGTTGTTGTTCGCTGATGATACAGCGCTGGTGGCTGATTCATGTGAGAAACTGCAGAAGCTGGTGACTGAGTTTGGTAAAGTGTGTGAAAGAAGAAAGTTAAGAGTAAATGTGAATAAGAGCAAGGTTATTAGGTACAGTAGAGTTGAGTTGGAAGTCAGTTGGGAGGTAAGTCTGAATGGAGAAAAACTGGAGGAAGTGAAGTGTTTTAGATATCTGGGAGTGGATTTGGCATCGGAAGGAACCATGGAAGCGGAAGTGAATCATAGGGTGGAGGAGGGGGCGAAAGTTCTGGGAGCGTTGAAGAATGTGTGGAAGTCGAGAACTTTATCTCGGAAAGCAAAAATGGGTATGTTTGAAGGAATAGTGGTTCCAACAATGTTATATGGTTGCGAGGTGTGGGCTATGGATAGAGTTGTGCGCAAGAGTGTGGATGTGCTGGAAATGAGATGTTTGAGGACAATACGTGGTATGAGGTTGTTTGATCGAATAAGTAATAGTAGGGTAAGAGATGTGTGGTAATAAAAAGAGTGCGGTTGAGAGAACAGAGGAGGGTGTTTTGAAATGGTTTGGTCAAATGGAGAGAACGAGTAAGGAAAGATTGACCAAGAGGATATATGTGTCAGAGGTGGAGGGAACAAGGAGAAGTGGGAGACCAAATTGGAGGTGGAAAGATGGAGTGAAAACGATTCTGAGTGATCAGGGCCTGAACATGCAGGAGGGTGAAAGGCGTGCAAGGAATAGAGTGAATTGGAATGATGTGGTATACCGGGTCGATGTGCTGTCAATGGATTGAACCAGGGCATGTGAAGCGTCTGGGGTAAACCATGGAAAGTTGTGTGGGGGCCTGGATTTGGAAAGGGAGCTGTGGTTTCTGTGCATTATTACATGACAGCTAGAGACTGAGTGTGAACGAATGTGGCCTTTGTTGTCATCTCCTAGCGCTACCTTGCGCACATGAGGGGGGAGGGGGATTTCATTTTATGTGTGGCGGGGTGGCGATGGGAATGAATAAAGGCAGACTATGAATTATGTACATGTGTATATATGCATATGTCTGTGTGTGTATATATATATGTATACGTTGAGATGTATAGGTATGTATATTTGTGTTTGTGGACGTGTATGTATATCCATGTGTGTCTGGGTGGGTTGGGCCATTCTTTCGTCTGTTTCTTTGTGCTACTTCGCTAACGCGTGAGACTGCAACAAAGGAAAATGAAATATAAAATATATTTATTATTATACTTTGTCGCTGTCTCCCACGTTAGCGAGGTAGCGCAAGGAAACAGTCAAAAGAATGGCCCGACGCACTCACATACACATGTATATACATTCATGTCCACACTCACATATACATACCTATACATCTCAATGTTTACATATATATATACACACACAGACATATACATATATATACATGTTCATAATTCACACTTGCTGCCCTTATTCATTCCCGTCGCCATCCCGCCATACATGATATATATGACTAAGAATTTCAATCACATTTGGTGAACCTGATCTTTATTTTTGGAAACTATGTTGATGGTTAATTAGTAATTTGTTTTGTTTTAGGAATTGAACAGTTATTGTTTGAAATACTTTACGTTGAACTTAAGTGAGGCTAATGGGGCATTACTTTGAAGTACATTTCCTGTTGCCATTTTTTAAAATTGTTAATTAGCTAACAGGGGCTTTTCCTTGTTGTTACAATGATTTGTTGAATATTTAGGTTATAGAAAGGTTAATTGCTTGCTAGCTTCTTTCAGTATTCTTGTGGAGATACTGCCTGGACTAGTTGATTTGTTCAGTTTGTTCATCTAGATATGTAAGAATTTCATTGCATTATGTGTTCTTAATGTCAACTTAATAATTTTTGATGTCCAGGATATGTTTTGTGGTTTTGTTATATAAGATGAATTTGTAGTGGTAAACTCTTAATTTGAAATATCCATTAAGAAGGGCAACTATTTTTTTTATTACGCTTGTTGATATGTCATTGTCATTTTATAATGACCATTTATATCCCTTACTTTTGTTGTGCTCTAATTTATTTAAAGAATTCTTTATGTTTCTTTTTCACTTTATGAGAAATTCTCTTTTCACAGTTTTTCTTATTGCATCTAATTTTCTTCCTACACTCTTTTTTTAACCTTCTTTACATTTTATGGTCATGAATTACACTACTTGACTTAGGTGCCTTGTAAGCCCTTCCTGTATGTTTAATTAAGTCATTTATTTCTTCATTCGTCCAAACTTTTATTCATGTGAAAGGGGGAGCCACCCCTTTTCACATTTCCTTTTCCCCTTTCTAGGGACACTAATTATTTCAGAAGAAATAAATTATTGAAATTACATCACATCTTTTTTGCTGCATCCTCATCTTATAGTCTGATCCAGTTTACTTTACTTGAGTCATTACATAATTTTTCTGTCTATCTGTATCTCTGATGCCTATTCCCTGTGGCAGCTCCCTTAAGTGGGTGACCACAGCAAAAGTTTGCATAACTTTTAAATTTAAGTGCTGCTTCATAGCCTTCAGTGCTTCACCTTTAACAGACCAGTGGCAGAGGGCAACCCTGGCAAAGTGTTTCTAAAGGCTCCTACCTAAAGTTCCTATAGACCACTTCTAATGTTTCTGCCTACTCTACCTAATGTGTGTACCTGATGCTTATGCCTAATGTCCCTATCTGATACGTCTATCTATTGCTCATACCATTTTGCCAAAAGGCAGGGCCAGCATGTAGCATTTACTGCCAAAAAATCAGGAGTTATGAAGAATGAGTTGTGTGAGTTAAGTATTGTCAGATGTTGTGTGTGACATGGAGAGATTGTATGTTCATGAACAGAATACCATGAGTCTATGTGTGAGTGAGGCAGAAAGAAAAGAAAGTTACCTGGATCAGAGGAGTGCACTTGACAACCACTAAGTGCTGGCTCATTATGCAACTGTCACTCACCCTTCCATTACCCAAGTAGGTAGTACCAGTAATATACCTCCTTATCGGTGGCTGAGCACCAACTACTACCTACCTGGTTTTTGAAGTCATCTAATGTGAAATTGGATACTGTTGTGTTTTTCCTCTTTAATCATGAGGTCATAACTTTAATTAATGTTTGTATGTTGTAGGAATGGATGGTGTCCAGAGTGTAGATTAGAAAGTTTTTTTTTTTTTTTTTTTTTTATACTTTGTCGCTGTCTCCCGCGTTTGCGAGGTAGCGCAAGGAAACAGACGAAAGAAATGGCCCAACCCCCCCCATACACATGTACATACACACGTCCACACACGCAAATATACATACCTACACAGCTTTCCATGGTTTACCCCGGACGCTTCACATGCCTTGATTCAATCCACTGACAGCACGTCAACCCCTGTATACCACATCACTCCAATTCGCTCTATTTCTTGCCCTCCTTTCACCCTCCTGCATGTTCAGGCCCCGATCACACAAAATCCTTTTCACTCCATCTTTCCACCTCCAATTTGGTCTCCCTCTTCTCCTCGTTCCCTCCACCTCCGACACATATATCCTCTTGGTCAATCTTTCCTCACTCATTCTCTCCATGTGCCCAAACCATTTCAAAACACCCTCTTCTGCTCTCTCAACCACGCTCTTTTTATTTCCACACATCTCTCTTACCCTTACGTTACTTACTCGATCAAACCACCTCACACCACACATTGTCCTCAAACATCTCATTTCCAGCACATCCATCCTCCTGCGCACAACTCTATCCATAGCCCACGCCTCGCAACCATACAAAGTGTAACTAGTATATTTCGGGGAAGTGTGGTTTCTTGTGGATGTATATCTGGTTGCATGGTGTTTAAGACTGAGATGGGAGTATGTTTCTTTAAGACTTATTGGGCCATTTCAGTGTTTACATATTTTGTCATTGTTGAGTATGTTGAGGGTAGTAGAATCTATGAGTATAGGTTGCTGAAGTAGGAAGCAGTTGTAAGCTTTTCATTTCTAACGGGTTGATAGTTAAGCAATGGTTTCAGCGGGAAGGGTTAAATGCTACTGCAAAGAATTGAAAGATGAACACATTGAGATGGAATTGTATTGGGAGGATCTTTGTTCTTTGTGTATGTGTTGAATGGTTTTGGTTATTGGGTAGCTAGTGCTTGATATGAGGGCTTTGTTTTATGTATTTTGCGCTGAATTTTATTTGCTTTTGATAGGGTGTATTGCTGAACAGGCATATTTTTAGGGTGAAGGAGATGAATTTTCTGTAGAGGATTCTTCAGGATTATTTTTCTTGTCCAAATCTAGTGTCAGTTAGGGCTCTGCTGAGGGCATTTGTTTGTGTGTTGCTTTTATATCCATGTTTTTGGTTTGAGGTATGAATGCCATATGGATATTTTATGTGATTCCTAGAATAGTTGGTGTTTTGTTGAGTGGGAGCAATTGGCCATTTAGTGTGACTGGGAGGGTGCAATTTGGATTTGTGTCTGTTTGGGTCAAAATGGTGACTGAAGACTTCTTTCAAGATGCAGACATTTTGTCTGGGAGAACCATTGTGTAATGTAGTTTTATCTGTGATCAGCAGGTGGTAATTGGAAATCATGTAGGAAGAGACTGAAGAGAGTTATAGAGCCTCAGGATTTTAGAGGTGAAGCCTCTATTGGTGACTCTGGCTTAGTGGCCAGCTATAAGATTGGCCAACTATCTTCTGTTGATTTGGAAGGTAGTGTCAAGTATGTTTTGTGTATGGTTATGTTAGGGAACATTGTCATATACTTTGTTGATGTTTTTTCCCCTAATACTGTGCAGGAGGGGGGTTAAGGTTGGTTCAAGCCGTCAGATATATTGTGATAGGTCTGTGTTTGGTGTGGTAGTGGAGTAATTAGATCTAAAACCATGTTGTGTAGGCAAGAGTGTGAAACGGAAAAATCTTAATTTTTCATTTTTTGCTCAAACTTTTATCTGTATTTCACTTCTCTTTCATTGTATACATGGAATACATATATACAGTGTTGGGGAGAAAGAATTCTACCTCTGTATTCCCCACATGTCATACAAGGTAACTTAAGGGGGAGCTGGAAACGTTCTCCTCGCATTTCAGTTTCTAAAAGAGGAATCAGAAGGACCCAGGCGGGGAGTGCTCATCCTCCTCTAAGGCTCAGACTCGGGTGTCCCAGTGAATGTGGATGCATCCAAGGTGAAAAGAGGAGAGATAGGTAGTATGTTTATGGAAAGAAAACTGGATGTTCTGGCTCTGAATGAAATGAAGCACAATGGTAAAGGGGAAGAATGGTTTGGAGATGTATTAGGAGGAAAGTCGGGGGTTGGTGAGAGGACAAGAGCTAAGGAAGGGGTAGCATTACTATTGAAGCAAGAATTGTAGGAGTGTGTGATGTGGGTAAAACTGAAAGTGGATGGAGAGAGGGTGATTATTAGTGCTTATGCACAAGGACATGAGAAGAATGACCATGAGAGGCAAGTGTTCTGGGAGCAGCTGAGTTGTTGTGTTAGCAGTTTTGGTGTGTGAGACTGATTATTAGTGATGTGTGATTGAAATGCGAAGGTAAATAATGTGGCAATTGAGTGTATAATTGGTTTACATGGGGTATTCAGTGTTGTGAATGGAAATGGTGAAGAGCTTGACGAGTTGTGTGATGAGAAAAGACTGGTGTTTAGGAATACTTGGTGTAAAAAGAGATATAAGATAAGATTACTGTATTGTCAAATTGTATACATGACACAAAATGAAATTCTTCATGGCTAGAAGCTCAATCCAAGGTTAGAAAGTATAAGAATTATGAAATGAAAATTATGAAATATTCCATGTGTGGCGAAGTGGCGATGGGAATGAATAAAGGCAGACATTGTGAATTGTGTGCATGGGTATATATGTATGTGTCTGTGTGTGTATATATATGTGTACATTGAGATGTATAGGTATGTATATTTGTGTGTGTGGACGTGTATGTTTATACATGTGTATGGGGGTGGGTTGGGCCATTTCTTTCGTCTGTTTCCTTGCGCTACCTCACAAACGCGGGAGACAGCGACAAAGCAAAATAATAAATATTACATAAAAGTACCACATAAAGAATCACTTATATCACTAAAATGCTAAATCACAGAGGAGTTACAGCATCTTTAATTGGTAGAATGCTTTTTGATGCAAATGATTTCCTGTATCTATTGGTGTATTGTATAGGCAGAGACAGTCTTCTTCCTGACCTTAGAATTACTTAGTATTGGTGTAGAGGATGGGTTGCATCTTGCAATATCTTCACCTGCTTCATTGCACATTCCTGATACAGCATATTTAATGTTTTAGTGTTTGCACCCAGTTTCCTGGCTTATTTAACATTTTTCTCAAGTTTATTTTTATTTCTATTGTTTAGATTGCCATAGATTGTTTCGTGTGTGGCGGGGTGGCGATGGGGGTGAGTGGGGGCAGACGGTGAATTATGTATATGTGTATGTCTGTGGAAATAAAAAGAGCGTGGTTGAGAGAGCAGAAGAGGGTGTTTTGAAATGGTTTGGGCACATGGAGAGAATGAGTGAGGAAAGATTGACCAAGAGGATATATGTCGGAGGTGGAGGGAACGAGGAGAAGTGGGAGACCAAATTGGAGGTGGAAAGATGGAGTGAAACCGATTTTGTGTGATCGGGGCCTGAACATGCAGGAGGGTGAAAGGAGGGCAAGGAATAGAGTGAATTGGATCGATGTGGTATACCGGGGTTGACGTGCCGTCAGTGGATTGAATCAGGGCATGTGAAGCGTCTGGGGTAAACTATGGAAAGCTGTGTAGGTATGGATATTTGCGTGTGTGGACGTATGTATATACATGTGTATGGGGGGGGGTTGGGCCATTTCTTTCGTCTGTTTCCTTGCGCTACCTCGCAAACGCGGGAGACCGAAAAAAAAAAAAAAAAAAGAGATTGCCATATCAGGTGATGATTATAAAACATAAAATTGATTCTGTATTTGACCTATAAAAAAGATTGATTATTGCGTTGTCTATATGTAAACTATTTAGAATATGTATAAACTGCAATCTTTTATTACTCTCTTATATGCCATATCAGTAATTGCATCCCTTAAGGGATGTATCAGTTTTATTGCTCGTCTTTGTACTTGCTCTAATTTTTCCTCATCTTTTTGATAGTTTGGGAACCAAAACTGGGTGGCATATTCAAGGTGTGGACTTACTGGAGAATTATAAACATTTGGTTGCCTTTTTTACATGCCGTTTAGTGTACTCCAAGGTCCTTTGTTTCATTTACCTTAGTTAAAAGTTTCTGAATAACTTGTAGATGTAACATATATTCTTGTCTCCAGAGTGCATAACTTTATGCTTGTCTACATTAAACTTCATTTGCCATCTGTGTTTCCTCTCTGCTAATGAGTTAAGAGCTCTTTGAATCATTTCGCAGTTTAGAATCCTCAGCACATTTGGAGATTTTAGATACGAGACCGAGTTCTAGGTCATTAATGTATATTATGAAAAGAATTGGGCCTAGGACCAACCCCTGTGGCACACCACTCACTATGTATTAAATAGGGTTCACTATTTAATACTACATGCGGCTTTCTTCCAGTAAGCCAGTCTCTAATCCGTGTATAGAGTTCTTCACCAATTTCATGTCTTCTGATTCTAGCAAGTCTCTTGTGAGGTGCTTCATCGAAAGCTTTTTGTAAATCTAATTATAGTACATCAGATGGTAATTCTTTGTCCTAATTCTGAACAACATTAAAAATTCCAGGAAATTTGTCAGGCAGGATCCTCTGTTGTGGAAACCTTGTTGGTTGTCTGATATGATTTTGTGAGCCATCAGAAATGTGACAGTTGTATCTTGTATTATTTTTTCTGTCTTTTACCTAACACTGACATGAGGCTAATTTGTCATCTTCAAACATTATGAAGAATAGAAAAATGTTTTAGAAGGTGATGAATGATGTGTGAAAGACAAGTGAACAAATGGGAACATTGTTGAAGGGGGCAAAAGAGGATGTGATAACAAATGGTGATGAAGCGGGGAAGATATGGAGTGAGTATTTTGAAGTATTGTTGTATGTGTTTGATGATAGAGTGGCAGATATAGGGTGTTTTGGTCAGAGTGGCATGCGAAGTGAGAGAGTCATGGGAGAGTGGTTTGGTGAAGAGAAAAGAGGTGGTGAGAGCTTTGTGGAAGATGAAATGTGGCAAGGCAGATGGAGTAGATGGTATTGTAGTTGAATTTTTTAAGAAAGAGGTTGATTGCATTGTTGATTGGTTGGTAAGGATATTCATTGTATGTATAGACCATGGTGAAGTGCCTAAGGATTGGTGTAATGCATGTATAGTGCCGTCGTATAAAGGCAACGGGGATAAAGGTAAGTATTCAAACTACAGAGGCATAAGTTTGTTTAGTACACCTGGTAAATTGTATGGGAGGGAATTAATTGAGAGGATGAAGGCATGTACAGAACATCAGATTGGGGTAGAGCAGCATTGATTCAGAAGTGTTAGGGTATGTATGGATCAGGTGTTTGCTCAGAAGAATGTGTGAGAAATACTTAGGAAAACAGATGAATTTGTATGGTGCCTTTATGGACCTGGAGAAGGAATATGGTAGGGTTGATAGAGAAGCTTTGTGGAAGGTCCTAAGAAATTATGCTAGAAGCAGTGAAAAGTTTTTATCAAGGGTGTAAACGCTTGTGTACAAGTAGGAAGTGAGGAGATTGAATGGCTGCCAGTGAAGATTGGTCTGTGGTAGGGGTGTGTTGTCACTATGGATGTTTAATTTGTTTATGGATTGAATGGTTAGGGAGGTAAATGTATAAGTCTTGGAGAGAGGGGTGAGTATGCTGTCTGTTGGGGATGAGAGAGCCTGGGAGGTGAGTCAGTTGTTGTTCGTCAATGATACAGCACTGATGGCTGATTCGAGTGAGACACTTCAGTACTTGGTGACTGAGTTTGGAAAAGTGTGTGAAAGGAGAAAGTTGAGAGTGAATATGAATAAACTCAAGGTTATTAGGTTTAGCAGGTTTGAGGGACAAGTTTGAATGGAGAAGAATTGGAGGAAGTGAAGTGTTTGAAACATGTAGGAGTGGACTTGTCAGTGAATGGAACCATGAAAGCAGAAGTAAGTCATAGGTTTGGGGAGGGGTTGAAGGTTCTGGGAGTTATGAAGAATGTGTGGAAAGCGAGAACGTTATCTCAGAAGGCAAAAATGGGTATGTTTGAAGAAATAGTATTTCCAGCAATATTATATGGTTGTGAGGCACGTGCTATAAATAGGGTTGTGCGGAAGAGGGTGGATGTGTTGGAAATGAAATGTCTGAGGAAAACATATGATGTGAGGTGGTTTGATTGAGTAAGTAATGAAAGGGTAAGAGAGCTGTGTGGAAATAAAGTGTGTGGTTTACATGAGTTTACAGGAGAAAGACAGACAATAGCAGGCCTGACTGGCCCATGACTGGATTGTCTGAAAAAGAAATTATAAAACTTGACAAAAAAAGCATTATAATTCCATTCCGTACTTTTTTAAGCTATCACCAACTACCCACTGCTGTACATTAGCCTTCTAGTGTCCCTGTTACTGATGTTGTTTATATGATTATTTCTGGTGTTTTCTCAAAGTATACCTGAATTTATAGAATATTTTCTAAATGACTTTTGAAGGTATTTAGTTTTTTAGCATTCACAACATCTGATGGTAACTTATGCTAGTGCTCATCACACCTATAGGAAAAGGTTTTACCACGTCCATACTACGTCTTTTAACTTTGAGTTTTATTCTATTTGTCCTAGTAAGCGTATTTTCTTGTATTTTGAAAAGATTCTTGTGGTTTATACTTTATGGAACTTGTTCAGAATTTTGGACACTTGGAGTAAATTACCACAAAATTTTCATTTTTTAAGGGAGAAGAGATCCAATCATTTTTGCCTTTCTTTGTATGCCAGATTTCTAGAGGATGGTATCAGTTTTTTCATGGGTCTTTTTTCATGGGTCTTTTTTTCATGGGTCTTTTTCATGGGTCTCGTTTCATGGGTCTTTTGCTTTGTCACTGTCTCCCGCGTCAGTGAGGTAGCGCAAGGAAACAGACGAAAGAAATGGCCCAACCCACCCACATACACATATATATACATACATGTCCACACATGCAAATATACATACCTATACATCTCAATGTATACATATATATACTCACACAGACATATACATATATACACATGTACGTAATTCATACTGGGTCTTTGTACTTGCTCTAATTTTTCATCATCTTTTTTGGTTTAGGGACCAAAACTGGACTGCACATCAAGGTAAGGTCTTACTAGAGAATTATAAAGTGGGAGAATTGTTTCTGGTGCCTTATAATCTATGTTCCTGGCTATGATACCTAACATTTGGTTACCTTTTTTACTTGCTGCTAGACACTGTTTAGTGTATTTCAAATTGTTGCTGTTGACAACTCCAAGGTCCTTTTCTTCATTTACTTTAGTTAGAGGGTTTCTGAGTAGTTTGTAGTCATGACATATATTCTTGTCTCCAAAGTGTATAACTTTATGCTTGTCTACATTAAACTTCATTTGCCTTCTGTCTGACCACTCTGCTAGTAAGTTAAGATATCTGTGAATCTTTTTGCAGTCCCGTCTGTTTACAGCTCTACCTCCTAGTTTAGTATCATCAGCAGATTTGGAGATCTTAGATAAGAGACCAAGTTCTAGGTTATTATTGTATATTATGAAAAGAATTGGGCTTAGGACTGACCCCTGTGGCACACCACTCATTACGTCTAGCCAGTCTGAGGCTTCGCCGTTTACTACGACAAGCTGTTTTCTTCTGGTAAGCCAGTCTCTGATCCATGTACAGATTTCTTCACCAATTCCATGTGTTTTGAGTGAGTTCTTCACCGATTCCCCTGTGTTTTGAGTTTATGTAAAAGTCTCTTGTGAGGTACTTTATCAAAAGCCTTTTGTAAATCTAAACATACTGCATCAGATAGTAATTTTTTGTCCCAGTATTGATGAATAACATTAAAAAAATTTGATAAATAATATTAAGATTTTTAGAAAGCAGATGAGGATGTGTTGAAATGGTTTGGACATATCGAGAGTATGAGTGAGAAAAGGTTGACATAGAGGGTGTATGTGTCAGAAGTGGAGTGAACAAGGAGAATCAGGAGGCCAAACTGGAGAAGGAAGGATTGAGTATAAAAGATTTTGAATGCTCAGGGCATGAACATGTGGAAGGGTGAAAGGTTTGCATGGAAAAGAGTGAATTGGAATGATGTGGTATACTGGGGTTAATGTACCGTCAATGACTGAACCAGAGCATGTGAAACTAATGGTGTAAACCATAGAAGGTCTGTGGGGTCTTGATGTTGATAGGAAGCTGTGGTTATGGTGCATTATATATGACAGCTGGAGAATGAGTGTGAGCAGATGTGTCCTTTCTTGTTTGTTTCTGTATATGTTATGTTTTTTCTTTCCTTCATGCATTTGTGCTGTTTCCTGTGGGGTGAGATGGCCTTGGGAATGTTTAAAAGCAAGTTGTAATATGTTCATGTGCATATATGTATGTGTATGTAGTATATGTATATTAGAGGCAAGTGATTTGGGAACAGCTGAGTGAGTGTGTTTGCAGTTTTGATGCACAAGACTAGGTTAAAGTGATGGGTGATTTGAATGCAAAGGTGCGTAATGTGGCAGTTGAGGGAATATTTGGTGTACATGGGATGTTCAGTGTTGTAAATGGATATGGTGAAGAGCTTGTAGATATGTTTGCTGAAAAAGGACTGGTGATTGGGAATACCTGGTTTAAAAAGAGAGATATACATAAGTATACGTATGTAAGTAGGAGAGATTGCCAGAGAGCATTATTGGATTACGTATTAATTGATAGGTGCGTCGAAGAGAGACTTTTGGATGTTAATGTGTTGAGAAGTGCTACCGGAGGGATGTCTGATCATTATCTTGTGGAGGCGAAGGTGAAAATTTGTAAAGGTTTTCAGAAAAGGAGAGAGAATGTTGTGGTGAAGAGAGTGGTGAAACTAAGTGAGCTTGGGAAGGTGACTTGTGTGAGGAAATACCAGGAGAGACTGAGTGCCGAATGGAAAAAGGTGAAAGCAAAGGACGTTAGGGGAGTGGGAGAGGAATGGGATGTATTTAGGGAAGCAGTGATGGCTTGTGCAAAAGATACTTGTAGCATAAGTGTGGGAGGTAGGCAGATTAGAAAGGGTAGTGAGTGGTGGGATGAAGTAAGATTATTAATGAGAGAAAAGAGCGGCATTTGGATGATTTTTGCAAGGAAATAGTGCA
Organism: Panulirus ornatus; assembly: GCF_036320965.1. NCBI lineage: Eukaryota > Metazoa > Arthropoda > Malacostraca > Decapoda > Palinuridae > Panulirus > Panulirus ornatus. The sequence goes on along the minus strand of NC_092238.1, from coordinate 36,752,967 downwards.
AATGACTAGGAGATGTATAAAAGAAAGAGGCAGACGGTCAAGAGAAAGGTGAGAGAGGTGAAAAATGGGGCAAATGAGAGTTGGGGTGAGAGAGTATTATTAAATTTTAGGGAGAATAAAAAGAAGGGGGCCAGGTGAGGATATTCCCTCAAAGGCCCAGTCCTCTGTTCCTAATGCTACCATGCTAATGCGGGAAATGGCGAATAGTATGAAAAAAAAGATGTTTGGGAAGGAGGTAAATAAAGTGCATAAGACAAGAGAACAAATGGGGACATCAGTGAAGGGGGCTAATGGGGAGGTAATAACAAGTAGTAGTGATGTGAGAAGGAGATGGAGTGAGGTTTAGTGAATGTGTTAGATGGTAGAGTGGCAGATATAGGATGTTTTGGAGGTGGTGTGTGAAGTGAGAGGGTTAGGGAGAATCATTTAGTAAACAGAGAAGTGGAAGTGAAAGCTTTGCGGAAGATGAAAGCCAGGAAGGCGGTGGGTTTGGATGGTATTGCAGTGGAATTTATTAAAAAAGGGGTTGACTATGTTGTTGACTGGTTGGTAAGGATATTTAATGTATGTATGGCTCATGGTGAAGTGCCTGAGGATTGGCAGAATGCATGCATAGTGCCATTGTGCAAAGGTAAAGGGGATAAAGGTGAGTGTTCAGACTACAGAGGTATAAGTTTGTTGAGTATCCCTGGGTAATTATATGGGATGGTATTGATTGAGAGAGTGAAGGCATGTACAGAGCATCAGATTGGGGAAGAGCAGTGTGGTTTCAGAAGTGGCTGAGGATGTGTGGATCAGATGTTTGCTTTGAAGAATGTATGTGAGAAATACTTAGAAAAACAAATGGATTTGTATGTAGCATTTATGGATCTGGAGAAGGCATATGATAAGAGTTGATAGAGATACTCTGTGGAAGGTATTAAGAATATATGGTGTGGGAGGCAAGTTGCTAGAAGCAGTGAAAAGTTTTTATCGAGGATGTAAGGCATGTATGAAGAGAGGAAAGTGATTGGTTCTCAGTGAATGTCGGTTTGTAGAAGGGGTGCGTGATGTCTCGATGGTTGTTTAGTTTGTTTATGGATGGGGTTGTTAGGAGGTGAATGCAAGAGTTTTGGAGAGAGGTGGCAAGTATGCTGTGTGTTGTGGATGAGAGGGCTTAGGAAGTGAGTCAGCTGTTGTTTGCTGATGATACAGAGTTTTGGAGAGAGGGGTACGTATGCAGTCACTTGTGGATGAGAGGGCTTGGGAAGTGAATCAGCTGTTGCTTGCTGATGATACAGTTCTGGTGGCTGATTCGAGTGAGAGACTGCAGAAGCTGGTGACTGAGTTTGGTAAAGTGTGTGAAAGAAGAATGCTGAGAGTAAATGTGAATAAGAGTAAGGTTATTAGGTACAGTAGGGTTGAGGGACAAGTCAGTTGGGAGGTAAGTTTGAATGGAGAAAAACTGGAGGAAGTGAAGTGTTTAGATATCTGGGAGTGGATTAAGCAGCAGATGGAACCATAGAAGGGGAAGTGAGTCACAGGGTTGGGAATGGGACGAAAGTTCTGGGAGCATTGAAAAATGTGTGGAAGGTGACAACATTATCTTGGAAAGCAAAAATGGGTATGTTTGAAGGAATAGTGGTTCCAACAATGTTATATGGTTGTGAGGTGTGGGCTATAGATAGAGTAGTGCTGAGGAGGGTGGATGTAGTGGAAATGAGATGTTTAAGGACAATATGTAGTGTAAGGTGGTTTAATCGAGTAAGAGAGATGTGTGGTAATAAAAAGAGTGTGGTTGAGAGAGCAGAAGAGGGTGTTTTGAAATGGTTTGGTCACATGGAGAGAATGAGAGGAAAGATTGGCAAAGAGGATATAGGTATCAGAGGTGGAGGGAACGAGGAGAAGTGGGAGACCAAATTGGAGGTGGAAAGATGGAGTGAAAAAGATTTTTTTAATTTTCCAAAGGAAGGAACAGAGAATTGGGCCGGGTGAGGGTAGTCCCTCAGAGGCTCAGTCCTCTGTTCTTAACGCTACCTCGCTGATGCGGGAAATGGCGAATAGTTTGAAAGAAAGAAAAAAAAGGGGCCTGAACATGCAAGAGGGTGAAAGGCGTGCAAGGATTAGAGTGAATTGGAACGATGTGGTATACTGGGGTCGATGTGCTGTCAATGGATTGAATCAGGGCATGTGAAGTGTCTGGGGTAAACAATGGAAAGTTTTGTGGGGTCTGGATGTGGAAAGGGAGCTGTGGTTTCAGTGCATTATACATGACATCTAGAGACTGAGTGTGGATGAATGTGGCCTTTGTTGTCTTTTCCTAGCGCTACCTCGCACGCGTGCGGGGAGGGGGATGTCATTTCATGTGTTGTGGGGTGGTGACAGGAATGAATAAAGGCAGCAAGTATGAATTTTATACATGTGTGTGTATATATGTATATGTCTGTGTATGTATATATATTTATACATTGAAATGTACAGGTATGTATATGTGCGTGTGTGGACTTGTATATATATATATACATGTGTATGTGGGTGGGTTGGGCCATTCTTTCGTCTGTTTCCTTGCACTACCCCACTAACACGGGAGACAGTGACAAAGTATAATAGAAAAAAAGATAATAAAATATATTTATATGGACATGAGTGGATGTGTTTTTCTTATTCTGTTTCCTAGTGCTACTTCACTGGCATGGGAAACAACGATCAAGTATGAGAAAAATGTTGAATATGTGATAAAGATGTCATAGCTCAAGCACTGTTTAGGATTATATTTTGACTATTTGTCCTTTAATGAAATGATTTTTCTTAGCATGTTATGGTTAAACAAAACTAAAATTTTGTGGATGATTATAGGTATGTATGTATGTGGAAAGGGAGCTGTGGTTTCGGGCATTATTGCATGACAGCTAGAGACTGAGTGTGAACGAATGGGGCCTTTGTTGTCTTTTCCTATTGCTACCTCGCACACATGAGGGGGAGGGGGATGTTATTCCATGTGTGGTGAGGTGGTGATGGGAATGAATAAAGGCAGACTGTGAATTGTGTGCATGTGTATATATGTATATGTCTGTTTGTGTATATATATGTGTACATTGAGGTGTATGGGTATATATATTTGTGTGTGTGGACGTGTATGTATATACATGTGTATGTGAGTGGATTGGGCCATTTCTTTTGTCTGTTTCCTTGTGCTACCTCGCAAACGCGGGAGACAGCGACAAAGCAAAATAAATAAATAAATATATGTGTTCTACACCATATAAGTTAGGGATTAGAGGGGTGAGAGAAAAAACATAGAGAAGTTGGATTTCCTCTTAGTGTGCATTACAGGAAGGAAAAGCAATATGAAAAAGGAAACTTTGCAGAAATACTTGGGTTATAGCTTGTAGAACACACAAATTAAATTTGGAAAGGTGATTTCTATGTAAATACTACATAAATGAAGATAATGGAAGATTAAGGAAGAGGATACCTAATGATTAATGTGAATGTTTGACTGCAATGCATATGTTTTTAGAGATTTTGATGATTATTTACTTGGAGTGCAGTAAAAATGCATGGTAATTATCCTTGAAAATCATATCATTGGATTTGTTAGAGTTAGTAGGACTCTATCCCACAAGCAGTGACCACTTCAAAGAAGGTTAGGTTACACTAAGCTGGGTTAGGTTAGATTATTTTTAGATGAGTATTGTATCTTCCTTATTATTCGTCTCTGTGCGACTGAAGAAATGCTCTAACATCCCAAGAAACCTAACCTAACATTAACTGGAATCCTTTAAAGTGATCACTGTAGGTGGAGTAGTTTTACTAACTGTGCTGAATTCATTGATGAGATTTTCTTCAGTATTGATGAGTTATTTATGCTTTGCCCCTTAAGTAGATTAGTTGAGATTTTTTCTGTAAATCAGGCTTATATTTTGTAAAGGCAACCTAACCCTTAAGGTGCCATGGATGTCAGTCTTTTGTTGTGTAGAAGGTGCTACTTGCACACTCCTACCACAAGTTGAATTTTGTGTGCTTTGTTGGCCCTTGCTGGCTATTGAGAGATGGCAAATCAAAGAGAGAATTGGTCACTAGAGCTACCTGGCCTGGAGGCTCCTGGGTGGTTGTGCACCTTTTAGAGGGGCTTTCCAAGTCTCTGGCTTCTAGTGGCCACAGCTATGCCTCTGTTGCACCTCACCACACATAGCCAGGATTGTCCAGTCTGGTTAATATTGTATTCTCTTAGACTGAGCATACCTAATTCTTAATTCATGAGATATAAACTAGGAAATTGGTAGTGCAAATCATATAGATAGAAAGTAACAAAATGTAAGGTTATGTAACTCACATATATAGGTGTGACCAGTCTGATAGTTAATTAGATTTTTGTGAAGTAAAAATAAATAATTAAGCCTTAATTTTGTAAGAAAACAGAAATTGCCTTTAAGGTGTTGGGCACTTTTTCATGAATTGAAGAGGAATTATTTTGATATATTTTTGTGAGCTGGTAGGAGGCCAAAAGATCAGCTGAACATTTAAAGGGTTAAAAGACATATGGCATTTCTAATTCCTGTCGGCTGATTTATCCTTGCAGCATTTCACTTGGCATTACGTACTTCTAGTACTTGTTTTATATACATCCAGGCATATTCCTCATGACTCACTGTTTTGATTCTCTTCTGTTACACATACAGATGTGTGGGATCTGTTATTTGTGGCCCAACCTTCAGAGCTCATTTTTTTCCCCAAAGATCTAAAAGTCTATGCACATGATTTTTTCACAGAATGTTGAAACATTATTCAACATGTATATGATAAGATTTTTGTTCATGGCTGCTCTTGTAAACTAATGTGTCCATTTCTGACCAGATATGTATTTGTTATTTTATACAGTTGCTCTTGGTGATGTCTTGGTACATTAATAAAACTATTTGTCACCAAACTGTGTCTGTAACTTGTATCATTTATTCTGTATTTAGGTACATGTTTACCACTTTCCGTAAATGTTCATGCCACTACCTTACTCCAAGAAGTGATAGCACTTGGACAGATGATGAAGATGACCCTGGCAAGGAACTAAAGGACAAAGGTTTGTTTTCAAAATGGATGCACATTTATTTGTCTTTTTTCCATTTGTTAGTGTTTGGAAGTTGAAACTGGATGTTTCTCACCAGTTTTCTCATGACTGTTATAACTGGAAAATTCATTCTCAGCCTAGACTAGCTATGCATTACCCCTGCCAGAAGAAAAAAAGGTATGAGCTCCTTTATTGAATACCAGCACCTAGTGAATGATATGCATGATTATATACATGTTCATGGTCTTAGGAAGCTTAATGACATTACATAAATATGAGTGGGGTTGGGGGTCAGAGGAAATTATTAGATTATGTGTTTATTTAAGGATTAAAGGTGAGGCTTCTGGATATCTCTGTGCCAAGAGGGGATGCTGGTAGGATGTCTGATCACTTCTTGGTAGAAGCAAGTGTGTGTAGCCCTTTCCCTGCAACAAGGACAAATTTGTTCCAGTAATTTTTTTTGTGTTCCCTGCAGTGACTTTAGGAAAAGAGTTAATGACATAGGTAGGAAGATCTTGAGTGATGAAAGTCAGTGAGCTTGGAAAAGAGGCTTGTGTATAGAGATACCAGGAGAGACTGGGTGAAGAATGGCAAAATGTGAGAGTAAATGAAACTAGGTGAGTGGATGAGTAATGAAAGGAATTTCAGGAAGCATTACTGACATGTGTGGATGAATTGTTTGTCATGCAGAAGATGGAATGTGGGCATTTGAGTAAGGGTAGTGATGGTGGAATGAGGAAGTTAAGTTGCTAATAAAAGAGGAAAGAAAGGTATATGGGAGATTCCAGCAGAAAAGATTGTTAGGGATGGAGATGTAGGAAAGAATGCAGAACGGGGATAAGAGGAAGGTGCCGGGACTGAGAAATAGGGTAAAATGAGAAATGGTATTAGAGAATATTACTATACTTTAGGGAGAATAAGAAAATGCGTAGGGGATTAATAGTATGAAGAGAGCAAGAGAACAAGTTGGGGAAGTGGTTTCAGGTAAAGAAGAGGTGATAGATTGATTTAGTACTTTGTAGGTCTGTTGAATGTGTTGGATTATAAGTTTGGAGATGTAGAGTGTTTGGGATGAGTGGGTATATGATGTGATATTGTCGTGGTGAATGGCTTGGTGAAAAGAGAAGAGGTGGTGAAAGCATGATGTAAAATTAAGTGTGGCAAAACACCTAGAGTGGATGGGATTGTAGTATAGTTTCTCAAGAAAGGGGGTGACAGAGTTGTTGATTGGTCGTCATGATATTCAGGATACTTATGGCTCAAGTTAGGGTTCCTGGGGGATTGGCTGAGTGCGTGAATAGTATCATCGTATAAAGTGAATGTTCAAATTACAGAGATATGAATATACTGACCATATCAAGGAAGTTATATGTGAGGGTGGGGAATGCCCAGAGCATCAGATTGAGGAAGAACAGTGTGGCATCAGGAATGGTAGGTGGATGTGTTGACTTGGTGTTTTCCTTGAAGAATTAGTATGTGAAATACTTAAGGAAAGAGAAAGATTTGTATGTGGCATTTATGGATCAGGAGGAAGTGTATGACAGAGTTGACAGAAATACTTTGTGGAAAGTGCTTTGAATATGTTGTGTGGGAGGAAAGCTACTGGAAGCAGTGAAGAGTTTTTATTGAAGGAGTAAGGTATTTGCACTAGCAGGAAGGAAGGAGGGTGATTGATTTTAGGCGAAGGTGTGTTTGCCTCAAAGTTGTGTAATGTCACCATGGCTGTTTAATTACTTTATTGGTGGGGTGGTAAGGTAAGTAAGATGAGAGTTATGGAGAGAGGGGTGGGGGCTTGGATGTGAGTCAGTTGCTATGTATACATGACACAGTGCTGGCAGCAGACTTGAGTGAGAATCTGCAGATGCCTTGTCTGAGTTTGGAAGTGTGTCACAGGAGGAAGTTGAGAGATAATGTGAGTAAAAGTAAGGTTATAATGTTTAGCAGGGTAGAGAGACTGGTAAGTTTGAGTAGGATTTGACTGGAAAAGACTAGAGGAAGTGGTGTGTTTAAGTTACCTGAGAATGGACATTGGATCAGATGGAACAGTGGAAGCTGAAGTTAACCACAGGATGGAGAAGGGGACAAAGGTCATGGGTGCATTGAGAAATATGTGTGAATAGAGATGGGTATGTTTAATGATAGAGTAATCTCACCAGTGTTGTATGGATGTGAGCCATTGGCTCTAAATGCGAAAGAGCTGAAGAGGGTAGATTTTTTTGGAGATTGAACGTTTGAGGACAGTATGTGGTATGAGGAGGGTTGACTGAGTAAGGAATGACAAGGTAAGATTGAGGTGTGGTAGAAAGTGGGGTATGTTTGAGAGAACTTAATAGGATGTTCTGAAATGGTTTATACATAAGTGGAAGATGAGTCAAGAGAGAATGGCTAAGAGTATGTAAGTGTCAGAAGTGGAAGAAACAAGGATAAGGGGAAAGATCCTGGACCAGATTAAAGGGTATGTTAAAGATGCTTTCATATATCAGGGCCTGAACATGCTGTTGGGTGGGAGGCATGCAGATAGTGAAAATTGGAATGATGTGATGCACAGAGGGTGCCATATTGTCAGTGAGCTGAACCAGGGCACATGAAGTGGTAAGGAGAAACCATGGAAAGACTGCGGATATTGAGCTCTGATTTTGATGAATTGTACGTCATAAGTAGAGAGTGGTTGTGAGCTTGTAAGGCTGTTTATCACCTGTTCTTGGTGCAACCTTGCTGATGTGGGAGATGTTGAACAAAAAATGAAAAAAGGAAGACGAAATCAAGAGTTGGAGATCATAGAACTGGAAGATATAGCAGAGATAAGGTAAAAAATCCTTGGGAATTTGCTAGTGCTACAAAATGTTTGCGATAAAAGGATGAAGGAGGGAGTTGTCTCTTTCTTTCCTCAATGAGGGTCCAGGCCTTCTTCATAGAAGATTTAGGTTTGATATTTGCTAGATATTAAGATTGATGATTATTAACAGGAAAGAGAAGACAAAGAAAATGAAGACTTGAAATCATGTTGCATGCTCCAGGTACAGTATGAGCTGGGAGTTGCAATAGATATAGTCTGTTGCAACAGTAATTCTTTTACGCTTGAAGTCATAAACTTAAAACTTGGACTACAGTTGCATTGTCTTGTAAGGGTATATTGTATACCATATTCAATTCACTTTAACTTTTCAGGCGTCCATGGAGTAGAGTACATTGGAATGATGTGGTATACTGGGGTCAATGTGCCATCAATGGACTGAACCAGGCACGTGAGACATCCAGGGTAATCCTGGATGTGGATAGGGATCTGTGGTTTCGGTACATTACACATGACAGCTTGTTTATGGATGTGAGCAGATGTGGCCTTTCTTCGTGTTCCCTGATGCTACCTTACTTATGCAGGGGATGGTGATGCTGTTTATTGTGGGCCGGGGTGGCACCGAAAATAGATGAAGGCAAACAAATATGAATATGAACATGTGTGTATATGTATTTTATTTTATTATTATACTTAACTGCTGTCTCCAGTGTTAGCAAGGTAGTGCAAGGAAACAGACGAGAAATGGCCCAACCCACCCACATACATATGTATATACATAAATGCCCACACATGCACATATACATACATGTGCATTTCATTGTATACATACATATGCATACACACATGTATACATATATACACATGTACATATCCATACTTGCTGCCTTCATCCATTCCCATCACCACCCTGCCACACATGAAATAGCATCCCCCCTTCCTCCAGCGAGGCAGGAACAGACAAAAGAGGCCACATTCGTTGACACTCAGTCTCTAGCTGTCATGTGTAATGCACTGAAACCACAGCTCCCTTTCAACATCTAGGCCCCACAAAACTTTCCATGGTTTACCCCAGATGCTTCACATGCCCTGATTCAATCCCTTGACAGCACGTTGACCCCGGTATACCACATTGTTCTAGTTCACTCTGTTCTTTGCACTACTTTCACCCTCCTGTATGTTCAGGCCCTGATCACTCAAAATCCTTTTCACTCCATCCTTCCACCTCCAATTTGGTCTTCCGCCTCTCCTTCCCTCCACCTCTGACACATATATCATCTTTGTCAATCTTTCCTCTCATTCTCTCCATGTGTCCACACAATTTGAACACATCCTCTTCTGCTCTGTCAACCACATTCTTTTTATTATTACACATCCCTCTTACCCTTTCATTTACTTACTTGATCAAACCACCTCACACCACATATTATCCTCAGACATTTTGTTTCCAACACATCCAGCCGACTCCACACAACCCTATCTATAGCCCATGCCTCACAGCCATATAGCATTGTTGGAACCATATATATATCTTCAAACATACCCAATTTTGCTCTTCAAGATAACATTCTAGCCTTCCACATTCTTCAACGCTCCCAGAACCTTCGCTCCCTCTCCCACCCTGTGACTCACTTCTGCTTCCATGGTTCCATCTGCTGCTAAGTCCACTCCCAGATATCTATATGCATGTGTCTTTTTTCTGTGTCCTGGAGATACCTTGCTAATGTGGGAAATGCCTGGATGTGTGTGGATGTAACCAAGATGAGAAAAAAGGAGATAGGTAGTAGGTTTAAGAAAAGAAATCTGAATGTTTTAACCCTGAGTAAAACAAAGCTCAAGGGTAAAGGGGAAGAATGGTTTGGAAAAGTCTTGGGAATAAAGTCAGGTGTTGGTGAGAGGACAAGAGTTAAGTATGGAGAAACACTATTCCTGAAGCAGGATTTGTGGGAGTGTGTGATAGAGTGTAAGGAAGTACATTCTAGATTGATGTGAGTAAAACTGAAAGTGGATGGAGAGAGATGGGTGATTATTGGCGCCTGTGCACCAGGTCATGAGAAGAAAGATCTTGAGAGGCAAGTGTCTTGGGAGCACCTGAGTGAGTGTGTCTGCAGTTTTGGTGTAAAAGCTAGTAAAGTGGCAGTTGAGGGCAAAATTGGTGTACATGGGATATTCAGTGTTTGAATGGAAATGGTGAAGAGCTTGTAGATTTGTGTGCTGAAAAAAGACTAGTGATTAGGAATACCTGGATTAAAAAGAGAGATGTAAATAAGTATACATATGTCAGTTGGTCAAAGGACATTATTGGATTATGTGTTAATTGATAAACATTTAAAAGAGAGACTTTTGGATGTTAAAGTGCTGAGAGGGGCAACTGGAGGGATGTCTGATCACTGTCTTGTGGAGGAGAAGGTGAAGATTTATAGAGGTTTGCAAAAAAGAAGAGAGAATGTTGGGGAGAAGAGATTTGTAATGTGAGTGAGCTTGGAGAGATGTGTATGAGGAAGTACCAGGAGAGATTGAGTGTAGAATGGCAAAAGGTGAGAGCAAAAGATGAGGAGAGTGGTTAAGAAATGGGATGAATTTAGGGAAGTGGTGATGGAATGTGCAAGAGATGCATGTACCATGAGAAAGATGGGAGGTCGGCAGATAAGGAAGGGTTGTAAGTGGTGGGATGAAGAAGTAAAGATGTTAGTGAAAGAGAAAAGAGAGGCATTTGGACGATATTTGCAAGCAAGGAGTGCAGATGACTGGGAGTTATATAAGAGAAAGTGGCAGGAAAGTGGTGAGTATGCAGTCTGTTGGGATGAGAGGGCCTGGAAAGTGAGTCACTTCTTCGCCAATGATACAGCACTGGTGGCTGATTCGATTGAGAAACTGCATAAGTCGGTGACTGAGTTTGGAAAAGTGTGTGAAAGGAGAGAGTTGAGAGTAAACGTGAAGAAGGGCAAGGTTATTAGCTTCAGCAGGCTTAAGAGACAAGTTAATTGGTATGTAAGTTTGAATTGAGAAAAATTGGAGGAAGTGAAGTGTTTTATATATCTGGGAGTGGACTTAGCAGCGAATGGAACCCTGAAAGCCAAAGTGTGTCACAGGTTGGGGGAGGGTGCAAAGGTTCTTGGAGCAATAAAGAATGTGCGGAAAGAGCGAAAGTTATCTTGGAGAACAAAAATGGGCATGTATGAAGGAGTAGTAGTCCCAGCAGTATTATATGGTTGCAAGGCATGGGCTGTGTTGGGTATGAAATGTCTGAGGACAGTGTGTGTTGTGAGGCGATATGATTGAGTAAGTAATGAAAGGGTAAGAGAGATGTGCGGTAATAAAAACAGTGTGGTTCAGAGTGAAGAGGGTATTTTGAAATGGTTTGGACATATGGAGAGAATGAGTAAGGAAAGATTGACAGAGAAGATATATGTGTCTATGGTGGAGGTAACAAGAAGGGGGAGACCAAATGAAGGTGGAAGGATGGATTTTGAGCGATCGGGGCCAGAACATGCAAGAGAGTGAGAGGCGTGGAAGGAATAGAATGAATTGGAATGATGTGGTATACCAGGGTCAGTGGACTGAACCAGGGTATATGAAACATCTGGGGTAGACTATTGAAAGGTCTGTGGGGCCTGGATGTGGATAGGGAGCTGTGGTTTCAGTGCATTACACATGGCAGCTAGAGACTGAGTGTGAATGAATGTGCCTTTTTTTTTGTCTATTTTCCTGGCGCTACTTTGCTGATGCAGGGGAGTGGCGAAGCTGTTTTTTGAGGGGTATAGTGGCGCTAAGAATGGATGAAGGCAAGCTTTACATGTGTGTATGTGTGTGTGTGTGTGTATATATATACATATATTTATTCAATTTTATTTATCATACTTTGTCGCTGTATGAGATAGCGCAAGGAAACAGACGAAAGAATGGCCCGACCCACCCACATACACATATATATACATACACGTCCACACACGCACATATACATACCTATACTTCTCAAAGTATACATATATATATGCACACATAGATATATATATATATATATATATATATATATATATATATATATATATATATATATATATATATATGGGTATGTTTGAAGGAATAGTGGTTCCAACAATGTTGTATGGTTGCGAGGTGTGGGCTATGGATAGAGTGGTGCGCAGGAGGATGGATGTGCTGGAAATGAGATGTTTGAGGACAATGTGTGGTGTGAGGTGGTTTGATCGAGTAAGTAACGTAAGGTTAAGAGAGATGTGTGGAAATAAAAAGAGCGTGGTTGAGAGAGCAGAAGAGGGTGTTTTGAAATGGTTTGGGCACATGGAGAGAATGAGTGAGGAAAGATTGACCAAGAGGATATATGTGTCGGAGGTGGAGGGAACGAGGAGAAGAGGGAGACCAAATTGGAGGTGGAAAGATGGAGTGAAAAAGATTTTGTGTGATCGGGGCCTGAACATGCAGGAGGGTGAAAGGAGGGCAAGGAATAGAGTGAATTGGAGCGATGTGGTATACTGGGGTTGACGTGCTGTCAGTGGATTGAATCAGGGCATGTGAAGCGTCTGGGGTAAACCATGGAAAGCTGTGTAGGTATGTATATTTGCGTGTGTGGACATATGTATATACATGTGTATGGGGGTGGGTTGGGCCATTTCTTTCGTCTGTTTCCTTGCGCTACCTCGCAAGCGCGGGAGACAGCGACAAAGCAAAAAAAAAAAAAAAAAAGCGGGTTTGGATGGTATTGCAGTGGAATTTATTAAAAAAGGGGGTGACTGTATTGTTGACTGGTTGGTAAGGTTATTTAATGTATGTATGACTCATGGTGAGGTGCCTGAGGATTGGCGGAATGCGTGCATAGTGCCATTGTACAAAGGCAAAGGGGATAAGAGTGAGTGCTCAAATTACAGAGGTATAAGTTTGTTGAGTATTCCTGGTAAATTATATGGGAGGGTATTGATTGAGAGGGTGAAGGCATGTACAGAGCATCAGATTGGGGAAGAGCAGTGTGGTTTCAGAAGTGGTAGAGGATGTGTGGATCAGGTGTTTGCGTTGAAGAATGTATGTGAGAAATACTTAGAAAAGCAAATGGATTTCTATGTAGCATTTATGGATCTGGAGAAGGCATATGATAGAGTTGATAGAGATGCTCTGTGGAAGGTATTAAGAATATATGGTGTGGGAGGCAAGTTGTTAGAAGCAGTGAAAAGTTTTTATCGAGGATGTAAGGCATGTGTACGTGTAGGAAGAGAGGAAAGTGATTGGTTCTCAGTGAATGTAGGTTTGCGGCAGGGGTGTGTGATGTCTCCATGGTTGTTTAATTTGTTTATGGATGGGGTTGTTAGGGAGGTGAATGCAAGAGTTTTGGAAAGAGGGGCAAGTATGAAGTCTGTTGGGGATGAGAGAGCTTGGGAAGTGAGTCAGTTGCTGTTCGCTGATGATACAGCGCTGGTGGCCGATTCATGTGAGAAACTGCAGAAGCTGGTGACTGAGTTTGGTAAAGTGTGTGAAAGAAGAAAGTTAAGAGTAAATTTGAATAAGAGCAAGGTTATTTGGTACAGTAGGGTTGAGGGTCAAGTCAATTGGGAGATGAGTTTGAATGGAGAAAAACTGGAGGAAGTGAAGTGTTTTAGATATCTGGGAGTGGATCTGGCAGCGGATGGAACCATGGAAGCGGAAGTGGATCATAGGGTGGGGGAGGGGGCGAAAATTCTGGGAGCCTTGAAGAATGTGTGGAAGTCGAGAACATTATCTCGGAAAGCAAAAATGGGTATGTTTGAAGGAATAGTGGTTCCAACAATGTTGTATGGTTGCGAGGCATGGACTATGGATAGAGTTGTGTACAGGAGGATGGATGTGCTGGAAATGAGATGTTTGAGGACAATGTGTGGTGTGAGGTGGTTTGATCGAGTAAGTAACGTAAGGGGAAGAGAGATGTGTGGAAATAAAAAGAGCGTGGTTGAGAGAGCAGAAGAGGGTGTTTTGAAATGGTTTGGGCACATGGAGAGAATGAGTGAGGAAAGATTGACCAAGAGGATATATGTGTCGAAGGTGGAGGGAACGAGGAGAAGAGGGAGACCAAATTGCAGGTGGAAAGATGGAGTGAAAAAGATTTTGTGTGATCGGGGCCTGAACATGCAGGAGGGTGAAAGGAGGGCAAGGAATAGAGTGAATTGGAGCGATGTGGTATACCGGGGTTGACGTGCTGTCAGTGGATTGAATCAAGGTATGTGAAGCGTCTGGGGTAAACCATGGAAAGCTGTGTAGGTATGTATATTTGCGTGTGTGGACGTATGTATATACATGTGTATGTGGGTGGGTTGGGCCATTTCTTTCGTCTGTTTCCTTGCGCTACCTCGCAAACGCGGGAGACAGCGACAAAGCAAAAAAAAAAAAAATATATATATATATATATATATATATATATATATATATATATATATTATTATTATTATTTTTATTATACTTTGTCGCTGTCTCCCGCGTTTGCGAGGTAGCGCAAGGAAACAGATGAAAGAAATGGCCCAACCCCCCCAAACACATGTATATACATACGTCCACACACGCAAATATACATACCTACACAGCTTTCCATGGTTTACCACAGACGCTTCACATGCCTTGATTCAATCCACTGACAGCACGTCAACCCCGGTATACCACATCGCTCCAATTCACTCTATTCCTTGCCCTCCTTTCACCCTCCTGCATGTTCAGGCCCCGATCACACAAAATCTTTTTCACTCCATCTTTCCACCTCCAATTTGGTCTCCCTCTTCTCCTCGTTCCCTCCACCTCCGACACATATATCCTCTTGGTCAATCTTTCCTCACTCATTCTCTCCATGTGCCCAAACCACTTCAAAACACCCTCTTCTGCTCTCTCAACCACGCTCTTTTTATTTCCACACATCTCTCTTACCCTTACGTTACTCACTCGATCAAACCACCTCACACCACACATTGTCCTCAAACATCTCATTTCCAGCACATCCATCCTCCTGTGCACAACTCTATCCATAGCCCACGCCTCGCAACCATACAACATTGTTGGAACCACTATTCCTTCAAACATACCCATTTTTGCTTTCCGAGATAATGTTCTCGACTTCCACACATTCTTCAAGGCCCCCAGAATTTTCGCCCCCTCCCCCACCCTATGATCCACTTCCGCTTCCATGGTTCCATCCGCTGCCAGATCCACTCCCAGATATCTAAAACACTTCACTTCCTCCAGTTTTTCTCCATTCAAACTCACCTCCCAATTGACTTGACCCTCAACCCTACTGTACCTAATAACCTTGCTCTTATTCACATTTACTCTTAACTTTCTTCTTCCACACACTTTACCAAACTCAGTCACCAGCTTCTGCAGTTTCTCACATGAATCAGCCACCAGCGCTGTATCATCAGCGAACAACAACTGACTCACTTCCCAAGCTCTCTCATATATATATATATATATATATATATATATATATATATATATATATGAGAGTTGGGGTGAGAGAGTATCATTAAATTTTAGGGAGAATAAAAAGATGTTCTGGAAGGAGGTAAATAAAGTGCGTATGACAAGGGAGCAAATGGGAACTTCAGTGAAGGGCACAAATGGGGAGGTGATAACAAGTAGTGGGGATGTGAGAAGGAGATGGAGTGAGTATTTTGAAGGTTTGTTGAATGTGTTTGATGATAGAGTGGCAGATATAGGTTGTCTTGGTCGAGGTGGTGTGCAAAGTGAGAGGGTTAGGGAAAATGATTTGGTAAACAGAGAAGATGTAGTAAAAGCTTTGCGGAAGATGAAAGCCGGCAAGGCAGCAGGTTTGGATGATATTGCAGTGCAATTTATTAAAAAAGGGGGTGACTGTATTATTGACTGGTTGGTAAGGTTATTTAATGTATGTATGACTCATGGTGAGGTGCCTGAGGATTGGCAGAATGCGTGCATAGTGCTATTGTACAAAGGCAAAGGGGATAAGAGTGAGTGCTCAAATTACAGAGGTATAAGTTTGTTGAGTATTCCTGGTAAATTATATAGGAGGGTATTGATTGAGAGGGTGAAGGCATGTACAGAGCATCAGATTGGGGAAGAGCAGTGTGGTTTCAGAAGTGGTAGAGGATGTGTGGATCAGGTGTTTGCTTTGAAGAATGTATGTGAGAAATACTTAGAAAAGCAAATGGATTTGTATGTAGCATCTATGGATCTGGAGAAGGCATATGATAGAGTTGATAGAGATGCTCTGTGGAAGGTATTAAGAATATATGGTGCGGGAGGCAAGTTGTTAGAAGCAGTGAAAAGTTTTTATCGAGGATGTAAGACATGTGTACGTGTAGGAAAAGAGGAAAGTGATTGGTTCCCAGTGAATGTAGGTTTGCGGCAGGGGTGTGTGATGTCTCCATGGTTGTTTAATTTGTTTATGGATGGGGTTGTTAGGGAGGTAAATGCAAGAGTTTTGGAAAGAGGGGCAAGTATGAAGTCTGTTGTGGATGAGAGAGCTTGGGAAGTGAGTCAGTTGTCGTTCGCTGATGATACAGTGCTGGTAGCTGATTCATGTGAGAAACTGCAGAAGCTGGTGACTGAGTTTGGTAAAGTGTGTGAAAGAAGAAAGTTAAGAGTAAATGTGAATAAGAGCAAGGTAATTAGGTACAGTAGGGTTGAGGGTCAAGTCAATTGGGAGGTAAGTTTGAATGGAGAAAAACTGGAGGAAGTAAAGTGTTTTAGATATCTGGGAGTGGATCTGGCAGCGGATGGAACCATGGAAGTGGAAGTGGATCATAGGGTGGGGGAGGGGGCGAAAATCCTGGGAGCCTTGAAGAATGTGTAGAAGTCGAGAATATTATCTCGGAAAGCAAAAATGGGTATGTTTGAAGGAATAGTG
Organism: Panulirus ornatus; assembly: GCF_036320965.1. Lineage (NCBI taxonomy): Eukaryota > Metazoa > Arthropoda > Malacostraca > Decapoda > Palinuridae > Panulirus > Panulirus ornatus. The sequence goes on along the minus strand of NC_092238.1, from coordinate 36,736,275 downwards.
GTTCCAACAATGTTGTATGGTTGCGAGGCGTGGGCTATGGATCGAGTTGTGCGCAGGAGGATGGATGTGCTGGAAATGAGATGTTTGAGGACAATGTGTGGTGTGAGGTGGTTTGATCGAGTAAGTAACGTAAGGGTAAGAGAGATGTGTGGAAATAAAAAGAGCGTGATTGAGAGAGTAGAAGAGGGTGTTTTGAAATGGTTTGGGCACATGGAGAGAATGAGTGAGGAAAGATTGACCAAGAGGATATATGTGTCGGAGGTGGAGGGAACGAGGAGAAGTGGGAGACCAAATTGGAGGTGGAAAGATGGAGTGAAAAAGATTTTGTGTGATCGGGGCCTAAACATGCAGGAGGGTGAAAGGAGGGCAAGGAATAGAGTGAATTGGATCGATGTGGTATACCGAGGTTGACGTGCTGTCAGTGGATTGAATCAGGGCATGTGAAGCGTCTGGGGTAAACTGTGGAAAGCTGTGTAGGTATGTATATTTGCATGTGTGGGCGTATGTATATACATGTGTATGGGGGTGGGTTGGGCCATTTCTTTCGTCTTTATTTATTTATTTATTTTGCTTTGTCACTGTCTCCCTCGTTTGCGAGGTAGCGCAAGGAAACAGACAAAAGACAATGGCCCAACCCACCCCCATACACATGTATGTACATACACGTCCACACACGCAAGTATACATACCTATACATCTCAATGTACACATATATATACACACACAGACACATACATATATACCCATTCACACAATTCACACTGTCTGCCTTTATTCATTCCCATTGCCACCTCGCCACACATGGAATACCATCCCCCTAACCCCTCATGTGCGCGAGGTAGCGCTAGGAAAAGACAACAAAGGCCCCATTCGTTCACCCTCAGTCTCTAGCTGTCATGCAATAATGCCCGAAACCACAGCTCCCTTTCCACATCCAGGCCCCACACAACTTTCCATGGTTTACCCCAGACGCTTCACATGCCCTGATTCAATCCACTGATAGCACGTCAACGCCGGTATACCACATCGATCCAATTCACTCTATTCCTTGCCCGCCTTTCACCCTCCTGCATGTTCAGGCCCCGATCACTCAAAATCTTTTTCACTCCATCTTTCCACCTCCAATTTGGTCTCCCACTTCTCCTCGTTCCCTCCACCTCCGACACATATATCCTCTTGGTCAATCTTTCCTCACTCATTCTCTCCATGTGCCCAAACCATTTAGAACACCCTCTTCTGCTCTCTCAACCACGCTCTTTTCACTTCCACACATCTCTGTTACCCTTACATTACTTACTCGATCAAACCACCTCACACCACACATTGTCCTCAAACATCTCATTTCCAGCACATCCATCCTCCTGCGCACAACTCTATCCATAGCCCACGCCTCGCAACCATACAACATTGTTGGAACCACTATTCCTTCAAACATACCCATATTTGTTTTCCGAGATGATGCTCTCGACTTCCACACATTCTTCAAGGCTCCCAGGATTTTCGCCCCCTCCCCCACCCTATGATTCACTTCCCCTTCCATGGTTCCATCCGCTGCCAGATCCACTCCCAGATATCTAAAACACTTTACTTCCTCCAGTTTTTCTCCATTCAAACTCACCTCCCAATTGACTTGACCCTCAACCCTACTGTACCTAATAACCTTGTTCTTATTCACATTTACTCTTAACTTTCTTCTTTCACACACTTTACCAAACTCAGTCACCAGCTTCTGCAGTTTCTCACATGAATCAGCCACCAGCGCTGTATCATCAGCGAACAACAACTGACTCACTTCCCAAGCTCTCTCATCCACAACAGACTTCATACTTGCCCCTCTTTCCAAAACTCTTGCATTCACCTCCCTAACAACCCCATCCATAAACAAATTAAACAACCATGGAGACATCACACACCCCTGCCGCAAACCTACATTCACTGAGAACCAATCACTTTCCTCTCTTCCTACACGTACACATGCCTTACATCCTCGATAAAAACTTTTCACTGCTTCTAACAACTGTGGCTCTGTACATGCCTTCACCCTCCCAATTCAATACCCTCCCATATAATTTCCCAGGAATACTCAACAAACTTATACCTCTGTAATTTGAACACTCACTCTTATCCCCTTTGCCTTTGTACAATGGCACTATGCACACATTCCACCAAACCTCAGGCACCTCACCATGAATCATAATCATTAAATAACCTTACCAACCAGTCTACAATACAGTCACCCCCTTTTTTAATAAATTACACTGCAGTACCATCCAAACCTGCTGCCTTGCTGGCTTTCATCTTCTGCAAAGCTTTTACTACCTCTTCTCTGTTTACCAAATCATTTTCCCTAACCCTCTCACTTTGCACACCACCTCGACCAAAACACCCTATATCTGCCACTCTATCATCAAACACATTCAACAAACCTTCAAAATACTCACTCCATCTTCTGACATCACCACTACTTGTTATCACCTCCCCATTAACCTCCTTCACTAAAGTTCCCATTTGCTCCCTTGTCTTACGCACTTTATTTACCTCCTTCCAGAACATCTTTTTATTCTCCCTAAAATTTAATGATACTCTCTCACCCCAACTCTCATTTGCCCTCTTTTTCACCTCTTGCACCTTTCTCTTGACCTCCTGTCTCTTTTATACATCTCCCACTCAATTGCATTTTTTCCCTGCAAAAATCGTCCAAATGCCTCTCTCTTCTCTTTCACTAATAATCTTACTTCTTCATCCCACCACTCACTACCCTTCCTAATCAACCCACCTCCCACGCTTCTCATGCCACAAGCATCTTTTGCGCAAGCCATCACTGCTTCCCTAAATACATCCCATTCCTCCCCCACTCCCCCTACCTCCTTTGTTCTCACCTTTTTCCATTCTGTACTCAGTCTCTCCTGGTACTTCCTCACACAAGTCTCCTTCCCAAGCTCATTTACTCTCACCACCCTCTTCACCCCAACATTCACTCTTCTTTTCTGAAAACCCATACAAATCTTCACCTTCGCCTCCACAAGATAATGATCAGACATCCCTTCAGTTGCACCTCTCAGCACATTAACATCCAAAAGTCTCTCTTTCAAGCGCCTGTCAGTTAACACGTAATCCAATAACGCTCTCTGGCCATCTCTCCTACTTACATACGTATACTTATGTATATCTCGCTTTTTAAACCAGGTATAACCAATCACCAGTCCTTTTTCAGCACATAAATCTACAAGCTCTTCACCATTTCCATTTACGACACTGAACACCCCATGTATACCAATTATTCCCTCAACTGCCACATTACTCACCTTTGCATTCAAATCACCCATCACTATAACCCGGTCTTGTGCATCAAAACCACTAACACACTCATTCAGCTGCTCCCAAAACACTTGCCTCTCATGATCTTTCTTCTCATGCCCAGGTGCATATGCACCAATAATCACCCATCTCTCTCCATCAACTTTCAGTTTTACCCATATCAATCGAGAATTTACTTTCTTACATTCTATCACATACTCCCACAACTCCTGTTTCAGGAGTATTGCTACTCCTTCCCTTGCTCTTGTCTTCTCACTAACCCCTGACTTTACTCCCAAGACATTCCCAAACCACTCTTCCCCTTTACCCTTAAGCTTCGTTTCACTCAGGGCCAAAACATCCAGGTTCCTTTCCTCAAACATACTACCTATCTCTCCTTTTTTCACGTCTTGGTTACATCCACACACATTTAGACACCCCAGTCTGAGCCTTCGAGGAGGAGGAGCACTCCCCTCGTCACTCCTTCTTCTGTTTCCCATTTTAGAAAGTTGAAAATACAAGGAGGGCAGGATTTCTGGGGATGGGGGAAAGAATACTTCCTACGTATTCCCTGCGTGTAGTGAAAGGTGACTAAAAGGGGAGGGAGCGGGTGGCTGGAAATCCTCCCCTCTCTTTTTTTTTTTTTTTTTAATTTTTCAAAAGAGGGAACAGAGAAGGGGGTCAGGTGAGGATATTCCCTCTAAGGCCCAGTTGTCTGTTCCTAATGCTACCTCGTTAACGCGGGAAATGGCAAATAGTATGAAAAAATAAATGTATATATATTTTTATTATAATTGATATTTTGCTTTGTCGCTGTCTCCCGCGTTAGTGAGGTAGCGCAAGGAAACAGATGAAAGAATGGCCCAACCCACCCACATACACATGTATATACATACACGACCACACACGCAAATATACAGACCTATACATCTGAACGTTATTTATTTATTTATTTATTTTGCTTTGTCGCTGTCTCTCGTGCTAGCGAGGTAGTGCAAGGAAGCAGACAAAAGAATGGCCCAACCCACCCACATACACATGTATATACATACACATCCACACACGCAAATAACACACCTATACATCTCAATGTACACATATATATACAGACACAGACATATACATATATACACATGTACATAATTCATACTGTCTGCCTTTATTTATTCCCATCGCCACCTCGCCACACATGGAATAACAACCCCCTCCCCCTTATGTGTGCAAGGTAGCGCTAGGAAAAGACAATAAAGGCCCCATTCGTTCACACTCAGTCTCTAGCTGTCATGTAATAATGCACTGAAACCACAGCTCCCTTTCCACATCCAGGCCCCACAGAACTTTCCATGGTTTACCCCAGATGCTTCACATGCCCCGGTTTAATCCATTGACAGCACGTTGACCCCGGTATACCACATCGTTCCAATTCACTATTCCTTGCCCGCCTTTCACCCTCCTGCATGTTCAGGCCCGATCACTCAAAATCTTTTTCACTCCATCTTTCCACCTCCAATTTGGTCTCCCACTTCTCGTTCCCTCCACCTCTGACACATATATCCTCTTGGTCAATCTTTCCTCACTCATTCTCTCCATGTGACCAAACCATTTCAAAACACCCTCTTCTGCTCTCTCAACCACACTCTTTTTATTTCCACACATCTCTCTTACCCTACTATTACTTACTCGATCAAACCACCTCACACCACATATTGTCCTCATACATCTCATTTCCAGCACACCCACCCTCCTGCGCACAACTCTATCCATAGCCCATGCCTCACAGCCATACAACATTGTTGGAACCACTATTCCTTCAAACATACCCATTTTTGCTTTCTAAGATAATATTTTCAACTTCCACACATTCTTCAAGGCTCCCAGAATTTTCGCCCCCTTCCCCACCCTATGATTCACCTTCACTTCCATGGTTCCATCCGCTGCCAGATCCACTCCCAGATATCTAAAACACTTTACTTCCTCCAGTTTTTCTCCATTCAAACTTACCTCCCAATTGACTTGACCCTCAACCCTACTGTACCTAATTACCTTGCTCTTATTCACATTTACTCTTAACTTTCTTCTTTCACACACTTTACCAAACTCAGTCACCAGCTTCTGCAGTTTCTCACATGAATCAGCTACCAGCACTGTATCATCAGCAAACAACAACTGACTCACTTCCCAAGCTCTCTCATCCACAACAGACTTCATACTTGCCCCTCTTTCCAAAACTCTTGCATTCACCTCCCTAACAACCCCATCCATAAACAAATTGAACAACCATGGAGACATCACACCCCTGCTGCAAACCTACATTCACTGAGAACCAATCACTTTCCTCTCTTCCTACACTTACACATGCCTTACATCCTCGATAAATACTGTTCACTGCTTCTAACAACTTGCCTCCCACACCATATATTCTTAATACCTTCCACAGAGCATCTCTATCAACTCTATCATATGCCTTCTCTAGATCCATAAATGCTACATAGAAATCCATTTGCTTTTCTAAGTATTTCTCACATACATTCTTCAAAGCAAACACCTGATCCACACATCCTCTACCACTTCTGAAACCACACTGCTCTTCCCCAATCTGATGCTCTGTACATGCCTTCACCCTCTCAATCAATACCCTCCCATATGATTTACCAGGAATACTCAATAAACTTATACTTCCGTAATTTGAGCACTCACTTTTATCCCCTTTGCCTTTGTACAATGGCACTATGCAAGCATTCCGCCAATCCTCAGGCACCTCTCCATGAATCATACATACGTTAAATAACCTTACCAACCAGGCAACAATACAGTCACCCACTTTTTTAATAAATTCCACTGCAATACCATCCAAACGTGCTTCCTTGCCGGCTTTCATCTTCTGCAAAGCTTTTACTACCTCTTCTCTGTTTACCAAATCATTTTCCCTAACCCTCTCACTTTGCACACCACCTCGACCAAAACACCCTATATCTGCCACTCGATCATCAAACACATTCAACAAACCTTCAAAATACTCATTCCATCTCCATCTCAACGTATACATATATATACACACAGAGACATATACATATATACACATGTACATAATTCATACTGTCTGCCTTTATTCATTCCCATCGCCACCTCGTCACACATGAAATAAGAACCCTCTCCTCCCTCATGTGCACAAGGTAGCGCTAGGAAAAGACAACAAAGGCCACATTCGTTTACACTCAGTCTCTAGCTGTCATGTAGAAATGCACCGAAACCACAGCTCCCTTTCCACATCCAGGCCCCACAGAACTTTCTATGGTTTACCCCAGACGCTTCACATGCCCCGGTTCATTCCATTGACAGCACATTGACTCCGGTATACCACATCGTTCCAATTCACTCTATTCCTTGCACGCCGTTCACCCTCCTGCATGTTGAGGCCCCGATCACTCAAAATCTTTTTCACTCCATCTTTCCTCCTCCAATTTGGTCTCCCACTTCTCCTCCTTCCCTCCACCTCTGACACATATATCCTATTGATCAATCTTTCCTCACTCATTTTCTCCATGTGACCAAACCATTTCAAAATACCCTCTTCTGCTCTCTCGACCACATTCTTTTTATTACCACACATCTCTCTTACTGTATTATTACTTGCTCGATCAAACCACCTCACACCACATTTTGTCCGCAAACATCTCATTTCCAGCACATCCACCCTCCTCCGCACAACTCTATCTATAGCCCACACATCGCAACCATATAACATTGTTGGAACCATTATTTCTTCAAACATACCCATTTTTGCTTTCTGAGATAATGTTCTCGACTTCCACACATTCTTCAGTGCTCCCAGAATTTTCGCCCCTTCCCCCAGCCCTATCATTCACTTCTGCTTCCATGTTTCCATCCGCTGCCAACTCTACTCCCAGATATCTAAAATACTTGACTTCCTCCAGTTTTTCTCCATTCAAACTTACCTCCCAGTTGACTTGTCCCTTAAACCTACTGTACCTAATAACCTTGCTCTTATTGACATTTACTCTCAGCTTTCTTCTTTCACACGCTTTAACAAACTCAGTCACCAGCTTCTGCAGTTTCTCACATGAATCAGCCACCAGCGCTGTATCATCAGCGAACAACAACTGACTCACTTCCCAAGCTCTCTCATCCACAACAGACTTCATACTTGCCCCTCTTTCCAAAACTCTTGCATTCACCTCCCTAACAACCCCATCCATAAACAAATTAAACAACCATGGAGACACCACACACTCCTGCCGCAAACCTACATTCACTGAGAACCACTTTCATCTCTTCCAACACGTACACATGCCTTACATCCTCCCTAAATACATCCCATTCCTCCCCCACTCCCCTTACGTCATTTGCTCCCACCTTTTTCCATTCTGCACTCAGTCTCTCCTGGTACTTCCTCACACAAAGTCTCCTTCCCGAGCTCACTTACTCTCTCCACTCTCTTCACCCCAACATTTTCTCTTCTTTTCGGAAAACCTCTACAAATCTTCACCTTTGCCTCCACAAGGTAATGATCAGATATCCATCCAGTTGCACCTCTCAGCACATTAACATCCAAAAGTCTCCCTTTCATGCACCTATCAATTTACACGTAATCCAATAATGCTCTCTGGCTATCTCTCCTACTTACATACTTTTACTCATGTATATCTCTTTTTAAACTAGGTATTTCCAATCACCAGTCTTTTTTCAGCGCACAAATGTACAAGCTCTTCACCATTTCCATTTACAACATTGAACACCCCATGTGCACCAAGTATTCCCTCAACTGCCACATTACTCACCTTTGCATTCAAATCACCCATCACTATAACCAGGTCTCGTGCATCAAAACTGCTAACACACTCACTCAGTTGCTCCCAAAACACTTGACTCATGATTTCTTCTCATGCCCAGGTGCATATGCACCAATAATCACTCATCTCTCTCTATCCACTTTCAGTTTTACCCATATCAATCTAGAGTTAACTTGCTTACACTCTATCACATACTCCACAACTCCTGTTTCAGGAGTAGTGCTACTCCTTCCTTTGCTCTTGTCCTCTCACCAACCTCTGATTCTACTCCCAAAACATTCCCAAACCAATCTTCTCCTTTACCCTTGAGCTTCGTTTTCCTCATAGAGACAAAACATCCAGGTTCCTTTCCTCAAACATAATACTTATATCTCCCTTTTCCTCATCTTGGTTACATCCACACACACTTAGACACCCCAACCTGAGCTCTCGAGGAGAATGAGCACTCCCCGCTTGACTCCTACTTCTATTTCCCCTTTTAGAAAGTTAGAATACGAGGGGAGGGTTTTTAGCATCCCGCTCCCGTCCCCTTTAGTTGCCTTCTACGACATGAGGGGAATGTATGGGAGGTACTCTTTCTCCTCCCCTCCCAAGGGATACACAGACTTACATATATATATATATATATATATATATATATATATATATATATATATATATATATATATATATATATATATATATATATATGTATATTTGCGTGTGTGGACGTGTGTATGTACATGTGTATGGGGGGGGTTGGGCCATTTCTTTCGTCTGTTTCCTTGCGCTACCTCGCAAACGCGGGAGACAGCGACAAAGTATAAAAAAAAAAAAAAAAAAAAAAATATATATATTTATTTATTTATTTATCTATTTATTTTGCATAAAAGATGCTTGTGGCATGAGAAGCATTGGAGGTGGGCAGATCAGAAAGGTTAGTGAGTGGTGGGATGAAGAAGATTTTAGTGAAAGAGAAGAGAGAGACATTTGGACGATTTTTGCTGGGAAATAGTGCAAATGACTGGGAGATGTATAAAAGAATGAAGCAGGAGGTCAAGAGAAAGGTGCAAGAGGTGAAAAAGAGGGCAAATGAGAGTTGGGGTGAGAGAGTATCATTAAATTTTAGGGAGAATATAAAGATGTTTTGGAAGGAGGTAAATATAGTGCGTAAGACAAGTGAAGAAATGGGAATATCAGTGAAGGGGGCTAATGGGGAGGTGATAGCAAGTAGTGGTGATGTGAGAAGGAGACGGAGTGAGTATTTTGAAGGTTTGTTGAAATGTGTTAGATGATAGAGTGGCAGATATTGGTAGGGTGTTTAGGTCGAGATGGTGTGCGAAGTGAGAGAGTCAGGAAGAATGGTTTGGTAAACAGAGAAGAGGTAGTAAAAGCTTTGTGGAAGATGAAAGCCGGCAAGGTGGCGAGTTTGGATGGTATTGCAGTGGAATTTATTAAAAAAGGGGATGACTGTGTTGTTGATTGGTTGGTGATGATATTTAGTGTATGTATGGCTCATGTTGAGGTGTCTGAGGATTGGTGGAATGCATGCATAGTGCCATTGTACTAAGGCAAAGGGGATAAAAGTGAGTGCACAAATTACAGAGGTATAAGTTTGTTGAGTATTCCTGGTAAATTATATGGGAGGGTATTGATTGAGAGGGTGAAGGCATGTCCAGAGCATCAGATTGGGGAAGAGCGGTGTGGTTTCAGAAGTGGTAGAGAATGTGTGGATCAGGTGTTTGCTTTGAAAAAATATGTGAAAAATACTTAGAAAACAGAAGGATGTTTGTAGCATTTATGGATCTGGAGAAGGCATATGATAGAGTGATAGAGATGCTCTGTGGAAGGTATTGAGTGTATATGGTGTGGGAGGGAAATTGCTAGAAGCAGGGAAAAGATTTTATCGAGGATGTAAGGCATGTGTACAAGTAGGAAGAGAGGAAAATGACCCAGTGAATGTCAGTTTGTGGCAGGGGTGTGTGATGTCTCCATGGTTGTTTAATTTGTTTATGGATGGAGTTGTTAGGGAGGAGAATGCAAGTGTTTTTGAGAGAGGGGTAAGTATGCAGTCTGTTGTGGATGAGAAGGCTTGGGAAGTGAGTCAGTTGTTGTTCGCTGATGATACAGCGCTGGTGGCTGATCCATGTGATAAACTGCAGAAGCTGGTGACTGAGTTTGGTAAAGTGTGTGAAAGAAGAAAGTTGAGAGTAAATGTGAATATTAGGTACAGTAGAGTTGAGGAACAAGTCAATTGGGAGATAAGTTTGAATGGAGAAAAAGTGGATCAAGTGAAGTGCTTTAGATATCTGGGAGTGGATTTGGCAAAGGATGGAACCATAGAAATGGAAGTGAGTCACAGGGTGGGGGAGGGGGCGAAGGTTCTGGGAGTGTTGAAGAATGTGTGGAAGGCGAGAACGTTATCATGGAAAGCAAAAATGGGTATGTTTGAAGGAATAGTGGTTCCAACAATGTCATATGGTTGCGAGGCGTGGGCTATAGATAGGGTTGTGTTGGAAATGAGATGTTTAAGGACAATGTGGTGTGTGAGGTAGTTTGATATAGTAAGTAATGAAAGGGTAAGAGAGATGTGTGGTAATAAAAAGAGTGTGGTTGAGAGAGCAGAAGAGTATGTATTGAAATGGTTTGGTCACATAGAGAGAATGAGTGAGGAAAGATTGATGAAGAGGATATATGTGTCAAAGTGGAGGGAACGAGAAGTATGAGACCAAATTGGAGGTGGGAGGATGGAATGAAAAAGATTTTGAGTGATTGGGGCCTGAACATGCAGGAGGGTGAAAGGCGTGCAAGGAATAGAGTGAATTGGAACGATATGGTATACAGAGGTCGACGTGCTATCAGTGGATTGAACCAGGCATGTGAAGCGTCCGGAGTAAACCGTGGAAAGTTTTGTGGGGCCTGGATGTGGAAAGGGAGCTATGGTTTCAGTGCATTATGCATGACAGCTAGAGACTCAGTGTGAACAAACGTGGCATTCATTGTCTTTTCCTAGCGCTACCTCGTGTGGGGGAGGGGGGGTTTTCATTGTATGTGTTGCAGGGTGGCGACGGGAATGAATTGAGGCAGCAAGTATGAATTGTGTACATGTATATATATGTATATGTCTGTGTATGTATATATATGTATATGCTGAAATGTATAGGTATATGTGCGTGTGTGGAGGTGTATGTATATACATGTGTATGTGGGTGAACTGAGTTGCGCTACCTCACTAACGTGGGAGACTGCGACAAAGTATAATGAAAAAAATATGTCTGTGTATGTTGAGGGAATAATTGGTATACATGGAATGTTCAGTGTTGTAAATGGAAATGGTGAAGAGCTTGTAGATTTATGTGCTGAAAAAGGACTGATGATTGGGAATACCTGGTTTAAAAAGCGCGATATACATAAGTATACTTATGTAAGTAGGAGAGATGGCCAGAGAGCGTTATTGGATTACGTGTTAATTGACAGGCGTGCGAGAGAGACTTTTGGATGTTAATGTGCTGAGAGGTGCAACTGGAGGGATGTCTGATCATTATCTTGTGGAGGCTAAGGTGAAGATTTGTATGGGTTTTCGGAAAAGAAGAGTGAATGTTGGGGTGAAGAGGGTGGTGAGAGTAAGTGAGCTTGGGAAGGAGACCTGTGTGAGGAAGTACCAGGAGAGACTGAGTACAGAATGGAAAAAGGTGAGAACAATGGAAGTAAGGGGAGTGGGGGAGGAATGGGATGTATTTAGGGAATCAGTGATGGATTGCGCAAAAGATGCTTGTGGCATGAGAAGAGTGGGAGGTGGGTTGATTAGAAAGGGTAGTGAGTGGTGGGATGAAGAAGTAAGAGTATTAGTGAAAGAGAAGAGAGAGGCATTTGGACGATTTTTGCAGGGAAAAAATGCAATTGAGTGGGAGATGTATAAAAGAAAGAGACAGGAGGTCAAGAGAAAGGTGCAAGAGGTGAAAAAAAAAAGGGCAAATGAGAGTTGGGGTGAGAGAGTATCATTAAATTTTAGGGAGAATAAAAAGATGTTCTGGAAGGAGGTAAATAAAGTGCGTAAGACAAGGGAGCAAATGGGAACTTCAGTGAAGGGGGCTAATGGGGAGGTGATAACAAGTAGTAGTGATGTCAGAAGGAGATGGAGTGAGTATTTTGAAGGTTTGTTGAATGTGTTTGATGATAGAGTGGCAGATATAGGGTGTTTTGGTCAAGGTGGTGTGCAAAGTGAGAGGGTTAGGGAAAATGATTCAGTAAACAGAGAAGAGGTAGTAAAAGCTTTGCGGAAGATGAAAGCCGGCAAGGCAGCAGGTTTGGATGGTATTGCAGTGGAATCTATTAAAAAAGGGGGTGACTGTATTGTTGACTGGTTGGTAAGGTTATTTAATGTATGTATGATTCATGGTGAGGTGCCTGAGGATTGGTGGAATGCTTGCATAGTGTTATTGTACAAGGGCAAAGGGGATGAGAGTGAGTGCTCAAATTACAGAGGTATAGGTTTGTTGAGTATTCCTGGTAAATTATATGGGAGGGTATTGATTGAGAGGGTAAAGGCATGTACAGAGTATCAGATTGGGGAAGAGCAGTGTGGTTTCAGAAGTGGTAGAGGATGTGTGGATCAGGTGTTTGCTTTGAAGAATGTATATGAGAAATACTTAGAAAAGCAAATGGATTTGTATGTAGCATTTATGGATCTGGAGAAGGCATATGATAGAGTTGATAGAGATGCTCTGTGGAAGGTATTAAGAATATATGGTGTGGGAGGCAAGTTGTTAGAAGCAGTGAAAAGTTTTTATCGAGGATGTAAGGTATGTGTACATGTAGGAAGAGAGGAAAGTGATTGGTTTTCAGTGAATGTAGGTTTGCGGCAGGGATGTGTGATGTCTCCATGGTTGTTTAATTTGTTTATGGATGGGGTTGTTAGGGAGGTGAATGCAAAAGTTTTGGAAAGAGGGGCAAGTATGCAGTCTGTTGTGGATGAGAGAGCTTGGGAAGTGAGTCAGATGATACAGCGCTGGTGGCTGATTCATGTGAGAAACTGCAGAAGCTGGTGACTGAGTTTAGTAAAGTGTGTGAAAGAAGAAAGTTAAGAGTAAATGTGAATAAGAGCAAGGTTATTAGGTACAGAAGGGTTGAGGGTCAAGTCAGTTGGGAGGTAAGTTTGAATGGAGAAAAACTGGAGGAAGTAAAGTGTTTAAGATATCTGGGAGTGGATCTGGCAGCGGATGGAACCATGGAAGCAGAAGTGAATCTTAGGGTTGGGGAGGGGGAGAAAATTTTGGGAGCCTTGAAAAATGTTTGGAAGTCGAGAACATTATCTCGGAAAGCAAAAATGGGTATGTTTGAAGGAATAGTGGTTCCAACAATGTTGTATGGCTGCGAGGCATGGGCTATGGATAGAGTTGTGCGCAGGAGGGTGGATGTGCTGGAAATGAGATGTTTGAGGACAATATGTGGTGTGAGGTGGTTTGATCGAGTAAGTAATGTAAGGGTAAGAGAGATGTGTGGAAATAAAAAGAGTGTGGTTGAGAGAGCAGAAGAGGGTGTTTTGAAATTGTTTGGTCACATGGAGAGGGTGAGTGAGGAAAGATTGACCAAGAGGATATATGTGTCAGAGTTGGGGGGAACGAGGAGAAGTGGGAGACCAAATTGGAGGTGGAAAGATGGAGTGAAAAAGATTTTGAGTGATCGGGGCCTGAACATGCAGGAGGGTGAAAGGCGTGCAAGGAATAGAGTGAATTGGAATGATGTGGTATACCGGGGTCAACGTGGTGTCAATGGATTGAATCAGGGCATGTGAAGCGTCTGGGGCAAACCATGGAAAGTTGTGTGGGGCCTGGATGTGGAAAGGGAGCTGTGTTTTTGGTGCATTATTACGTGACAGCTAGAGGCTGAGCGTGAGCGAATGGGGCCTTTGTTGTCTTTTCCTAGTGCTACCTCGCACGCATGAGGGGGGAGGGGGTTGCTATTCCATGTGTGGCGAGGTGGCGATGGGAATACATAAAGGCAGACAGTATGAATTATGTGCATGTGTATATATGTAAATGTCTGTGTGTGTATATATATATATGTGTACACTGAGATGTGTGTGTGGACGTGCATAGATATATATGTGTGTATAGGTGGTTTGGGCCATTCTTTTGTCTGTTTCCTCGCGCTACCTTGCTAACACGGGAGACAGCGACAAAGCAAAATGAATAAATAAATAATTTATGTATGTGTGTATATGCGTGGATAGGGGAAAGAATGTTGTAGGAGATGACTAAGAGGGGTGTGTGTTCCCGGGAGGCTGGAAATGCTCTTCTAATGGGAGGGGGAAGTGAATTCATTTTTTCTAAGACCAGTCATCATTTCTTATGTTGCCTTTCTAATGCTGGAAACACTGGATATGCACAGAAGAAAGAAGACTTGCTATTAGAGTACAGTAATCACATAATCTAGGTGCGTATGTCAGTCAAATACAATTTATCTTGTGGTGGTATTTGAGTGAATTTTAATTATGCAGCTCTGGAGAGGCCATAATTAGTAAATGATTTTGATATTGTATGGATTCTGTTTAGAACATTTTGTGCAGAAGTTAAGAATTGTTTATGACTATAGAAAATATTATGTTTACTTGTATGGTATTACACTAAATGTATATGCATGTCGCATAAACAATATTTCATGATGTGGTTTTTCAGGTGGTCGATATGACAGTTTTGTTCCTTGTGGAGAGATGCTAGTTGTAAGTGTCACACTGTTGGAATCACCAGCCTTTAAGAGAGAAGGACTGTGGGAAAAAGTTGCTGGTAATCATCATGATGGAGGAATGTGTGATCCTGCAAGATCCCAAATGAGTCCCATGCACATTGATAAACAGCTAGTGAAAGCGCTGGATAGGTCTATAGTTTTCACCAGTACTATATCAGATTATTTTGAGGCTAGCCAGAAGTTATCAACAGATTCTTCCTTATCAAAACGAGTTTGCACCACAGCATTTGAAGATTCTAAGAATAAGAGGCAGAAGGCACTGAAAAACATGTAAGTCATAATGATAACAATTTAAGTTACTTTTGTTCATAAAGTATTATCAGCTTTAACTCTTATAATTTTTCCAGTTTTAAGGATGACATTACTGTGCAGTATAAAAGGTTCAAAAATTGCATATTAATTCAATTTTATGTGTATCATTTCTCTCCAGGGTTGGTATGTTCTGTGAGCCTTTAGAGATTCAGTAATATCTCTGGGGTTATATAAGAAACCTCTTAATTCCAGATTTATGGTGAGGCAAATGCCTTTCATCTTAAGATATCCACCTATTTAATGTTAGTGGCTTATGGTGGCTCCTTGTTTAATGTATCGGATGCTTTCCTGAAAAGTGTTATGTGAAACTGCTTTAAACAAAGCCAACTTTACCTTGAACTGAATGTCATGAAATAGCGATATGTTCCTAGGGAATATTTCTGGAAACATTTCTTCACATGTGCAGTTTTTTGTTACTTAAATACTTTTTTTTACAACTGTCTGCTGTTGCTGTTTCCCATGTTAGTAAGGCAGCACCATGCACAGACAAAGAACAGCTCCATTTGATCACATCCACCCTTTAACTGTCATGTATGATGCACAAAAGTAGAGACCTCTGTCCACAACCAGGCCTCATAGACCTTTCTATAGTTTCCACTGACTGCCTCAGATGCCCTGGATAATCAATAGCATGTTCCCTTCTTTGTACCACATCACTCCAGCTCACTCTTTCCCGTACACATCTTAAACTCTCTTGCATTTTCAGGTTCTGATCTCTCAAAGTATCTAGCACTCCTTTCAACCTCCTCTTTCCTTGTTTCCTCCATGTACAACATGTATACCCTCTTAATCAGCCTTTCAGCACACCCTCTTCAGTTTTTGCATACTCCTCTTACTACTACAACTCTCTTATACTCTGTCATTTCTTATTTGATCAATCTCTTCTCACTCCCCACATTGTCCTCAGATATTTCATGTCCGATACATCCCTCCTGTTTTTTGTTTGTTTGTTTGTTTGTTTTTAGCTAGGGCTCAAACCTTGCATCCATAGAACATCATCAGGACAACCATACCACCAAACATGCTCATCTTTGTCCTCACTGACAGTGACCTGTCTTACCACACACTCCCCATTGCACTTAAGATCTTAACCATCTCATCCACTTTATAGCTCACTTAAGCTCCCATGGTTCCATTTGCTGCCATATCCAACCCCAGATATTTGAAATGCTTCACTTCCTATGAGTTACAAAGGAATGCAAGGAAATTCGAACAGCAACATACCATTGGGGCCTTTTGAGGCTGTGTGTGATTGTGGAAGAGATGAGAAATTCACAGATTAGTGTGTTAAGAGTTAGAAGTCATACAGATAATTCAAAGAGCATGATTTTCAAATTGTCATTGTGACTAAGGAGGCACATATAATGTAAGCTGTGGAGCTATTTATTTATCAAGTATGTTCTTAAACGCACTGTAATACTTTCAGGCAGATGAATCAAGTCTTAAGTAACTTAACGGATTAAGATTATCAAAATGTGTGATTGTTTTGAATTTGCATATTAGATCACATCTTAACTATCTCTTTTCTAAGCTAGATATATTTGATTCAAGTTGTTTGATCTACTCTCATTGGATTTGTTTCTCAGTCTTAGAATCATCTGTGTTGCCCCCCCCCCCCCCCTCTCTCTCTCTCTCTCTCTCTCTCTCTCTCTCTCTCTCTCTTTCTCTCTCTCTTTCTCTCTCTCTCTCTCTCTCTCTCTCTCTCTCTCTCTCTCTCTCTCTCTCTCTCTCTCTCTCTCTCTCTCTCTCTCTCTCTCTCTCTCTCTCAACACAGTGTTCAAGATGTAGACAAATCACTGACTTATAAGAGTAAGGATGACCCTGAACTTAAATTAAAAAAAAGGCCCTTCCTATGAATCTAAGAATTTTGTTTGCTCTTTTTACTACTTCTGTGCAGTGCTTACTTGGTTTTAGGTCTCCATAGTTTATTATGTTCAAGTCATTTTCCTTGCTTACCTTTTGCAGACCAAGAGAATTCATACTGTAGCTTGCCTTTTCGTTTTTAGGTAGTTGTGGGAAGGCAGCCACCGACCAGGGATGTATTATCGGTACTACCCACCTAGGTATCAGGAGTGTTAGTGATGGCTGCTTAGTGAGCCAGCACTTCAAAGGTTGTCAAGTTGCACTCCTTTGACCCAGGTAGATGTCTGTTCTTTCTGCCTCATCCACACATGGACTTCTGGCATTCTGTCCACAAACATACAGTCTTTCCTTGTCACATAAAACACTTGACAAACACTTAACTCACACAACTCATTCTTCATAATTCTAGATTTTCCTGTAGTGTTTGCTATGCACTATTCCTACCTTTTGACAGAATGATGGGAGCAATAGATAGTAGTTGGTAGGAACATTAGACTGGAGCAATAGGTAGAAACATTTGGTTGAATTAAGTTTGGAGCATTAGGTAGAAGTAGTAGGTTGGAATGTAAAGTAGACACATTAGGTAATAGTAGTTGGTGGGAACATTAGGTTGGAGCCTCTACAAAGACAGCACTAGAGTTGCCCTTTACCATTGGTTTGCTAAGGGTGAGGCACAGAAGGCTAAGAAGCGGCACTGGAGTTCACCAGTTACGGAGATTCTTCTGCTGTGGTCACCCCCTTGAGGGAGTTCTCAAATGAAACGGGCTACAGAAATATAGATAGATAATAGGGAGTATGTAAACCTTTGCCACCTTTGAGCCAAGTCCATCAGTATGTCTGTGTCAAGTTGAAGCTGTAGAGATTCAAGTTCATTTATAGATTTATATTCCAGCTTTGTACCATCAGGGAATTTTGATATCTTGCAGTGCAGAATTGGTCCCAAGACTGATCCTTGTGTCACTCCACCTGTTACATCTAACCATCTGAGGCTTGACCATTAATCAAAGCTCTTTGTTCACAGCCAATCAACCAATTCCCTATCTGTTGAAGTACAACCCCAGCATTGCCATGTGACTTAATGTTTGCCAGTAGCCTTTGATGCAGAACTTCATTGAGAGCTTTTTGAAAATCTAGATAGATAACCTCAACTACTTTACTTTTGTCATATATGTTGATTATATCACAAAAGAAATCAAACAGATTTGTCAGACATGCGATTTTGTCAAAAACAATGCTGAGAATCACTTATTAAGTGGTGGTCCTCTAAATGGTTTACATTTCTTTATTGATTGTTGGTTTCCATAAGTTACCCGACCACAGTAGCCAAGCAATTAGAACGATAATTTTCGGGCGATGATTGTATATTACCTGTTGTGAATATCAAATTTCCATTCATTTGGAACTTTTCCTGTAGCAAGTAACCTATTGGAAAAAGCAGTCAAGGGCTGAACTATCTTATTTTTCATCTCTTTTATTGTTCTTAGATGAAACTCACCAGGGCCTGCTGTTTTATATATTTTCCTTCCATTTATTGCTGAAAATATGTCAGTTTGTTGAAGAATGTTCCCTTCTCCTATCATTGAAACTGGATTCAGGGCACGGGTTGTGTGTTTGATTACAAATACAGATGCAAAAAAGTCATTTGATCTTTCTAAAATGGCTACTTCACACTCACATTCCAACTCTCTTGTCTTTTTCTACTGATAAAGCTAATAACCTTGCTTTAATTTACATGTACGCTAAGCTTATTTTACTCACAATCTCTCCCAATGTCAGGAACCAGCATTTGCATTTTTAGCTCAAATCTGCTACCAGAACTGTGTCATCAACAAACAGTAACAGAACCAATCATTTTCCTGACCCTCTTCCCGTGACAGATTGCAGACCTGCCTCTCTCTCCAAGACCCTTCTGTTCACCTGCCTTGCCACTCCATCAACAAACATATTAAACAACCACGGTGACGAGGTGACTTAAGGTATCATTTTTGCCTTACTGTATCCTCATTTTAAGACAGATTTTTTTAACCTTTCTCCTACATGTTGGTATGCTCTCAGGGCTCACAAGAGGAACTTCCTAAAGAGAGAAACACGTTTTAAAGTATGAAAAACTTGTTACATGCCCTCTCTTCTGTCTTTCAAAAAACCTTTCTCTTAATTGATAGTAACCACCAGTGGTTAGAGATCCATTTTCCAAGGTTGATAATGTCATCACTGATTGGAGGTTGCTGAGATGGTTGGTGGGCAGACCCGGGGTGAGCCAGTCTTCAGCTAGCATCAAATAGATGCTTAGAAAGGTGTGACAGGCATTTTTCTCACCAGAAGGCAGGGGATTGTGAAGTTTCTAATGCCCAGGGATACTAGAGATTCTCTTAAGGCTCTAGGGACACTACCACAAAGAAAAGTGGTTTCCATACTTCAAAACTTTAAGTTTTTGGTGGTTAGGTTTAAGTCTTTAATGAAAATGCTAAAGATACAATAGATTTTTGAATATCCAGTGATATACAGCTTTGTTTTGCAGGGTCTCCAAGTCAAGAAATGCGACAAAAAAGCGAAAGAAAGATTCATCAACAGCCACGCAATCCTATTTGGATAATGAAAACCCCAACAAGAGGCAAGTTTTCAAATCCATTTTTGACACACAGTCTGATGATAGCTCCATAGAAGCAAATGAAGAAAATCATTGTATATTGTCCAGAGTGTCCAAATGCTCTTTAAGAAAAAAAAATTCAAATAAACCCAAGGCTTCATATTCCAAAAAGATATCTTATTGTAATGGAGATAGACCTTGCAAAGATAATCGAACATTAACAGATGATCTTCAGTCCCAGAGTTCATTATCTCATCTTCAAGAAGAATGTAATCGGTCTGAATTATCAGAGTTTAGTGCATCTGACAATATAGCAAATATTTCTTACAGTGATAATGAAATGAGAAATTTAAAGAATTCACAACCATCTATAGTTGAAAGGAATATATCTGCTACATCTCAGAAGTTAGGAGATAATGAAATTGAACATGAACAAAAACTTTCCACTGAAAATAAGTTTTGCCAAAATGAGAATGGAGAGGCCTCTTCTAGCCCAGAGGGTGTTTTTAGGTCTTACAGTCATAGATTTTCAAAATTTAAGGACCAAACTACCAAATTACAAGATATGATAATTGCATGCTCTACAACAAATTATGGTAATGCAAATATAGGAAAGCTCAAGCCATGTAGTATTTTTAGTCAAGCTGCTGGTCCAGTCTTGGGAATTTCAAAAAGTCAAGTCAAGGAACACTCCAGTGATCATTCCTTGTTTCATCCACAGGTAGCAGATCAGAGTGAGGGAGAGAGAGAGGCTAAGGACTGTGGGTCTCAGGATTGCACACAGAAGGACCACAGAAGAAGGAAGGAGAATGAGGCAACACGCTTATTGGACTCAGACATGAGTGGGGATCTTCCTGATTTGAAACAGTTGTCCACAACACTTGAAGTAAGAATTCCACTGGAGCACTTAGATACCAAGCTCTCACGGTATGGAGTCTATCAAAATGCCTCAGATTCTCCAAAATCTTCAGCAGAAAAGAAGAGCCGTAAAAGATTTGTAGAGATTAAGAATCAAAAGAAGGAATCAGGGATGCTTTTTGGAGACTCTCATATATCCAAGACCAAAGCAGAAATGAATTCGGTGGATTCAGACCAAGAAGTAGCTTCAAAGAATGTGTTAGCTCCATTTCTTGAGGAATGTTGTATTCCAGAACATGTTAGCCCAAAACAAAAGCTGGATCATAATGCTTATTTATCATCTTTACCAGAATGTAATCCAATTACTACAAAGCATTCTTATGTTTGTAAAAAGGATGATAGAAGGCTTGACAATGCTACCCCTGTTCGAAGAAGTAGCAGAGTAAAAGAAAAATTGAAGTCTTCAGTTCTAAGTAGGGAAAGCTTATCAGAGAAAAATAGTTTTAGTAGCAGCATATCATTTTCCACTAGTCTGGAATTAGATGTTGCAACACCAGTAAAAAGAAAATCATCTGAGTTAAAAGAGAAGTTTGAAAATACTTTAAGTCACGATGCTTCTCCAAAAAAATCTCTATGGGGAAATGATATTTGTTCCAATAAGTGTAAAGTAAAGAAGAAAGACATTACTTCAAAGAAATGTAAAGTAAGAAAGAAAGATATTTCTCTCAAGAAATGTAAAGTGAAGAAGAAAGATATAGCTTCTAAGAAGAATGACATAAGAAAGACGCATCTCTCAAAAGAAACTTTGAAATCTATGAAGGATCTGGAAAAATGCCGTAAAGTGATTGAGCAGCTTGAGAAACAAGGTGTTAGTAATTCAGTGAAACAAGAAGGTACAAATTTTTCTCAGAAATGTGACAGTAGTGTAAATAGAAAGAAACCACCTAAATGTAAAGTAGAAATGCCAAGTGTCCCACAGAATCAACCCAAAGTAACAGACTGGATTTCTTCAAGACAAAATAGAAAGAAAATATTTCAAACCATTACAGAAAGCCCCTCTAAAAGGCCTACATTTAGCAGAATATCTGTTACTGATTCCAAGCTTATGCCTTGTGTAAAGCCTGTGGTATGGAAACAAATTAGTATTGGTGATGTCTTCTCAGAAATTGGTGAAGTAAGTGAAGGTGAAAAAAATAGTGAGATTAGTCTTGGTGCAGAAAAAAATAGGAACAGCATTCATGAAGCAAGTAACATGGATGATTTAGATAGGACTAGTGAATTGATGTATTCATCATCTGTGCACTTGACATTGTCTCAGGAAATAGATTTTTTTGATACTATAGATAATCAAGATAATAAATGCAGTGATGAAAATGATTTAAGTTATGGTGACACAAATGAAACACATTCGAGTTTTTCATCAGTACATGGAAGAAAACTCAAGCATATGTGCACTGAAGTGAGTGCAGCAAATTTAGAAAAGAACACAGTTATATTTCATCCTAAGGAAAGCACTGATACTCAGCTATGGGAGGGAGGTAGTCAAAAAGGTAAGGTATCATTTATTGAGTGAGGATTTGTGACTGAATCAATAGTTCCTGCTTTGCTGAGTCATAGTTTCTCATTTAGGAAGAGAGTAAACTACATATGTATGAAAGAAATGGTGAAAGTGATTGTGCTTGAAAAAATATATTTGTGTTTAGAGATACAAGAGAGATTCACTGAAGAATGGTATAAGGTGAGAATAAATGAAACTATGGATTGGAATGTATTTAACAAGTAAGTTAAGAAGTCCCTGGAGAAGTAGTTACAAACTTTACAAGACTAACCAGGTTGTGAGGGTTATGTGGGCCGGCAAGTTGTGGCATCCAACAGTCAGGTTGGCTAGCAACCCAACTCATCAGCTTGAGGTTAGCCTTATCTTTGGAGGTTGAAGACATCTGAAGCCATTGTAAGGTATATGTAAAGTAAGGTAAGAGAAGGTAGCAGAAAGTTAAGAGAAAGGTGTAAGAGCTGAAAAAGAGGGCAAGTGAGAGATTGGATGTATTGAGTATTGATTCACATCATTGAAAATAAAATCTTTGGGTAGGAGGAAATCTTTGGGTAGGAGGTGAACATTGTAGAGGGTACATGTGGACTGCTGGCATTCTGTCCACAAACATACAAAATCTCTCCCTTTCTCACACACAACACTTGACAACACTTAACTCACACAGCTCATTCTTTGTAACTCTAGATTTCCTCTGGTGAGTGCTGTGTACTAGCCCTGCCTTTTGGCAAAAATGGTAGGAACAGTAAATAGAAGTTGTAGGTAGAAGTAAGTAGCAACATAAGGCAGAAGTTATAACTAGGAACATTAGGTAAGAGCCTCTGCAGACACTGTGCTAGACTGGCCCCCTGTTAAGGGTGAGGCATTAAAGGCAAAGAAACGGCACCGGAGTTCACTAGTTATGGAGACTCTATTGCTGTGGCCACCCTCTTGAAGGAGTTCCTGAAGGGCATAGGTGTCACAGAGATAGTTAGATTACTTAGGCTGCTCATTGTTTTAATGGCCTGAGCATTGGTAGAATATATGTAGAAACTTCAAAAGCTGATACAGTTTAGGAGAATGTGTGAAAGGAGAAAGATGATGATATGTTATCAAAAGTAAGGTAATGAGGTGCAGCAGAGGGATGCGACAGGATGGTAGGAGTTTGAATGGAGAGGACTAGAGTAAAGTGAAGTGCTTTAGATATCTGGGAGTTGATGTAATAGTAGATTGAACCATGGTTGCTGATGTAAATTATAAGGTGGGGGAAGGGACTGAGGTTCAGGGTGCATTAAGAATTATGTTCAGGGGATGATCACTGTCTGTTAGGTTGTAAATAGGTTTGTTGAAAGGTTTGAGGGTAAAATAGTTCCAACGATGTTGAATGGTTGAGTTTTGGGTCTACAGCATACTCATTACCTACGTACACCTATGAGCTTTGTGATTAAAACCTTAAGGAACTCTCCTGCTGCAGTCTCT
Source organism: Panulirus ornatus (assembly GCF_036320965.1). NCBI lineage: Eukaryota > Metazoa > Arthropoda > Malacostraca > Decapoda > Palinuridae > Panulirus > Panulirus ornatus. The sequence continues at coordinate 36,712,814 of NC_092238.1, read as the reverse complement.
AACAACATATCAAACTTTCACATTAATCTCTTTGCCCCACATACAGTCCAAGCATTTACAGGTGTCTTCATCCATTCTTGGCTACTCAGTGAAATTCCTTACATCTGGAAACTTTTCAACATAATACCAATCCTAAATCCCTCGAAGCTGCCCACCTGGCCTGCCACCTGTTGCCCAGTATCACTTATATCCTTAATATCCAAACTCCATGAAAAGCTGATACACAACACAATCTGGCAGATAATCCCACTTTCACTTACACAACATGACCAGACCCATCCATTCCAACACCACACTGACCTCACGCATCATATCTTAGATGGCTTCAACCAACCATAGCCCACCTCCTGCACAGCGCTAGTGGCTATAGACATCAGCAGAAGTATTCAACACTGTCCTCCAGCATATCCTTACTTGAAAGATGTTTGACATCACCTAACAGTGACAAAAAGTTGTTTACCAATTTCATAGCTGGCCACTGGCCACCATAGCAGAGTCACTCACAATGGCTTTGCCTTTAAAACATGTAAACTCAGTAGTGAAGTTCCCCAGGGAGCAGTTCTTTCTCTAACATTTTGATTTATGTAGTACATCTTTGCTTCAGTGTGCATGAAAGATCCATTCAGGGAAAAATGTGTTCGGTGAATGCATGCATGTGGTTTCGGTGCATTACACATGGCAGACAGAAACATGCACATGTGTATATATGTATATGTCTTTGTACGTATATGTATGTATATGTTGATATGTATGTATATGTGTATATGTTGATATGTATGTGTATGGGCATTTATGTACATATATGTGTATATGAGTTGATGGGCCATTCTTTGTCTGTTTCCAGGTGCCACCTCACTGATGCTGGAAACAGCGATCAAGTATAATATTTATACATATACATATCAACATATACCCGTATACATAAATATACATACACAGACATATACAAATATATACATATGCTTGCTTGCCTTCATCCATTCTTGGCAGTACCCTGACCCACAGGAAACAGCATCGCTACCCCCTGCTTGCTTCGGCAAGGTAGCACCTGGAAAACACTAAAAAGGCCACATTTGTTCACACTTGGTCTTTGTCTGTCATGTGTGATGCACCAAAACCACGGCACCCTATCCACATTCAGGCCTCACAGACCGTTCTATGGTTTACCCCAGACGTTTCACATGCTCTGGTTCAGTCCATTGACAGCTTGTCGACCCTGGTATACCACATCGTTACAATTCACTCTATTCCTTGCATGCCTCTCACCCTCCTGTATGTTCAGGCCCCGATCACTCAAAGGATTCACTCCATCCTTCAACCTCCAGTTTAGTCTCCTGCTTCTCCTTGCTCCCTCCACCACTGACACATATATCCTCTTTGTCAATCTTTCCTCACTCATTCTCTCCATATGTCCAAACCATTTCAACACAATCTCTTCTGCTCTTTCAAGCACACTCTTATTTCCACACATATCTCTTACCTCTTTCATTACTTACTTGATCAAACCACCTCACACTACATATTGCCCTCAAACATCTCATTTCCAACCATCCACCCTCCTCCGTACAACCCTATCTATAGCCCATGCCTTGCAACCATACAATATTGTTGGAAATACTATTCCTATGTGAGAAATACTTAGAAAAGCAAATGGATTTGTATGTAGCATTTATGGATCTGGAGAAGGCATATGATAGGGTTGATAGAGATGCTCTGTGGAAGGTATTAAGAATATATGATGTGGGAGGCAAGTTGTTAGAAGCAGTGAAAAGTTTTTATCGAGGATGTAAGGCATGTGTACATGTAGGAAGAGAGGAAAGTGAATGGTTCTCAGTGAATGTAGGTTTGCAGCAGGGGTGTGTGATGTCTCCATGGTTGTTTAATTTGTTTATGGATGGGGTTGTTAGGGAGGTGAATGCAAGAGTTTTGGAAAGAGGGGCAAGTATGCAGTCTGTTGTGGATGAGAGAGCTTGGGAGGTGAGTCAGTTGTATTTCACTGATGATACAGCGCTGGTGGCTGATTCATGTGAGAAACTGCAGAAGCTGGTGACTGAGTTTGGTAAAGTGTGTGAAAGAAGAAAGTTGAGAGTAAATGTGAATAAGAGTAAGGTTATTAGGTACAGTAGGGTTGAGGGTCAAGTCAATTGGGAGGTAAGTTTGAATGGAGAAAAACTGGAGGAAGTGAAGTGTTTTAGATATCTGGGAGTGGATTTGGCAGCAGATGGAACCATGGAAGTGGAAGTGAGTCACAGGGTGGGGAAGGGGGCGAAAATTCTGGGAGCCTTGAAGAATGTGTGGAAGTCGAGAACATTATCTCGGAAAGCAAAAATGGGTATGTTTGAAGGAATAGTGGTTCCAACAATGTTGTATGGTTGCGAGGCATGGGCTATGGATAGAGTTATGCGCAGGAGGGTGGATGTGCTGGAAATGAGATGTTTGAGGACAATATGTGGTGTGAGATGGTTTGATTGAGTAAGTAATGATAGGGTAAGAGAGATGTGTGGTAATAAAAAGAGTGTGGTTTAGAGAGCAAAAGAGGGTGTTTTGAAATGGTTTGGTCTCATGGAGAGAATGAGTGAGGAAAGATTGACCAAGAGGATATATGTGTCGGAGGTGGAGGGAACGAGGAGAAGTGGGAGACCAAATTGGAGGTGGAAAGATGGAGTGAAAAAGATTTTGAGTGATCGTAGCCTGAACATGCAGGAGGGTGAAAGGCGTGCAAGGAATAGGGTGAATTGGAACGATGTGGTATACCGGGGTCAATGTGCTGTCAATGGATTGAACCAGGGCATGTGAAGTGTCTGGGGTAAACCATGGAAAGTTCTTTGGGGCCTGTATGTGGAAAGGGAGCTGTGGTTTCGGTTCATTATTACATGACAGCTAGAGACTGAGTGTGAACGAATGTGGCCTTTGTTGTCTTTTCCTAGCGCTACCTCGCACACATGAGGAGGGAGGGTGTTGTTATTCCATGTTTGGCGGGGTGGCGATGGGAATGAATAAAGGCAGACTATGAATTATGTACATGGGTATATATATGTATATGTCCATGTATACATTGTTTATATGTATACATTGAGATGCATAGGTATGTATATTTGCGTGTGTGGACGTGTATGTATATACATGTGTATGTGGGTGGGCTGGGCCATTCTTTCGTCTGTTTCCTTGTGCTACCTCGCTGACGCGGGTGACAGCGACAAAGCAAAATAAATAGATAAATATAATACTATTCCTTCAAACATAACCATTTTTGTTTTCCGAGATAACGTTCTCTCCTTCCTTCTTCATCACTCCCAGAACCTTTTCCCCCTTCCTCACCCTGTGACTCACTTCCACTTTCATGGTTCCATTCGCTACTAAGTCCACTCCCAGATATCTGAAACACTTCACTTCCTCCAATTTTTTTCCATTCAAACTTACATCCCAATTAACTTGTCCCTCAAATCTAGTGAACCTAATAACCTTGCTCTTATTCGCATTTACTCTCAACTTTCTCCATTCATACACTTTTCCAAATTCAAGTTACCAACTTCTGCAGTTTTTCACTTGAATCAGCCACCAGAGCTGAATCACTTTCCAGTCCCTCTCATCCCCAACAGACTGCATACTTGCCCCTCTCTCCAAAACTCTTGCATTTACCTCCTTAACCACTCCATCCATAAACAAACTAAAAAACCATGGTGACATCACACACCCCTGCCGCAGACTGACCTTCACTGGGCACCAATCACTCTCCTATCTTCCTACTCGTACACAGCCATACATCCTTGGTAAAAACTTTTCACTGCTTCTAGCAGCTTACCTCCCACACTATATACTCCTTGGACCTTCTACAAAGTATCTCTATCAATCCTATCGTGTTTCTTCTCCAGATCTAGAAATGCTACATATAAATCCATCTGTTTTTCTAAGTATTTCTCATACACATTCTTCAAAGCAAACATTTGATCCACACATCCTCTGCCACTTCTGAAACCACTCTTCTCCTCCCCAATCTTGTGCTCTGTATATGGCTTCACCCTCTCAGTCAGTACCCTCCCATATGATTCCCCAGGAATACTCAACAAACTTATGCCTCTGTAGTTTGAACACTCACCTTTATCCCCTTTGCCTTTGTACAATGGGACTCTGCATGCATTCTGCCAATCCTCAGGCATTTTACTACAGTCCATGCATACAAGGAATACCCTTACCAACCAGTCAACAACACAGTCACCCCCTTTCTTAATGAATTCTACTGCCATACCATCCAAACCCACCACCTTGTGGGATTTCATCTTCCACAAAGCTTTCACTACCTCTTCTCTCTTAACCAAATCATTCTCTCTTACCCTCTCACTTTGCACACCATCCTGACCAAAACACCCTATATCTGCCACTCTATCATCAAACACACTCTACAAACCTTCAAAATACTCACTCCACCTCCTTCTCACTTCATTACTACTTGTTTTCTTCTCCACCTTCCCACCTTCTGAGATGTTCCCATTTGTTCTCTTGTCTTACACGTATTATTTACCTTCTTCCAAATATCTTTTTATTCTCCCTAAAGTTTAATGATATCCTCTCACCCCAACTCTCATTTGCTCTCTTTTTCAACCCTTGCACCTTCCTCTTGACCCCCTGCCACTTTCTTTTATACATCTCCCAGTCATTTGCAATTCTTCCTTGTAAGTATCGTCCAAATGCCTCTCTCTTAACTTTCACTGACAACTTTACTTCTTCATCTTACCACTCACTGCCCTTTCTAATCTGCCCACCTCCCACATTTCTCATGCCACATGGATCTTTTACACCTGCCATCACTGCTTCCCTTAATACATCCCATTCCTCACCCACTCCCCTCACGTCACTTTCTCTCACCTTTTGCCATTCTACACTCAATCTCTCCTGGTACCTCCTCACACAAGTGTCCTTTCCAAGCACACTTACTTTCGCTTCTCTCTCCTCCCCAACATTCTCACTTTGTTTTCGAAAACCTCTACAAATCTTCACCTTTGCCTCCAAAATATAGTAATCAGACATCCCTCCAGCTGCCCCTCTCAGCACATTAACATCCAAAAGCTTCTCTTTTACATGCCTATCAATTAACACGTAATCCAATAATTCCCTTTGACCATCTTTCCTACTGAGATACGTATACTTACATACATCGCTCTTTTTAAACCAGGTATATCCAATCACCAGGGTTTTTTCATCACACACATCCATAAGCTCTTCACCATTTCTGTTCACAACACTAAATACCCCATGTACTCCAATTATACCCTCAACTGCCTCATTACTCACTTTTGCATTTAAATCACCCATCACTAATACCCAGTCTCTTGCACCAGAGCTGCTAACACACTCACTCAGCTGCTCCCAAAACACTTGCCTCTCATTTTCTTTCTTCTCATGAACAGGTGCATAAGCATCCATCTCTCTCCATCCACTTTCATTTTTACCCACATCAATCTAGAATTTACTTTCTTAGACTCTGTTCACATACTACCACAACTCCTGCTTCAGGAGTAGTGCTCGTCCTTCCTTATCTCTTATCCTCTCACCAACCCCTGACTTTACTCCTAAGACTTCCATACCATTCTTCTTTACCCTTGAGCTTCGTTTCACTCATAGCCAGAACATGCAGGTTTCTTTCCTCAAACATACTACTTATCTCTCCTATCCTCTCATCTTAGTTACATCCACACACATTCAGACACTCCAATCTGAGCCTTTGAGGAGGATGAGCACTCCCCACTTGACTCCATCTTCTGTTTCTTGCAGGATTTGCCTCATATGTCCAGATGTATCTCAGTGTACGTTGCATCTTATCACTACCATTGCTATCAGATATTGAGTGATTTGACCTTGGAATTAGGATTGATGTCATGAATTGTTTCATTACATACTTTTTCAGAGTGTAAAAAATAACACTATTTTTTTTTCAGATGAGGACTCTGCTTTTGTTACTCACAAGAAATATTCTGAGAATCCATCTTTACAGTCGCTAATTCACAGCTATAATAGACTACAGCAGATGACCATAGAGGAATTGGAAAACAGACTTAAAGAAGCTATACCTTATCTAAAAAGGGTAGCTAAAGGGAAAGAACCAAGCAAGAGGCATCAGGCAAGTATGAAATGTTTTGAATGCTATTTCTATCCAGCACATATAACACTTGCTGTGAGTGTTTTTTCTTTCTTTGGTGTTTATATTGTATATATATATTTTTATTGTACATGTGCACTGAACTTTTATATAGATTAAATCATAATTATACAGGTATTTGAAGATCCTGTGTCATAATGTGATGGGGCCCACTAGTAGCTCATACACCTTTTCCTAATGTCAGTCTTTGTCTACATTGGCTAGGATATATTTTGTGTGATTCCTTGTGTTTTACCATCTGTTTGCTGGAGTATCAGTGCACTGTGTCTTCTCCTCATAATGAAAACTTTGTTGTGAATTATCTGGTATCTCTGCTTAGAAAAAGCAAGCGAAATTAGCAAAGAGTACTTTAGAAAATAGGATAGAAATGTTTTATTATGTTTACCGAGGCACTGGCGAGATATACCAATTACATAAAACAAGCTGTGTAAATGGGATACAACCTTGAGAAGCTCTAAGCTTTTCCTTAAACTTCATGGGGTCATGTAAGGCTACACAGATCATGTGATGTGACAAAGGGCAAGGCACAAGGATAGAAGTGCATCATCCCTACCCTCCTGCCTACAAGTTCATTTTATTCTGACTAGCTACAGTCTTCACCCAAACAAGTTAATGATGAAACCCAGCCATATATGTGTTTTGTTTGTTTCTGGGCAAAACTTGGCTCATCAACTGAAATTCTACCCTTATAGCCTCCACACCATCATCTACAAGCCTGTAGAACAGGGTGAGCATTTTGATTATCTTACCCCTGATAGATTCTACGTCTACTACACAGCCAGATGATATGTTTTGATATGCAAGTGTAATTTTCTCTGTTCTGTTCAGTTTATAAGAAAATTTTTTGAAAATTGAGCTGGAAATTGAGTAAGAGTCAATATTTACCTATGCTGAAGGTAACTCAGTTTTCCCATTATAAGTTCAAAAGTAAATGATTTCAAAAGTTACCAAGATATTCCTTTGGGCTGCAAAATATTAATTTGTGGTAAATTTTGCTTAGGACTCCAACAGTGTCAGGTGCACTGTCCTGTACATGATCTTTGAATTCCAGTTCTTTACCACTAACAATTAATCCATTAGGATGTGAATGCATTACTTTTTATTTGACATTACCATCTCCTAACACTCCTGATCTCTCTGGAGTGCTGATGGTGCTGCTCCATTCTCTTGCCTCATTCACTGTCTCAATTTTTTGTCTTCTGACTGCATTCTTTCTTTTCTCCCTCTCTTCCTTTGTTTTATCACATTTGATGAGTATCCCACTGAATTCCACCTTGCCCTTAAGTTTCTTAGCTTTGTTAGGTACCATAACCTCCTGGCTGTGTGACTCCAAGTCAAATGTAATCACAACTGTATGCCCCTTTATGTCTTGGATTTAAACACCAATTCTTTTCCTTTTATCACCATAGCTTCCAGTAATCTTTTAGTAAGCATTTCTTCTTTCCCATTTCTTCCTTATCTGGTGTATGATTTTCTTTTAAACCAAAAATGATCAGTGATATATATTGTGCTTTTCTAATCTTTCTAATTTTGGTGCCATCCACTTTCCAGCTAGATCCTTCTGCGTAAAATTGTCAACCTATGTGTCTCTGACTTTCTCTAAAATTTGTTTTTGTTAAAAGCACTTATTTTGAGTACTCTGTACCTTTCTAACCCTTTCAGCAACTAGGCCATAATCTTCCCTGATACATCTTGTTTCTAAAAGTGTGTATTATTCCTTCAAAACTTTCACTTAATCTTTTGTGTACCATTGTTTGTATGGCTATGGGCCTATGCTTCTCCATCAATCTTTTGTGTACCATTGTTTGTATGGCTATGGGCCTATGCTTCTCCATCAGTCTTCAAGCAGCCGATATTAATCCTTCTAAGCTTTCTTGCATTCTACGAACAGTAAGATTCTTTTTTGCGTTTTAGTCTATTCCTTTTGCACATCACTGTCTGCTGTTGTCATTAGATTCTGTAGTGTTTTAGTCCTTTCCTTCAACTGAACAGCTGCTGACATTTCTCCTTTTTGCACCTACCTGTCACTACTGGCAATAGATTCTTTATGCATTTAAATCCTTTCCTTTCACTGAACAGCCCATAGGACATCAAGAAAAGACCTATCAGATCTTATTTGCTTTCTAATGAATTCACCTTCTTTCCTATCCCCAACTAAATTGAATTTTGCTCATACCCATTGACTATGTCACTCAAATCCTTAAGTTCCTCTCTCATCTCATGCCACCCTTCATGATCCTTTAAATGATTCCTGTTTATTTACCTTCAGCTCCAGTTGTGATTCTTTCTGGTCTTGCTTCTCAACAGTGTCGCATAACATCTCCAAGTAATTGTTATCAGATTGTTCCTTTTTCATCTCATCTTTTAATCTCTCCCTGATTCCATTATTTGAATCCATACCGGACTTTCTTGAATCAGGCAGTGCTAGAGGTCATAGATTGACCTCACCCAAAGTAATACTTTTAACAGTATTGAAGCTTACTCTCACAAAATAGCCTCATTCATGAAAAGAATTTAGATCTTTAACTAACAGTGAGTGTTGCCTTTTGCTTAACTTTTACTCCCTCTTGGCAAGTCAGTGCTTCCTATTTATTAGTAACTTAGCTACACATGATCACTTCCCCAGTGTTAACTATCCATCAGAATTGGATTTCCTTAAAAAATAGGCCATTGCTTGTACATGATAAGCTTCATAAGCTGGAAAAAAAAGAGTACTGCCTGGAGCTCCTCTTTGGTGAGTGGGGTACATAACCAAAGCATCGTGTCTATTTAGAGCCCTGGTTTGGCCTTTCTCATGTTAAGAAGAAAGTTAGTAATGCTATTGCCTTTTATAAGCATGCTCTTCATTATATTCCCTGTTTGGGATAAACTTCCCTGATCTTTCTTACTGAGGACCAGTGGCTTCATCACAACCAAGGTAGGGTCTTTCAAAAATCTTAGACCTTTGATATTAGAATAATTTCCTGGCATTTTGTCTCTTCTGCATCTTATGAAAAATCAGTGTCCTTTTAGCTTTGAACTCTGGGAGAAGAGTTGATTAATTATATGCTATGTCTAGACACAAGAGCCTCCTCTTAGATGACCATCTCTTCTATTTATTTTTTATTTATTTTGCTTTGTCGTTGTCTCCCTCATTTGCGAGGTAGCGCAAGGAAACAGAAGAAAGAAATGGCCCAACCCACCCCCATACACATGTATATACACACACATCCACACACGCAAATATACATACCTATACATCTCAATGTACACATATATATACACACACAGACACATACATATATACCCATGCACACAATTCACGCTGTCTGCCTTTATTCATTCCCATCGCCACCTCGCCACACATGGAATACCATCCCCCTCCCCCCTCATGTGTGCGAGGTAGCGCTAGGAAAAGATAACAAAGGCCCCATTCGTTCACACTCAGTCTCCAGCTGTCATGCAACAATGCCCGAAACCACAGCTCCCTTTCCACATCCAGGCCCCACACAACTTTCCATGGTTTACCCCAGATGCTTCACATGCCCTGATTCAATCCACTGACAGCACGTCAACCCCGGTATACCACATCGATCCAATTCACTCTATTCCTTGCCCGCCTTTCACCCTCCTGCATGTTCAGGCCCCGATCACTCAAAATCTTTTTCACTCCATCTTTCCACCTCCAATTTGGTCTCCCACTTCTCCTCGTTCCCTCCACCTCCGACGCATATATCCTCTTGGTCAATCTTTCCTCACTCATTCTCTCCATTTGCCCAAACCATTTCAAAACACCCTCTTCTGCTCTCTCAACCACGCTCTTTTTATTTCCACACATCTCTGTTACCCTTACATTACTTACTCGATCAAACCACCTCACACCACACATTGTCCTCAAACATCTCATTTCCAGCACATCCACCCTCCTGTGCACAACTCCATCCATAGCCCATGCCTCGCAACCATACAACATTGTTGGAACCACTATTCCTTCAAACATAGCCATTTTTGCTTTCCGAGATAATGTTCTCGACTTCCACACATTCTTCAAGGCTCCCAGGATTTTCGTCCCCTCCCCCACCCTATGATTCACTTCCGCTTCCATGGTTCCATCCGCTGCCAGATCCACTCCCAGATATCTCTTCTATGTTAGAATATATGCAAACCAAAGAGTTTTGGTCAAAAATGAAACGTTAAATTTTGTAGTAAGGATGTTATTACCACCTTTGGGAGACTTCATTTAATATCTTTGTTGTAAGATATGAAAATTAGATACTAAGCTGAGAAATAAATCAACAACAGAAACTGAATGTGTGCAGCTTGAAATTGACATACAGAAAAATTGATGGAATGGTACTACAGGTGGCAAAGCTGTACATACCAATAGTAAAAATGAGAAGGCAAACAGTAAATGAGGAACAGTAATTCAGGAGAAAGACATAGGTGTAATAATCTTTGATGACCCTAAAGCCAAGTAAGCAGTGCATAGATGTAATAAAAATAACGAACAAAATTCTTGGATTCATAGGTAGGTTTTTTATTTAAGTCTAAGGAAATTATCTTCACCATTTACAATTCATTAGTGTGTTCCCACCTTAAATGTGTTCCCTTTTGTTCACATTATATGAAAAAAAGATATAGACAGAATGGAGAGAGTATAGCATCAAGCTACCAACATGATTCCTTGGCTGAGAAACAAATCCATTGAAAGCTGGCTTAATGACTAAGATTTATTTAGCTTAGAAAATATAAGGTCAAGAGACAGTTTAATATTGGTATTTTAGAATTATCAAAGGCTTTGAAAATCTCAATATAACAAGCTACTTAAGGCAAGACTTATCTGATTTTGCTCATAGTAATGGATACAAACTCATGGGCAAGCTATATGATTTCACTCATAGTGATGGCTACAAACTCATAGGCAAACTATATGATTTCACTCAAAGTAATGGATACAAACTCATGGGCAAACAGTATACTATGATTGAGGTGAAGTACGTTTTCTTAAGCAGGATTGTTAACACAAGGAATAATTTGCCATTAGTAATAGTTTAAAGCAGCACCATGGATATGTTTAAGAACAGACTTGTTGAGTATTTAGCTAGAAGTCCACAGCTGACATTATTTGTGTCTCCAAAATTGCATGAAAAATTCACAGATATTTTTCTTTGAATCTCTGCTCTTACCACACTAATCTATGAGTTTGTGATCCTTTTGACTATCACAAACAGTCCTGAAAAGATTCAGTGATTTGTTGTTGTTTGAATTTCTTTGTATTCATCAAGAGACATCAAGCATCATGCCTTATGTCCATTTAACCTCATGGAGACCTTTTGGACCTCACCGAAGGTTATCGAGGGGACCATACATTTGTGTAGAGTGGTACCGTAAAAACTTTTATGGTGGGAAATATCCCTATGTGGATCAAGGAACTTTTTTTTTGCTCATCCTTGACTTTATGCTATATCATGATGTGCAGAGGGTGGCCTTACTTAGAGACCTTTCTTTGAAGGAAATCAAGAAAAGTGGTCTTTTTCATTCATCCACCAACTTTATCTGAAAGTACCTTAGTTTAGATATTACGATCTACCCTGTATGGCACTGGGGATTCATGCTTCAGGAGAGAAAGATTCCAGTTTTTGTATCTGGAAATTTTTTCTTTAATCCCTCCTTCTTCACATGGGTTTGCTTTCTTGTTCATGAGACAGATAACAGGAGAGAAATGTTGATTTTGAAATTGAAAACCTTTTTCTCTCTAAAGTGGTGTCCTGCAGACATTCTTACCTGCCTTGCTTTCCCGTCTCTTTTTAATCAACCTTTCTCAGTCCCAACTGTGATCACTTCTGGTTGACACCTTCAAGCTGGGAATTTTGAGCTCCTAATACCTGGGACTCGATAGGCGATTGGCTGAAGGTGGGCCAGAAAGGAGTGAGATGCTGCTACCATGGATGAGTGGCTAGTGAAGGGTTAGGGAAGCCAGTGTCACTTCATCAGAAATGCTGTGAGATAGAAGGGTGTTTCCCTGATTTTCCAGAGATATCATAGAGAATTTCTCCTCAAAACCTACATTTTTTGCTTGGTTATTTTGTAGTGGAAAGTAGTAAAAGGTAAAGAACAGTGAATGTAGGTTTGCGGCAGGGGTGTGTGATGTCTCCATGGTTGTTTAATTTGTTTATGGATGGGGTTGTTAGGGAGGTGAATGCAAGAGTTTTGGAAAGAGGGGCAAGTATGAAGTCTGTTGGGGATGAGAGAGCTTGGGAAGTGAGTCAGTTGTTGTTCGCTGATGATACAGCGCTGGTGGCTGATTCATGTGAGAAACTGCAGAAGCTGGTGACTGAGTTTGGTAAAGTGTGTGAAAGAAGAAAGTTAAGAGTAAATGTGAATAAGAGCAAGGTTATTAGGTACAGTAGGGCTGAGGGTCAAGTCAGTTGGGAGGTGAGTTTGAATGGAGAAAAACTGGAGGAAGTGAAGTGTTTTAGATATCTGGGAGTGGATCTGGCAGCGGATGGAACCATGGAAGCGGAAGTGGATCATAGGGTGGGGGAGGGGGCGAAAATTCTGGGAGCCTTGAAGAATGTGTGGAAGTCGAGAACATTATCTCGGAAAGCAAAAATGGGTATGTTTGAAGGAATAGTGGTTCCAACAATGTTGTATGGTTGCGAGGCGTGGGCTATGGATAGAGTTGTGCGCAGGAGGATGGATGTGCTGGAAATGAGATGTTTGAGGACAATGTGTGGTGTGAGGTGGTTTGATCGAGTAAGTAACGTAAGGGTAAGAGAGATGTGTGGAAATAAAAAGAGTGTGGTTGAGAGAGCAGAAGAGGGTGTTTTGAAATGGTTTGGGCACATGGAGAGAATGAGTGAGGAAAGATTGACCAAGAGGATATATGTGTCGGAGGTGGAGGGAACGAGGAGAAGAGGGAGACCACATTGGAGGTGGAAAGATGGAGTGAAAAAGATTTTGTGTGATCGGGGCCTGAACATGCAGGAGGGTGAAAGGAGGGCAAGGAATAGAGTGAATTGGAGCGATGTGGTATACCGGGGTTGACGTGCTGTCAGTGGATTGAATCAAGGCATGTGAAGCGTCTGGGGTAAACCATAGATAGCTGTGTAGGTATGTATATTTGCGTGTGTGGACATATGTATATACATGTGTATGGGGGTGGGTTGGGCCATTTCTTTCGTCTGTTTCCTTGCGCTACCTCGCAAACGCGGGAGACAGCGACAAAGCAAAAAAAAAAAAAAAAAAACAGTAAGGTAAAAGTAGATGCTGTGAGATACATTGACTAGGTATTGCCTCAAAATTAATGTAAGCAAAGAAAGATATTGTGTCATGTAGAGAAAGGGCTGTTCCATTACAAATTGTATTGTAGTGTATGCATGGATGATTTAAGACCAGTAGGTCTAACCTGAGTTTTTCTTATAATTCAGTTGACACATCCAGAGTTCCTTCCTCTCCATTCCCATATTTATCTTTAGTAATTCCAAAGATATTCACATTAACATGAGTGTCTTCATTAGATCTTCAAGAGAGGGGGAAGAGAAATACAGCAGATGTCAGATGAACTGATATTTGGGCCCTATACTGAAGACCAGATCATCTATGTTGTAGATTTTCTATCAAAGAACTTCTCAACTGTTCAAGGCCTTGGTGATGAGTCTAAGGTAGGCATGCATAGTAATATTTTTGTTTGTGGATATTCATGACACTGAGAGAACTGCACTTTTGGCATGGCTGTGAAATATTGATTATTAACCCTGTCTGTTCCAATTATGTGTGGCAATGGGTGGAGTCAGAACTCCCTCCCACCCATGTGTTGGGACAGAGAGGCCTTGGTGTGGAGTTTGACACCGGGATGGTACAGGGTAGGGAGACGAGAAAGAAGCTGGCTGCCCACAGTGTTTGTGTAAACTAAACACTGGCCATGGTAAGATACGCTATAGTCACCTGTGAGTATTGATGGGGTGATGTTGGTGTATTATGAGGGAACAGAGATGGAGGGAGGATGGTAGGACTACACCTGTTGCCATTATGGCTTGTCACCAAACACCACATGGTGAACAACATCATCACTGCTGGTGTTGACACCCAGTCAATGGAAAATATAATTCTTATCCAAGCCTCCATTTTTCTGTAGCTTACAGATTGTGAGTAGTCTACTCGGCAACCACACTCTTGCTGCCAGTTGAAGGGGTACAAAAATGAAGCATGTTAGTACTCGATGATTGATGAATATCAAATACAGTTACCATGGGGGCCCATTAGCCATGGTTTAAGTAAACACCCTTAATGAGAAGACCACATAAACTCACACTCAGTCTCTAGCTGTGATATGTAATGCACCAAAACCAAAGCTCCCTATCCACATCCAGGCAACACAGACCTATCCATGGTTAACCCCAGATGTTTCACATGCCCTGATTCAGTCCATTGACAGCACGTCAACCCAAGTATACCACATCATTCCAATTCACTCTATTCCGTGCATGCTTTTTTTTTTTTTCCTAAAAAAGGAACGTAGAAGGGGACTAAGTGGGGATATTTCCTCAAAGACTCAGTCCTCTGTTCTTACCGTTACCTTGTTAATGCGGTAAATGGCGAATATATATGAAACAGGAAATGTTTCATACATATTTCAAATATATATATATATATATATATATATATATATATATATATATATATATATATGAATGTAGGTTTGCGGCAGGGGTGTGTGATGTCTCCATGGTTGTTTAATTTGTTTATGGATGGGGTTGTTAGGGAGGTAAATGCAAGAGTCCTGGAAAGAGGGGCAAGTATGAAGTCTGTTGGGGATGAGAGAGCTTGGGAAGTGAGTCAGTTGTTGTTCGCTGATGATACAGCGCTGGTGGCGGATTCATGTGAGAAACTGCAGAAGCTGGTGACGGAGTTTGGTAAAGTGTGTGGAAGAAGAAAGTTAAGAGTAAATGTGAATAAGAGCAAGGTTATTAGGTACAGTAGGGTTGAGGGTCAAGTCAATTGGGAGGTGAGTTTGAATGGAGAAAAACTGGAGGAAGTGAAGTGTTTTAGATATCTGGGAGTGGATCTGTCAGCGGATGGAACCATGGAAGCGGAAGTGGATCATAGGGTGGGGGAGGGGGCGAAAATTTTGGGAGCCTTGAAAAATGTGTGGAAGTCGAGAACATTATCCCGGAAAGCAAAAATGGGTATGTTTGAAGGAATAGTAGTTCCAACAATGTTGTATGGTTGCGAGGCGTGGGCTATGGATAGAGTTGTGCGCAGGAGGATGGATGTGCTGGAAATGAGATGTTTGAGGACAATGTGTAGTGTGAGGTGGTTTGATCGAGTAAGTAACGTAAGGGTAAGAGAGATGTGTGGAAATAAAAAGAGCGTGGTTGAGAGAGCAGAAGAGGGTGTTTTGAAATGGTTTGGGCACATGGAGAGAATGAGTGAGGAAAGATTGACCAAGAGGATATATGTGTCGGAGGTGGAGGGAACGAGGAGAAGAGGGAGACCAAATTGGAGGTGGAAAGATGGAGTGAAAAGGATTTTGTGTGATCGGGGCCTGAACATGCAGGAGGGTGAAAGGAGGGCAAGGAATAGAGTGAATTGGAGCGATGTGGTATACAGGGGTTGACGTGCTGTCAGTGGATTGAATCAAGGCATGTGAAGCGTCCGGGGTAAACCATGGAAAGCTGTGTAGGTATGTATATATGCATGTGTGGACGTGTGTATGTACATGTGTATGGGGGGGGTTGGGCAATTTCTTTCGTCTGTTTCCTTGCGCTACCTCGCAAACGCGGGAGACAGCGACAAAGTATAAAAGAAAAAAAAAATATATATATATATAAATATATATATATATATATATATATATATATATATATATATATATATCTTTCTTTCTTTTTCTTTCATACTATTCGCCATTTCCCGCATTAGCGAGGTAGCATTGAGAACAGAGGACTGGGCCCTTGAGGGAATATCCTCACCTGGGCCCCTTCTCTGTTCCCTCTTTTGGAAAATTAAAAAAAAAAGTGAGAGGGGAGGATTTCCAGCCCCCCGCTCCCTCCCCTTTTAGTCGCCTTCTACGACACGCAGGGAATACGTGGGAAGTATTCTTTCTCCCCTATCCCCAGGGATAATATATATATATATATATATATATATATATATATATATATATATATATATTTTTCTTTTTCTTCCAAACTATTCGCCATTTCCCGCATTAGCGAGGTAGCGTTAAGAACAGAGGACTGGGCCTTTGAGGGAATACCCTCACCTGGCCCAATTCTCTGTTCCTTCTTTTGGAAAATTAAAAAAAAACGAGAGGGGAGGATTTCCAGCCCCCCGCTCCCTCCCCTTTTAGTCGCCTTCTACGACACGCAGGGAATACGTGGGAAGTATTCTTTCTCCCCTATCCCCAGGGGATACTGTCTGCCCTTATTCATTCCCATTGCCACCCCGCCACACATGAAATGGCAACCCCCTACCCCCGCATGTGTGTGAGATAGCGCTAGGAAAAGACAATAAAGCCCACATTCGTTCACACTCAGTCTCTAGCCATCATGTATAATGCACCAAAACCACAGCTCCCTTTCCACATCTAGGCCCCACAAAACTTTCCATGGTTTACAAAAAACTTTCCATGGTTTACCCCAGAAGCTTCACATGCCCTGGTTCAATCCACTGACAGCACGTCGACCCTGGTATACCACATCGTTCCAATTCACTCTATTCATTGCACGCCTTTCACTCTCCTGCATGTTTAGGCCCCGATCGCTCAAAATCTTTTTCACTCCATCCTTCCATCTCCAATCTGGTCTCCCACTTCTCGTTCCCTCCATCTCTGACATATATCTCCTCTTTGTCAATCTTTCCTCACTCATTCTCTCCATGTGACCAAACCATTTCAAAACACCCTCTTCTGCTCTCTCAACCACACTCTTTTTATTACCACACATCTCTCTTACCCTTTCATTACTTACTCGATCCAAATTACTTCCAAAATAATGCAAAATTATCCTAAGCACATAATTCATGAATTTGAGATAATCAAAAAACATACAATGAAACATCTTACTATAAACAGACTCATGACTGAAAGACAACATGGATTTGTTCATGGTAAAAACATGCAAACACAACTACCAGGTCATTATAATAACATACCGTACATGAAACACTGAAGAATGGGAACTGTCATTGTTTTTTTGAGTTTGCAAAAGCATTTGATACATTAAAAACTATGGAGTGTTACCAAAGAGACTGATGAGGAAATGTAACAAAAATGAAATTGGATAAAAAAGAAAAAAAAATTCTAACCAACAGAAAGTTCAATGTGAATGAACATGAAAAGACATCTCATCTCAGGAAGATGATGGACTATCAAGGGTATTGCAAGAAATAGTATTAGTTGCGATACTTTTTGTAATCTTGATCTTAAGATGGAGATAAGAAATTAAGAGTACAGTCATGTACTATGCAGATGAAATAACAAGCAAAGCAATGGAGTTTGGATAATCAAGGAAAAGTGCAATGAAATTTGGATAGTATCAACAAAGGTAGATGAAAACTTTATAGAATCTGATAAAGAGAAATTTGAATAGATAAGTCATCAGGCAATTAGCACTATTTCTGTGCCTACATAATGGGGCAATTATCACTGTTTTAGTGCTTACACATAGAGACGCTACATGAAAAGAGGTAATAAAGTAAACATGTCATTAGGTATTTATCATATGTGACGAATTAAATATATTGACCTTACTGAGAAGATAGTGCTTTCAAGCCAAATAATGACAGGAATGACATATAGAACATTTACAACAACAGAAAAAATGATGAAAAGGTTTCATGTATATGAATTAAATGAATACTGCTGTATTGTATGGTCATTAGTAAAGGAGAGAGAATTAAACAAGACAATATAAGATTAAAAAAGCTGAAGTTTTAGTCTCAAACTTCATGGTACGAGATATATAATAATACATGCCTGGCAAAAATTGAAGGGATTAGGAACAATGTTTATATGCAGAAAGCAACCAGGCAAGGACAATACAGAATCATTAAGTATGTTTCCTGGAAACATACCAAAATGGCATAAGACACAGACACAAGATTGCACAACAAGAAGCTGAAACAATTATTCAATGCAATAATGATCCAAGGTGACTTTAAAATTTACATGGAGTGATTACAGAAAATTCAAAACAAGATTAGACTCGTGGCTAAAGATAATACCAGATGAACACACAATAAATATGCTAGAGGAGTAAATGCAGAAAAAAAAAGCATTATAAAACAGTTGACAAAAGTAATGGAAGAGGAGAAGCAGTTGAATATTCAAGTCACAAGTGCTATGCTGCCATGCCAAAATCTTGTTGTTGGAAGGTATATATATATATATATATATATATATATATATATATATATATTTTTTTTTTTTTTTGCTTTGTCGCTGTATCCTGCGTTTGCGAGGTAGCGCAAGGAAACAGACGAAAGAAATGGCCCAACCCACCCCCATACACATGTATATACATACGTCCACACACGCAAAATATACATACCTACACAGCTTTCCATGGTTTACCCCAGACGCTTCACATGCCCTGATTCAATCCACTGACAGCACGTCAACCCCGGTATACCACATCGCTCCAATTCACTCTATTCCTTGCCCTCCTTTCACCCTCCTGCATGTTCAGGCCCCGATTATGGGTGATTATTGGTGCATATGCACCTGGGCATGAGAAGAAAGATCATGAGAGGCAAGTGTTTTGGGAGCAGCTGAATGAGTGTGTTAGTGGTTTTGATGCACGAGACCGGGTTATAGTGATGGGTGATTTGAATGCAAAGGTGAATAATGTGGCAGTTGAGGGAATAATTGGTATACATGGGGTGTTCAGTGTTGTAAATGGAAATGGTGAAGAGCTTGTAGATTTATGTGCTGAAAAAGGACTGATGATTGGGAATACCTGGTTTAAAAAGCGAGATATACATAAGTATACTTATGTAAGTAGGAGAGATGGCCAGAGAGCGTTATTGGATTACGTGTTAATTGACAGGCGCGCGAAAGAGAGACTTTTGGATGTTAATGTGCTGAGAGGTGCAACTGGAGGGATGTCTGATCATTATCTTGTGGAGGCTAAGGTGAAGATTTGTATGGGTTTTCAGAAAAGAAGAGTGAATGTTGGGGTGAAGAGGGTAGTGAGAGTAAGTGAGCTTGGGAAGGAGACTTGTGTGAGGAAGTACCAGGAGAGACTGAGTACAGAATGGAAAAAGGTGAGAACAATGGAAGTAAGGGGAGTGGGGGAGGAATGGGATGTATTTAGGGAATCAGTGATGGATTGCGCAAAAGATATATATATATATATATATATATATATATATATATATATATATATTATTATTATTATTATTATTTTGCTTTGTCGCTGTCTCCCGCGTTTGCGAGGTAGCGCAAGGAAACAGACGAAAGAAATGGGCCAACCCACCCCCATACACATGTATATACATACACGTCCATTCACGCAAATATGCATACCCATACATCTCAATGTACACATATATATGCACACACAGACACATACATATATACACATGCACACAATTCACACTGTCTGCCTTTATTCATTCCCATCGCCACCTCGCCACACATGGAATAACATCCCCCTCCCCCCTCATGTGTGTGAGGTAGCGCTAGGAAAAGACAACAAAGGCCCCATTCGTTCACACTCGTCTCTATCTGTCATGCAATAATGCCCGAAACCACAGCTCCCTTTTCACATCCAGGCCCCACAGAACTTTCCATGGTTTACCCCAGACGCTTCACATGCCCTGATTCAATCCATTGACAGCTCATCAACCCCGGTATACCACATCGATCCAATTCAATCTATTCCTTGCCTGCCTTTCACCCTCCTGCATGTTCATGCCCCGATCACTCAAAATCTTTTTCACTCCATCTTTCCACCTCCAATTTGGTCCTCCTCGTTCCCTCTACTTCTGACACATATACTCTTGGTCAATCTTTCCTCACTCATTCTCTCCATGTGCCCAAACCATTTCAAAACACCCTCTTCTGCTCTCTCAACCACGCTCTTTTTATTTCCACACATCTCTCTTACCCTTACATTACTTACTCGATCAAACCACCTCACACCACATATTGTCCTCAAACATCTCATTTCCAGCACATCCACCCTCCTGCGCACAACTCTATCCATAGCCCACGCCTCACAACCATACAACATTGTTGGAACCACTATTCCTTCAAACATACCCATTTTTGCTTTCCGAGATAATGTTCTCGACTTCCACACATCCTTCAAGGCTCCCAGGATTTTCACCCCCTCCCCCACCCTATGATCCACTTCCGCTTCCATGGTTCCATCCGCTGCCAGATCCACTCCCAGATATCTAAAACACTTTACTTCCTCCAGTTTTTCTCCATTCAAACTTACCTCCCGATTGAATTGACCCTCAACCCTACTGTACCTAATAACCTTGCTCTTATTCACATTTACTCTTAACTTTCTTCTTTCACACACTTTACCAAACTCAGTCACCAGCTTCTGCAGTTTCTCACATGAATCAGCCACCAGCGCTGTATCATCAGCAAACAACAACTGACTCACTTCCCAAGCTCTCTCATCCCCAACAGACTTCATACTTGCCCCTCTTTCCAAAACTCTTGCATTCACCTCCCTAACAACCCCATCCATAAACAAATTAAACAACCATGGAGACATCACACACCCCTGCCGCAAACCTACATTCACTGAGAACCAATCACTTTCCTCTCTTCCTACATGTACACATGCCTTACATCCTCGATAAAAACTTTTCACTGCTTCTAACAACTTGCCTCCCACACCATATATTCTTAATACCTTCCACAGAGCATCTCTATCAACTCTATCATATGCCTTCTCCAGATCCATAAATGCTACATACAAATCCATTTGCTTTTCTAAGTATTTCTCACATACATTCTTCAAAGCAAACACCTGATCCACACATCCTCTACCACTTCTGAAACCACACTGCTCTTCCCCAATCTGATGCTCTGTACATGCCTTCACCCTCTCAATCAATACCCTCCCATATCTGGGAGTGGATCTGGCAGCGGATGGAACCATGGAAGCGGAAGTGGATCATAGGGTGGGGGAGGGGGTGAAAATCCTGGGAGCCTTGAAGGATGTGTGGAAGTCGAGAACATTATCTCGGAAAGCAAAAATGGGTATGTTTGAAGGAATAGTGGTTCCAACAATGTTGTATGGTTGTGAGGCGTGGGCTATGGATAGAGTTGTGCGCAGGAGGATGGATGTGCTGGAAATGAGATGTTTGAGGACAATGTGTGGTGTGAGGTGGTTTGATCGAGTGAGTAACGTAAGGGTAAGAGAGATGTGTGGAAATAAAAAGAGCGTGGTTGAGAGAGCAGAAGAGGGTGTTTTGAAGTGGTTTGGGCACATGGAGAGGATGAGTGAGGAAAGATTGACCAAGAGGATATATGTGTCAGAGGTGGAGGGAACGAGGAGAAGAGGGAGACCAAATTGGAGGTGGAAAGATGGAGTGAAAAAGATTTTGTGTGATCGGGGCCTGAACATGCAGGAGGGTGAAAGGAGGGCAAGGAATAGAGTGAATTGGAGCGATGTGGTATACAGGGGTTGACGTGCTGTCAGTGGATTGAAGCAAGGCATGTGAAGCGTCTGGGGTAAACCATGGAAAGCTGTGTAGGTATGTATATTTGCGTGTGTGGACGTATGTATATACATGTGTATGGGGGGGGGGGGATTGGGCCATTTCTTTCGTCTGTTTCCTTGCACTACCTCGCAAACGCGGGAGACAGCGACAAAGTATAATAAAAAAAAAAAAAAATATATATATATATATATATATATATTTTTTCATACTATTCGCTATTTCTCATGATAGCGAGGTAGTGTTAAGAACAGAGGACTGGGCCTTTGAGGGAATATCATCACCTGGCCCCCTTCTCTGTTCCTTCTTTTGGAAAATAAAAAAAAAAAAACGAGAGGGGAGGATTTCCAGCCCCCCTATATATTTCTTTCTTTTCTTTCATACTATTCGCCATTTCCCCCATTAGCGAGGTAGCGTTAAGAGCAGAGGATGAGGACTGGGCCTTTGAGGGAATATCCTCACCTGGTCGCCTTCTCTGTTTCTTCTTTTGGAGGAAAAAAAAAATCCTCAGGCACTTCACCATGAGGCATACATAAATTTAATATCCTCACCAACCAGTCAACAACACAGTCACCCCCTTTTTTTAATAAATTCCACTACTGTACCATCCAAACCCACCAATTTGCTGGCTTTCAACTTCTGCAAAGCTTTCACTACCTCTTCTCTGTTTGCCAAATCATTCTCCCTAACCCTCTCTTTTTGCCCACCACCTCGATCAAAACACCCTATATCTGCCACTCTATCATCTAACACATTCAACAAACCTTCAAAATACTCCCTCCATCTCCTTCTCACATCACCACTACTGCCCTGTTAGCCCCCTTCACCGATGTTCCTATTTGTTCTCTTGTCTTACACACTTTATTTACCTCTTCTAAAACATCATTTTATTCTCCCTAAAATTTAATGGTACTCTCTCACCCCAACTCTCATTTGCCCTCTTTTTCACCTCTTGCACCTTTCTCTTGATCTCCTGTCTCTTTCATTTATACATCTCCCAGTCATTTGCACTATTTCCCTGCAAACCTTGTCCAAATGCCTCTCTCTTTTCTGTCACTATTAATCTCACTATTAATCTTACTTCTTCATCCCACCACTCTTTACCCTTTCTAATCAGCCCACCTCCCACGCTTCTTATGCCACAAAGCATATTTTGCACAAGCCATCACTGCTTCCCCCAATGCATCCCATTCCTCCCCCACTCCCCTTACATCCTGTGCTCTCACCTTTTTCCACTCTGCACATGGTCTCTGCTAGTACTTCCTCTCACAAGTCTCCTTCCCAAGCTCTCCTACTCTCACCACTCTCTTCACCCCAACATTCTCTCTTCTTTTTTGAAAACCTCTACAAATCTTCACCTTCGCCTTCACAAGATAATGATCAGACATCCCTCCAGTTGCACCTTTCAGCACATTAACATCCAAATGTCTCTCTTTCATGAGCCTATCAATTAACACGTAATCCAACAACGTTCTCTGGCCATCTCTCCAACTTACATACATATACTTATGTATATCTCTCTTTTTAAACCAGGTATTCCCAATCAACGGTCGTTTTTCAGCACATATATGTATTATAAGTGGATGGAGAGAGATAGGTGATTATTAGTGCCTATGCACCTGGTCATGAGAAGAAAGATCACGAGAGGCAAGTGTTTTGGGAACAGCTGAGTGAGTGTGATAGTAGTGTTGGAGCACGAGACCAGGTTGTAGTAATGGGTGATTTGAATGCAAAGTTGAGAAATGTGGCAGTTGAGGGTATAATTGGTGTACATGGGGTGTTCAGTGTTGTAAATGGAAATGGTGAAGAGCTTTTAGATTTGTGTGCTGAAAAAGGACTGGTGATTGGGAATACCAGGTTTAAAAAGAGAGATATACATAAGTATGCATATGTAAGTAGGAGAGATGGCCAGAGAGCATCATTGGATTACATGTTAATTGATAGGCACGTGAAAGAGACTTATGATGTAAATATGATGTGAGGGTAACTGAAGGGATGTCTGATCATTAATTGTGGAGGCGAAAGTGAAGATTTGTAGGGGTTTTCAGAAAAGAAGAGAGAATGTTGTTGTGAAGAGAGTGGTGAGAGTAAGTGAACTTGGAAAGGAGATTTGTGTGAGGAAGTACCAGGAGAGATTGAGTGCAGAATCAAAAAAGGTGGCAGCAAATGATGTACGGAGAGTAGGGGAGGAATGAGATGTATTTAGGGAAGCAGTGATGGCTTGCACAAAAGATGCTTTTGGCATGAGAAGCGTGGGAGGTGGGCAGATTAGAAAGGGTAGTGAGTGGTGGGATGAAGAAGGAAAATTGTTAGTGAAAGAGAAGAGAGAGGTATTTGTACTATTTTTGCAGGGAACTAGTGCAAGTGACTGGAAGACGTATAAAAGAAAAAGGCAGGAGGTCAAGAGAAAGGTGCAAGAGGTGAAAAAAGGGTAAATGAGAGTTGACTGAGAGAGTATCATTGAATTTTGGGGGGTAATAAAGGATGTTTTGGAAGGAGGTATAAAAGTGCTTAAGACAAGAGAACAAATGGGAGCATTGGTGATGGGGGCTAATGGGGGGAGGTAATAACAAGTAGTGGTGAAGTGAAGAGGAGATGGAGTGAGTATTTTGAAGGTTTGTTGAATGTGTGTGATGATAGAGTGGCAGAGATAGGGTGTTTTTGTCGAGGTGGAGTGTGAAGTGAGAGGGTCAGGGAGAATGCCTGGTAAACAGAGAAGAGGTAGTGAAAGCCTTGCAGAAGATGAAAGCTGGTAAAGCGGTAGGTTTGGATGGTATTGCAAAGGGGATAAAGGTGAGTGCTTTAATTATAGAAGCATACACTTATTGAGTATTCCTGGGAAATTATATGGGAAGGTATTGATTGAGAGGGTAAAGGCATGTACAGAGGATCAGACTGGTGAACAGCAGTGTGGTTTCAGAAGTGGTAGAGGATGTGTGGCTCAGGTGTTTGCTTTGAAGAATATCTATGAGAAACACTTAGAAAAACAAATGGATTTGTATGTAGCATTTATGGATCTGGAGAAGGCATATGATAGAGTTTATAGAGATGCTTTGTGGAAGGTTTTAATAGTATATGGTGTGGGAGGTAAGTTGCTAGAAGCAATGAAAAGTTTTTATCAAGGATGTAAGGCATGTGTACGAGTAGGAAGAGAGGAAAGTGATTGGTTCCTAGTGAATGTTAGATTGAGGCATGGGTTCGTGATGTCTCCATGGTTGTTTAATTTGTTTATGGATGGGGTTGTTAGGGAGGTGAAAACAGGAGTTTTGGAGAGAGGAGCAAGTATGCAGAGTGTTGTGGATTAGAGGGCTTGGGAAGTGAGTCAGTTGTTCGCTGATGATACAGCCCTAGTGGTTGATTTTCATAAAAACTGCAGGAGGTGGTGACTGAGTATGGTAAAGTGTGTGAAAGGACACAGTTGAGATTAAATGTGAATAAAAGCAAAGTAATTAGTTTATTAGGGTTGAGGGACAAGTTAGTTGGGAGGTAAGTTTGAATGGAGAAAAACTTGAGGAAGTGAAGTGTTTTAGATATCTGGGAGTGGATGTATCAGTGGATGGAACCATGGAAATGGAAGTGTCATTGGATGGGGAGGGGGTGAAGGTTCTGGGAGCGTTGAAGACTGTCTGGAATGCAAGAACATTATCTCAGTTAGCAAAAATGGGTATGTTTGAAAGAATAATGGTTCCAACCATATTCTATGGTTGTGAAGTATGGGCTATGGATGGGGTTCTGCAGAGGAGGGTGGATGTTTTTGTAATTAAATGTTTGAGGACAATATGTGGTGTGAGGTGGTTTGATCGAGTAAGTAATGAAAGGGTAAGAGATGTATGGTAATAAAAAGAGTGTGGTTGAGAGAGCAGAAGAGGATGTGTTGAAATGGTTTGGACACATGGAGAGAATGACTGACTAAAGACTGACAAAGAGGATATATGTGTCAGAGGTGGAGGGAAGAAGGAGAAGCAGGAGACCAAATTGGAGGTGGACAGATGGAGTGAAAAAATTTTGAGCAATTGGGGCCTGAACATACAGGAGGTTGAAAGGTGTGCAAGGAATAAAGTGAATTGGAATGAAATGGTATACTGGGGTTAACGTGCTGTCAATGGATTGAGCCAGGGCATTTCAAGCATCTGGGGTAAACCATGGAAAGGTCTGCGGGGCCTGGATGTGGAGAGAGAGGTGTGGTTTCAATGCATTACGCATGACAGCTAGACTGAATGTGAACGAATGTGGCCTCTTTTGTCTTTTCTTGGTGTTACCTTGCTGGAGGAGAGAGAGAGAGAGAGAGAGAGAGAGAGAGAGAGAGAGAGAGAGAGAGAGAGAGAGAGAGAGAGAGAGAGAGAGAGAGAAATGCTATTTCATGTGTGGTGGGATGGGAATGGGAATGGATGAAGGCAGCGAGTAAGGAAATGTACATGTGTAAATATGTATGTGTCTGTGTATGTATATGTATGTATACGTTCAAATGTATCTGTATGCATATGTGCGTGTATGGGTGTTTATGTATATTATTGATTTATTATACTTTGTCGCTATCTCCCGCGTTAGCGAGGTAGTGCAAGGAAACAGACGAAAGAATGGCCCAACCCTCCCATATACGCATGTATATACATAGACATCCACACACGCACATATACATACCTATACACTTCAATGTACACATATACACAGACATATACACGTATACACATGTACACAATTCACACCCGCTGCCTTATTCATTCCTGTCGCCACCCCGCCACACATGAAATAACAATGCCCTCCCCCCGCACGCGTGTGAGGTAGCACTAGGAAAAGACAACAGAGGCCACATTCTTTCACACTCAGTCTCTAGCTTTCATGTATAATGCACTGAAAACACAGCTCTCTTTCCACATCCAGGCTCCACAAAACTCCATGGTTTACCCCAGACGCCTCACATGCCTTTGTTCAATCCATTCATAGCACGATGACCCCGGTATACCATATCATTCCAATTCACTCTATTCCTTGCACGCCTTTCACTCTCCTGCATGTTCAGGCCCCGATCGCTCAAAATCTTTTTCACTCCATCCTTCCACCTCCAGTTTAGTCTCCCACTTCTCCTCATTCCCTCCACCTCTGACACATATATCCTCTTGGTCAATCTCTCCTCACTCATTCTCTCCATATGACCAAACCATTTCAACACACCCTCTTCTTCTCTCTCAACCACACTCTTTTTATTACCACACATCTCTCTTACCCTTTCATTACTTACTCAATCACACCTCCTCACACCACATATTGTCCTCAGACATCTCATTTTCAACACATCCACCCTCCTCCGCACAACCCTATCTATAGCCCATGCCTCGCAACCGTATAACATTGTTGGAACCATTATTCCTTCAGACATACCCATTTTTGCTTTCCAAGATAATGTTTTCGCTTTCCACGCATTTTTCAGTGTTCCCAGAACTTTCACCCCTCCCCCACCCTGTGACTCATTTCCGTATCTGTGGTTCCATCAACTGCTAAATCCACTCCCAGACATCTAAAACACTTCTTTTTCTCCAGTTTTTCTCCATTCAAACTTACCTCCCAACTGACTTGTCCCTCAACCCTACTGTACCTACTAACCTTGCTCTTATTCACATTTACTCTTAACTTTCTTCTTTCACACACTTTACCAAACTCAGTCACCAGCTTCTGCAGTTTCTCACCCGAATCAGCCACCAGTGCTATATCATCAGCGAACAACAACTGACTCACTTAACAAGCACTTTCATCCACAACAGACTGCATACTTGCCCCTCTCTCCAAAACTCTGGCATTCACCTCCCTAACAACCCCATCCATAAACAAATTAAACAACCATGGAGACATCATGCACCCCTGCCGCAAATTGACATTTACTGAGAACCAATCCCTTTCCTCTATTCTTACTCATACGCATGCCTTACATTCTCGATAAGAACTTTTCACTGCTTCTAGCAACTTGCCTCCCACACCATATAATCTTAAAACCTTCCATAGAGCATCTCTATCAACTCTACATATGCCTTCTCGAGATCCATAAACACTACATACAAATCCATTTGTTTTTCTATGTGTTTCTCACATACATTCTTCAAAGGAAATGCCTGATCCACACATCCTCTACCACTTCTGAAACCAAACTGCTCTTCCCCAGTCTGATGCTCTGTACATGCCTTCACCCTCTCAATCAATACCCTCCCATGTAATTTCCCAGGAATACGTAACAAACTTATACCTCTGTAATTTGAACACTCACCTTTATCTCCTTTGCCTTTGTACAGTGGTACTATGCATGCATTCCACCAATCCTCAGGCACTTCACCATGAGCTATACATACATTGAATATCCTCACCAACCAGTCAACAATACAGTCACACCCTTTTTGATAAATTTACTGCAATACCATCCAGACCCACCACCTTGGCGGCTTTCATCTTCCGCAGAGCTTTCACTACCTCTTCTCTGTTTGCCAAATCATTCTCCCGACCCTCTCACTTCGCACACCACCTTGACCATAACACCCTACCTATATTTGCCACTCTATCATCTAACACATTTTAACAAACCTTCAAAATACTCACACCATCTCCTTCTCACATTACCACTACTTGTTATTTCCTTCCTATTAGCCCCCTTCACCGATGTTCCCATTTGTTCTCTTGTCTTATGCACTTTACTTACCTCCTTCCAAAACATCTTTTTATTCTTTCTAAGATTTAATGATACTCTCTCACCCCAACTCTCATTTGCCCTTACTCATTCCTGTCGCCACCCCGCCACACATGAAATGACAATGCCCTCCCCCCGCACGCGTGCGAGGTAGCACTAGGAAAAGACAACAGAGGCCACATTCTTTCACACTCAGTCTCTAGCTTTCATGTATAATGCACTGAAAACACAGCTCTCTTTCCACATCCAGGCTCCACAAAACTCCATGGTTTACCCCAGACGCCTCACATGCCTTTGTTCAATCCATTCATAGCACGATGACCCCGGTATACCATATCATTCCAATTCACTCTATTCCTTGCACGCCTTTCACTCTCCTGCATGTTCAGGCCCCGATCGCTCAAAATCTTTTTCACTCCATCCTTCCACCTCCAGTTTGGTCTCCCACTTCTCCTCATTCCCTCCACCTCTGACACATATATCCTCTTGGTCAATCTCTCCTCACTCATTCTCTCCATATGACCAAACCATTTCAACACACCCTCTTCTTCTCTCTCAACCACACTCTTTTTATTATCACACATCTCTCTTACCCTTTCATTACTTACTCAATCACACCTCCTCACACCACATATTGTCCTCAGACATCTCATTTTCAACACATCCACCCTCCTCCGCACAACCCTATCTATAGCCCATGCCTCGCAACCGTATAACATTGTTGGAACCATTATTCCTTCAGACATACCCATTTTTGCTTTCCAAGATAATGTTTTCGCCTTCCACGCATTTTTCAGTGTTCCCAAAACTTTCACCCCTCCCCCACCCTGTGACTCATTTCTGCATCTGTGGTTCCATCAACTGCTAAATCCACTCCCAGACATCTAAAACACTTCTTTTTCTCCAGTTTTTCTCCATTCAAACTTACCTCCCAACTGACTTGTCCCTCAACCCTACTGTACCTACTAACCTTGCTCTTATTCACATTTACTCTTAACTTTCTTCTTTCACACACTTTACCAAACTCAGTCACCAGCTTCTGCAGTTTCTCACCCGAATCAGCCACCAGTGCTATATCATCAGCGAACAACAACTGACTCACTTAACAAGCACTTTCATCCACAACAGACTGCATACTTGCCCCTCTCTCCAAAACTCTGGCATTCACCTCCCTAACAACCCCATCCATAAACAAATTAAACAACCATGGAGACATCATGCACCCCTGCCGCAAATTGACATTTACTGAGAACCAATCCCTTTCCTCTATTCTTACTCATACGCATGCCTTACATTCTCGATAAGAACTTTTCACTGCTTCTAGCAACTTGCCTCCCACACCATATAATCTTAAAACCTTCCATAGAGCATCTCTATCAACTCTACATATGCCTTCTCGAGATCCATAAACACTACATACAAATCCATTTGTTTTTCTATGTGTTTCTCACATACATTCTTCAAAGGAAATGCCTGATCCACACATCCTCTACCACTTCTGAAACCAAACTGCTCTTCCCCAGTCTGATGCTCTGTACATGCCTTCACCCTCTCAATCAATACCCTCCCATGTAATTTCCCAGGAATACGTAACAAACTTATACCTCTGTAATTTGAACACTCACCTTTATCTCCTTTGCCTTTGTACAGTGGTACTATGCATGCATTCCACCAATCCTCAGGCACTTCACCATGAGCTATACATACATTGAATATCCTCACCAACCAGTCAACAATACAGTCACACCCTTTTTGATAAATTTACTGCAATACCATCCAGACCCACCACCTTGGCGGCTTTCATCTTCCGCAGAGCTTTCACTACCTCTTCTCTGTTTGCCAAATCATTCTCCCGACCCTCTCACTTCGCACACCACCTTGACCATAACACCCTACCTATATCTGCCACTCTATCATCTAACACATTTTAACAAACCTTCAAAATACTCACACCATCTCCTTCTCACATTACCACTACTTGTTATTTCCTTCCTATTAGCCCCCTTCACCGATGTTCCCATTTGTTCTCTTGTCTTATGCACTTTACTTACCTCCTTCCAAAACATCTTTTTATTCTTTCTAAGATTTAATGATACTCTCTCACCCCAACTCTCATTTGCCCTTACTCATTCCTGTCGCCACCCCGCCACACATGAAATGACAATGCCCTCCCCCCGCACGCGTGCGAGGTAGCACTAGGAAAAGACAACAGAGGCCACATTCTTTCACACTCAGTCTCTAGCTTTCATGTATAATGCACTGAAAACACAGCTCTCTTTCCACATCCAGGCTCCACAAAACTCCATGGTTTACCCCAGACGCCTCACATGCCTTTGTTCAATCCATTCATAGCACGATGACCCCGGTATACCATATCATTCCAATTCACTCTATTCCTTGCACGCCTTTCACTCTCCTGCATGTTCAGGCCCCTGATCGCTCAAAATCTTTTTCACTCCATCCTTCCACCTCCAGTTTGGTCTCCCACTTCTCCTCATTCCCTCCACCTCTGACACATATATCCTCTTGGTCAATCTCTCCTCACTCATTCTCTCCATATGACCAAACCATTTCAACACACCCTCTTCTTCTCTCTCAACCACACTCTTTTTATTATCACACATCTCTCTTACCCTTTCATTACTTACTCAATCACACCTCCTCACACCACATATTGTCCTCAGACATCTCATTTTCAACACATCCACCCTCCTCCGCACAACCCTATCTATAGCCCATGCCTCGCAACCGTATAACATTGTTGGAACCATTATTCCTTCAGACATACCCATTTTTGCTTTCCAAGATAATGTTTTCGCCTTCCACGCATTTTTCAGTGTTCCCAAAACTTTCACCCCTCCCCCACCCTGTGACTCATTTCTGCATCTGTGGTTCCATCAACTGCTAAATCCACTCCCAGACATCTAAAACACTTCTTTTTCTCCAGTTTTTCTCCATTCAAACTTACCTCCCAACTGACTTGTCCCTCAACCCTACTGTACCTACTAACCTTGCTCTTATTCACATTTACTCTTAACTTTCTTCTTTCACACACTTTACCAAACTCAGTCACCAGCTTCTGCAGTTTCTCACCCGAATCAGCCACCAGTGCTATATCATCAGCGAACAACAACTGACTCACTTAACAAGCACTTTCATCCACAACAGACTGCATACTTGCCCCTCTCTCCAAAACTCTGGCATTCACCTCCCTAACAACCCCATCCATAAACAAATTAAACAACCATGGAGACATCATGCACCCCTGCCGCAAATTGACATTTACTGAGAACCAATCCCTTTCCTCTATTCTTACTCATACGCATGCCTTACATTCTCGATAAGAACTTTTCACTGCTTCTAGCAACTTGCCTCCCACACCATATAATCTTAAAACCTTCCATAGAGCATCTCTATCAACTCTACATATGCCTTCTCGAGATCCATAAACACTACATACAAATCCATTTGTTTTTCTATGTGTTTCTCACATACATTCTTCAAAGGAAATGCCTGATCCACACATCCTCTACCACTTCTGAAACCAAACTGCTCTTCCCCAGTCTGATGCTCTGTACATGCCTTCACCCTCTCAATCAATACCCTCCCATGTAATTTCCCAGGAATACGTAACAAACTTATACCTCTGTAATTTGAACACTCACCTTTATCTCCTTTGCCTTTGTACAGTGGTACTATGCATGCATTCCACCAATCCTCAGGCACTTCACCATGAGCTATACATACATTGAATATCCTCACCAACCAGTCAACAATACAGTCACACCCTTTTTGATAAATTTACTGCAATACCATCCAGACCCACCACCTTGGCGGCTTTCATCTTCCGCAGAGCTTTCACTACCTCTTCTCTGTTTGCCAAATCATTCTCCCGACCCTCTCACTTCGCACACCACCTTGACCATAACACCCTACCTATATCTGCCACTCTATCATCTAACACATTTTAACAAACCTTCAAAATACTCACACCATCTCCTTCTCACATTACCACTACTTGTTATTTCCTTCCTATTAGCCCCCTTCACCGATGTTCCCATTTGTTCTCTTGTCTTATGCACTTTACTTACCTCCTTCCAAAACATCTTTTTATTCTTTCTAAGATTTAATGATACTCTCTCACCCCAACTCTCATTTGCCCTTACTCATTCCTGTCGCCACCCCGCCACACATGAAATGACAATGCCCTCCCCCCGCACGCGTGCGAGGTAGCACTAGGAAAAGACAACAGAGGCCACATTCTTTCACACTCAGTCTCTAGCTTTCATGTATAATGCACTGAAAACACAGCTCTCTTTCCACATCCAGGCTCCACAAAACTCCATGGTTTACCCCAGACGCCTCACATGCCTTTGTTCAATCCATTCATAGCACGATGACCCCGGTATACCATATCATTCCAATTCACTCTATTCCTTGCACGCCTTTCACTCTCCTGCATGTTCAGGCCCTGATCGCTCAAAATCTTTTTCACTCCATCCTTCCACCTCCAGTTTGGTCTCCCACTTCTCCTCATTCCCTCCACCTCTGACACATATATCCTCTTGGTCAATCTCTCCTCACTCATTCTCTCCATATGACCAAACCATTTCAACACACCCTCTTCTTCTCTCTCAACCACACTCTTTTTATTATCACACATCTCTCTTACCCTTTCATTACTTACTCAATCACACCTCCTCACACCACATATTGTCCTCAGACATCTCATTTTCAACACATCCACCCTCCTCCGCACAACCCTATCTATAGCCCATGCCTCGCAACCGTATAACATTGTTGGAACCATTATTCCTTCAGACATACCCATTTTTGCTTTCCAAGATAATGTTTTCGCCTTCCACGCATTTTTCAGTGTTCCCAAAACTTTCACCCCTCCCCCACCCTGTGACTCATTTCTGCATCTGTGGTTCCATCAACTGCTAAATCCACTCCCAGACATCTAAAACACTTCTTTTTCTCCAGTTTTTCTCCATTCAAACTTACCTCCCAACTGACTTGTCCCTCAACCCTACTGTACCTACTAACCTTGCTCTTATTCACATTTACTCTTAACTTTCTTCTTTCACACACTTTACCAAACTCAGTCACCAGCTTCTGCAGTTTCTCACCCGAATCAGCCACCAGTGCTATATCATCAGCGAACAACAACTGACTCACTTAACAAGCACTTTCATCCACAACAGACTGCATACTTGCCCCTCTCTCCAAAACTCTGGCATTCACCTCCCTAACAACCCCATCCATAAACAAATTAAACAACCATGGAGACATCATGCACCCCTGCCGCAAATTGACATTTACTGAGAACCAATCCCTTTCCTCTCTTCTTACTCATACGCATGCCTTACATTCTCGATAAGAACTTTTCACTGCCTCTAGCAACTTGCCTCCCACACCATATAATCTTAAAACCTTCCATAGAGCATCTCTATCAACTCTACATATGCCTTCTCGAGATCCATAAACACTACATACAAATCCATTTGTTTTTCTATGTGTTTCTCACATACATTCTTCAAAGGAAATGCCTGATCCACACATCCTCTACCACTTCTGAAACCAAACTGCTCTTCCCCAGTCTGATGCTCTGTACATGCCTTCACCCTCTCAATCAATACCCTCCCATGTAATTTCCCAGGAATACGTAACAAACTTATACCTCTGTAATTTGAACACTCACCTTTATCTCCTTTGCCTTTGTACAGTGGTACTATGCATGCATTCCACCAATCCTCAGGCACTTCACCATGAGCTATACATACATTGAATATCCTCACCTACCAGTCAACAATACAGTCACACCCTTTTTGATAAATTTACTGCAATACCATCCAGACCCACCACCTTGGCGGCTTTCATCTTCCGCAGAGCTTTCACTACCTCTTCTCTGTTTGCCAAATCATTCTCCCGACCCTCTCACTTCGCACACCACCTTGACCATAACACCCTACCTATATCTGCCACTCTATCATCTAACACATTTTAACAAACCTTCAAAATACTCACACCATCTCCTTCTCACATTACCACTACTTGTTATTTCCTTCCTATTAGCCCCCTTCACCGATGTTCCCATTTGTTCTCTTGTCTTATGCACTTTACTTACCTCCTTCCAAAACATCTTTTTATTCTTTCTAAGATTTAATGATACTCTCTCACCCCAACTCTCATTTGCCCTTTTTTTCACCTCTTGAACCTTTCTCTTGACCTCCTGCCTCTTTCTTTTATACACCTCCCAGTCATTTGCACTATTTTCCTGCAAAAGTCATCCAAATGCCTCTGTCTTCTCTTTCACTAATAATCTTACTTCTTCATCCCACCACTCACTACCCTTTGTAATCTGCCCACCTCTCACACTTCTCATGCCACAAGCATCTTTTGCACAAGCCATTACTGCTTCCCTAAATACATTCCATTCCTCCCCCACTCCTCTTACATCCTTTGCTCTTACATTTTTCATTTCTGTACTCAGTCTTTCCTGGTACTTCCTCACACAAGTCTCCTTCCCAAGCTCACTTACTCTCACCACTCTCTTCACCCCAACATTCTTCTTTTCTGAAAACCTCTACAAATCTTCACCTTCACCTCCACAAGATAATGATCAGACATCCCTGCAGTTGCACCTCTTAGTATATTAAAATCTAAAATTCTCTCTTTATGCACCTATTTATTAAC
The DNA here is from genome assembly GCF_036320965.1 of Panulirus ornatus. Taxonomy (NCBI): domain Eukaryota; kingdom Metazoa; phylum Arthropoda; class Malacostraca; order Decapoda; family Palinuridae; genus Panulirus; species Panulirus ornatus. Next base: position 36,677,622 of record NC_092238.1, on the reverse strand, counting down.
ACATAATCCAATAATGCCCTCTGGCAATCTCTCCTACTTACATATATATATACTTATGTGTATCTCTCTTTTTAAACCAGATATTCCCAATCACTAGTCCTTTTTCAGCACACAAATCTACAAGCTCTTCACTATTTCCATTTATGACACTGAACAACCCATGTACACCATTTATTCCATCAACTGCCACATTACTCACCTTTGCATTCAAATCACCCATCACTATAACCCAGTCTCGTGCATCAAAACTGCTAACACACTCACTCTCACTCAGCTGCTCCCAAAACACTTGCCTCTCATGATCTTTCTTCTCATGCATAGGTGCATTGGCACCAATAATCATCCATCTCTCTCCATCCACTTTCAGTTTTACCCATATCAGTCTAGAGATTACTTTCTTACACTCTGTCACATACTCCCACAACTCCTGTTTCAGGAGTAGTGCCACTCCTTCCTTTGCTCTTGCACTAACCCCTGATTTTACTCCCAAAACATTCCCAAACCACTCTTCCCCTTTGCCCTTGAGCTTTGTTTCACTCAGAGCCAAAACATCTAGGTTTCTTTCCTCGAACATACTACCTATCTCCTTTTTTCTCATCTTGGTTACATCCACACACGTTTAGATACCCAAGTCTGAGCCTTCAAGGAGGATGAGCACTCCCCGCATGACTCCTTCTGTTTCCCCTTTTAGAAAGTGTGTATGTGGGTGGGTTGGGCTATGCTTCGTCTGTTTCCTTGTGCTACCTCGCTGAAGCAGGAGACGGCAATTATGTATAATAAATATGATTATTAAGTATGTGTGTATGGGTTATTCTTTGTCTGTTTCCATGCGTTACCTCGCTGACGTGGGAAATGGCGATCAAGTATAAGAAATGAAATAAATGAACGAATGGGGCCTTTGTTGTCTTCCAAGCGCTACCTCATGCACATGAGGGGGGAGGGGGTTGTTATTTCATGTGTGACGGGGTGGCGATGGGAATGAATAAAGGCAGACAGTATGAATTATGTACATGTATATATATATATGTATATGCCTGACATGTGTATGTGGGTGGGTTGGGCCATTCTTTTGTCTGTTTCCTTGCGCTACCTTGCTAACGCGGGAGACAGTGACAAAGCAAAATAAAAAAATATGTATATTAGTGCCTTTGCTGCCCTAGCCATGTCAACTTAAGAATAAAAAATCTTGGAGATGTGCTCATGGAAGTGGTGAAGAAATAGGCAACACTCCAGTCCGTCAATATTTGCAAGGTAGAAGAAAGCGAGAAATGCGTATAGCTGGTGAAAAACAGAGGAACAAAGAAACCTTGAGAAGAATTTTGTGGATGAAGCTGGAGAAATTCAAAATGATTTCCATAGATTCATCAGGAGCCAGTTGTCAGTTAAGTAGCAGCTAACTAGGCTAAAGGATACAGAGAGTAGAATTGTAGAGGGTGGTGTAAGATATGTGAGGAACTGAATAACAAGTTTAAAAGTGTTTTCCCACTGGAAGACAATACAGCTGCAAAACCAATTAGATGTAAAAGGGAGAAGGATTTACATATCTCCACAATATGTAGAAAAGATAACAACTGCACTGAAAGGTCTTGACTCATTCTTGGCTAAGTGTCCTGATGAAATTTCACCACATGTGCTCACAGTGTATGCAGATACATTAGACAGTACCAACAGCACTGAAAGGTCTTGACTCATTCTTGGCTTAGGGTCCTGATGAAATTTCACCACATGTGCTCACAGTGTATTTAGATACCTTAGACAGACCACTTGAAATACTATATAAGATGTTACTGGAGACAGGCACATTGCAAAGGCGGTAGAAATGGACAAACTTCATACCTTTCTCATTAACAAGCGTAATGTGTAAGGTTCTAGAAAACATAATCAGAAGGTAAGTGAATGACTTTCTACTTCCTACTTTCTTTGTAAGGCAAGATCCTATCATACTTATGTCTGGTCATCATCCCTGAAAGATTCTGGGGAGTCATGTGCAGTTGTCCTTGATATATGTAAGGCTTTTGACAGAGTGTGGCATTGGGGTCTCGTCTCCAAGCTCCCCTCTTTTGGCTCCCCTCCCTTACTTTGCTCCTTCTTATCTAGATTCCTCTCTGGCCAGTCTATCTCTGTAGTTGATGGATCAGCCTTCCCCTTTTCTCCATCAATAGTGGTGCCCTTAAAGGTTCTGTCCTGTCCCTTACACTTTTTCTCCTTTTCTTCAACAATTTCCTCTCCTCCAATTAATAACCCAGTGCACTCATACACTGACGACTCAACACTGCTTTCATCCACATCCTTCAATTCTGCTCCTTCTCTCACTCAATCTGCATCTTGCCTTGACACAGCTTCCTCGGTAAACCCAGACTAAGACAAGATATCCCAGTGGGGTAGACAAAATCTTAAGTTTAATGCTACCCATCTCTCTATTGAAAATTTCTCACAACTCTTGTCTTTCCTTTGACGGTCTTTAATTGCACCTCCTGACTCAGTGAACATACTTGGTATTACTGCAACATTCACTCTTTCTTGGAAATGCCACACTACAGGAATAGGTAAGTCTTCTTCTGAACTTGCACCTGTGTTTGCTTGTCTGTTCTGTTTTTGCTTAAAAACCAAAACTTTTCCTTGTACTTGGAAACTTGTTTTGATACAACCCATCCCTAGGAAGGGTGACCATTCTGACCCCGTAACCATCGATCTATTGCTTTGATGTCTACTGTTTCCAAAGTCTTTGAATCCCTTCTCAACTCCCATATCCTTAAACACCTCGAAAATTTTGATCATCTGTCTGATCTCCAGTATGGCTTCTGTAGAATGAAATCCACTAGTGATATTCTTTCCTATCATGCTAATGTCTGGTCATCATCCCTGAAATATAGTGGGGAGTTATATGTAGTTGCCCTTGACATATCCAAGGTTTTTAACAGGGTTTTGCTTCAGGGTCTCATCTCTAAGCTCCCCTCTTTTGGCTTCCCGCCCTCACTTTGCTCCTTGATATCTAGCTTCTTCTCCAGCTGATCCATCTCTGTGGTTGTTGATGGATCAGCCTCCCCCCTTTTCTCTATTAGCAGCTGTGTCCCTCAGTGTTCTGTCTTGTCCCCCACACTTTTTCTCCTTTTTTTCAATGATTTCTTTTCCACAAATAATCCAGTGTACTTATATGCTGATGACTCAACACTGCAGTCCACTTCTCTTCACTTGATCTGCATCTCGTCATGACTCAGCTTCTTCAGTAAACTCAGACTTGGACAGGATATCTCTGTGGGCTACACAAAATCTTAAGTTTGATGCCTCCAAGACCCAATTCTACCCATCTGTCAGTTGATAACTCCTCACAAATCTCGTCTCTCCTTTGACAGTTCTGTAATTCCACCTCGTCTCAACATAGTTGATAATACTGTAACATCCACTCTTTCTTGGAAACCCCACATTAGGGGGAATGGCTATGACTACCTCTAAGAAACTGGGTATCCTGTTTAGATGTCGAAACTTCTCTTCTGAACAGTTGATCCGTTTGTACAAGGGATTGATTTGTCCTTGTATGTAGTACTTCTCTAACATTTAGGTTGGTTCTAGCTCTGTTTCCTAACTTGACAGAGTTGGGTCAAAAGTGGCCCGAACTTGAACCCCTTGCCTGACACCACAATATTGGTGTGTCCCCACTAGTAGCTAGACCTTCCAATACTTGGCAAGCTGGTGCATCACATGATTATTGTGTTGCTGTTGGCAACTCAAGCGTGGGCCATTTGATACCTGCTTCTTTTCCTACATGTTGAAGCTTTGGAACTTTCTACCTTCTCATGTCTCTCCCAATAACTACGACATGGCACATTTCCAAAGACAGGTCTTTCTTTTCCTCCAGAATTCTTAAATACTTTCCCTTGTCTTTTGTTTTTGTGTTTCATAATTCTCTATATGTTTCAATTAAGGTCAGCCTTGATGTGGACTTTTGTCCATGACTGGAGCCTAAAAGAGAAACAGTGAGATACAGCATGGTTTTAGGGAAAGGAGGTCATGCATAACAAACTTCATTGCATGCTACTAAAGAATGAACTCAGTTCAAGACAAAGGAGAAAGCTAGGTGGATTGCATGTATCTGGACTGTCTGAAAGCATTTTACATTGTATTGCATGGGATGGTGATTAAGAAGCTGGATCACTAAGTAGGAGTAAGGGGTAAACTCTTGTAATGGATAGAGAATTACCTCAGTGGGAGAGAACAGAAGATGCATGTTAGAGGAGCCTTTTCTAGGTGGATCAAGGTTACCATCTAATTGCTACAGGGTTCTGTTCTGGGACCATTACTCTTCTTGATCTTGCCAGAAGGGATGAACTCCTACCAGAATATGTTTGAGGATGATGAATAGGTCATAAGGGAAGTGATAAACAAGGAGGATTGCATCAACTTATGAGACCTACACAGACTCCAAAGTTTGTTTGATACTTGTTTGACGAAAATTCAGCCCTAGCAAATGTTAAGTAATGAGGTTGGGACAGAGTGAAAGGAGGCCTCAGTATGGTTAGTATCTAGGTAAAGATAAGCTTCATGATTATGTTTGAGAGGACTCAGGAGTCAGCATCATCCCTAACCTGCCACTAGAGTCCCACATTAGGAGAATGGTTAAGGCAATATAATGTCTTTTGGTAAATATTAGAATAGGTCACAAGTATATGGATAAGGTAAGGAGCAAGCTGTTCAGATCATACATAAGGTCAAAACTAGAATATGCTGCTTAAGCTTTGTCACTGCAACTAAAGAAGCATAAAGAGCTGATAAGAGACAGTCCAGAAGAAGGCAACGAAGACAGTACCAGTACTGCTTCTACCATTTTTCAGAAGACAGAGCTAGTGCATAGTGTTCACTGCAGGAAAATTTAGGTATGAAGAATGAGCTGCATGAGTTAAGTAGCGTCAATTGTTACATATGACAAGGAGAGATTGTATGCTTGCGAACAGAATGCCAGTGGTCCACATGTTAGTGAGAGAAAGAAAAGACAGCTACCTAGGTCAGAGGAGTGCAACTTGACAACCATTAAAGTGCTGACTCACTAAGCAGGTGTCACTAACCCTTCTGATACCCAGACAGGTAGTACTCGAAAGACACATACATTATTAGTATTAATATTATTTTGGTTAATATTTTTTTTTTTTTTTTGCCGCTGTCTCCCGCGTTTGCGAGGTAGTGCAAGGGAACAGACGAAAGAAATGGCCCAACCCACCCCCCATACACATGTATATACGTACGTGCACACATGCAAATATACATACCTACACAGCTTTCCATGGTTTACCCCAGACGCTTCACATGCCCTGATTCAATCCACTGACAGCATGTCAACCCCGGTATACCACATCGATCCAATTCACTCTATTCCTTGCCCTCCTTTCACCCTCATGCATGTTCAGGCCTCGATCACTCAAAATCTTTTTCACTCCATCTTTCCACCTCCAATTTGGTCTCCCACTTCTCCTCGTTCCCTCCACCTCCGACACATATATCCTCTTGGTCAATCTTTCCTCACTCATTCTCTCCATGTGCCCAAACCATTTCAAAACACCCTCTTCTGCTCTCTCAACCACGCTCTTTTTATTTCCTTACATCTCTCTTACCCTTACGTTGCTTACTCGATCAAACCACCTCACACCACACATTGTCCTCAAACATCTCATTTCCAGCACATCCATCCTCCTGCGCACAACTCTATCCATAGCCCACGCCTCGCAACCATACAACATTGTTGGAACCACTATTCCTTTAAACATACCCATTTTTGCTTTCCGAGATAATGTTCTCGACTTCCACACATTCTTCAAGGCTCCCAGGATTTTCGTCCCCTCCCCCACCCTATGATCCATTTCCGCTTGCATAGTTCCATCCACTGCCAGATCCACTCCCAGATATCTAAAACACTTTACTTCCTCCAGTTTTTCTCCATTCAAACTTACCTCCCAATTGACTTGACCCTACTGTACCTAATTACCTTGCTCTTATTCACATTTACTCTTAACTTTCTTCTTTCACACACTTTACCAAACTCAGTCACCAGCTTCTGCAGTTTCTCACATGAATCAGCCACCAGCGCTGTATCATCAGCGAACAACAACTGACTCACTTCCCAAGCTCTCTTATCCCCAACAGACTTCATACTTGCCCCTCTTTCCAAAACTCTTGCATTCACCTCCCTAACAACCCCATCCATATTATATTGGTTACAATATTTTTGTTACAAGAATGTTCTTCCGCCCACCAGTGATGCTACTACTTTTGTGAATTAAGAACCATTGCAACACAAACCTCGCCAGGTGGTAGAGTGACCCGCAGTGTATCGAGACAGACTTCCCCAGAACTTTTTTAAAGGGGAAGTAAATGTTTATAGTTGTGTTACTGGAGTGATAGTTTTCATACATGGTACTCTGACAAGAAAATAGTGAAATTGGAAAAGAATGTAGCTTAGACATTGAAGCTTATTCTTTCATTGAAATGTGAACAAAGGGAGCATTTTTTTTTCAAAGTGATAGAGATGGAAAGGAAAAAGGTGTTTTTCATGAATGTACTGGAAAAGTTGAGGTCCAGATAAACTTTTGGTCTGTCAAGGCTTTATTATGGCGGATGACCAACTACCTACCCTCATGTATCCAAGATATGATTGTACTTTGTGAAATGAAGACAATTGAGAAACATCATAAGCCAATATTCCAGTTTTATGATAAGAGAAGTGGACCAGGCAGTATGATACAGTGGTTAAATTGATGAAAACTACTATTGATGTTTGTGTAAATAAATTATACATTTCCCTTTTCCATAGCCAGAGGTTGAACCATTATGTGACATTCATTTTTCATTTCATTTCAAGCTAGAAGTTTCAGTTTTCTAAATTATTTCTTACATTTTTCACATGTATATATATATATATGGAAGGAGATGGAGTGAGTATTTTGAAGGTTTGTTGAATGTGTTTGATGATAGAGTGGCAGATATAGGGTGTTTTGGTCGAGGTGGTGTGCAAAGTGAGAGGGTTAGGGAAAATGATTCGGTAAACAGAGAAGAGGTAGTGAAAGCTTTGCGGAAGATGAAAGCCGGCAAGGCAGCAGGTTTGGATGGTATTGCAGTGGAATTTATTAAAAAAGGGGGTGACTGTATTGTTGACTGGTTGGTAAGGTTATTTAATGTATGTATGACTCATGGTGAGGTGCCTGAGGATTGGCGGAATGCGTGCATAGTGCCATTGTACAAAGGCAGAGGGGATAAGAGTGAGTGCTCAAATTACAGAGGTATAAGTTTGTTGAGTATTCCTGGTAAATTATATGGGAGGGTATTGATTGAGAGGGTGAAGGCATGTACAGAGCATCAGATTGGGGAAGAGCAGTGTGGTTTCAGAAGTGGTAGAGGATGTGTGGATCAGGTGTTTGCTTTGAAGAATGTATGTGAGAAATACTTAGAAAAGCAAATGGATTTGTATGTAGCATTTATGGATCTGGAGAAGGCATATGATAGAGTTGATAGAGATGCTCTGTGGAAGGTATTAAGAATATATGGTGTGGGAGGAAAGTTGTTAGAAGCTGTGAAAAGTTTTTATCGAGGATGTAAGGCATGTGTACGTGTAGGAAGAGAGGAAAGTGATTGGTTCTCAGTGAATGTAGGTTTGCGGCAGGGGTGTGTGATGTCTCCATGGTTGTTTAATTTTTTTTTTTTGCTTTGTCGCTGTCTCCCGCGTTTGCGAGGTAGCGCAAGGAAACAGACGAAAGAAATGGCCCAACCCACCCCCATACACATGTATATACATACGTCCACACACGCAAATATACATACCTACACAGCTTTCCATGGTTTACCCCAGACGCTTCACATGCCTTGATTCAATCCACTGACAGCACGTCAACCCCGGTATACCACATCGCTCCAATTCACTCTATTCCTTGCCCTCCTTTCACCCTCCTGCATGTTCAGGCCCCGATCACACAAAATCTTTTTCACCCCATCTTTCCACCTCCAATTTGGTCTCCCTCTTCTCCTCGTTCCCTCCACCTCCGACACATATATCCTCTTGGTCAATCTTTCCTCACTCATTCTCTCCATGTGACCAAACCATTTCAAAACACCCTCTTCTGCTCTCTCAACCATGCTCTTTTTATTTCCACACATCTCTCTTACCCTTACGTTACTCACTCCATCTCCTTCTCACATCACCACTACTTGTTATCACCTCCCCATTTGCGCCCTTCACTGAAGTTCCCATTTGCTCCCTTGTCTTACGCACTTTATTTACCTCCTTCCAGAACATCTTTTTATTCTCCCTAAAATTTAATGATACTCTCTCACCCCAACTCTCATTTGCCCTTTTTTTCACCTCTTGCACCTTTCTCTTGACCTCCTGTCTCTTTCTTTTATACATCTCCCACTCAATTGCATTTTTTCCCTGCAAAAATCGTCCAAATGCCTCTCTCTTCTCTTTCACTAATACTCTTACTTCTTCATCCCACCACTCACTACCCTTTCTAATCAACCCACCTCCCACTCTTCTCATGCCACAAGCATCTTTTGCGCAATCCATCACTGATTCCCTAAATACATCCCATTCCTCCCCCACTCCCCTTACTTCCATTGTTCTCACCTTTTTCCATTCTGTACTCAGTCTCTCCTGGTACTTCCTCACACAGGTCTCCTTCTCAAGCTCACTTACTCTCACCACCCTCTTCACCCCAACATTCACTCTTCTTTTCTGAAAACCCATACAAATCTTCACCTTAGCCTCCACAAGATAATGATCAGACATCCCTCCAGTTGCACCTCTCAGCACATTAACATCCAAAAGTCTCTCTTTCGCACGCCTGTCAATTAACACGTAATCCAATAACGCTCTCTGGCCATCTCTCCTACTTACCTAAGTATACTTATGTATATCTCGCTTTTTAAACCAGGTATTCCCAATCATCAGTCCTTTTTCAGCACATAAATCTACAAGCTCTTCACCATTTCCATTTACAACACTGAACACCCCATGTATACCAATTATTCCCTCAACTGCCACATTACTCACCTTTGCATTCAAATCACCCATCACTATAACCTGGTCTTGTGCATCAAAACCGCTAACAGACTCATTCAGCTGCTCCCAAAACACTTGCCTCTCTTGATCTTTCTTCTCATGCCCAGGTGCATAAGCACCAATAATCACCCACCTCTCTCCATCAACTTTCAGTTTTACCCATATTAATTGAGAATTTACTTTCTTACACTCTATCACATACTCCCACAACTCCTGTTTCAGGAGTATTGCTACTCCTTCCCTTGCTCTTGTCCTCTCACTAACCCCTGACTTTACTCCCCAGACATTCCCAAACCACTCTTCCCCTTTACCCTTGAGCTTCGTTTCACTCAGAGCCAAAACATCCAGGTTCCTTTCCTCAAACATACTACCTATCTCTCCTTTTTTCACATCTTGGTTACATCCACACACATTTAGGCACCCCACTCTGAGCCTTCGAGGAGGATGAGCACTCCCCGCGTGACTCCTTCTTCTGTTTCCCATTTTAGAAAGTTAATACAAGGAGGGGAGGATTTCTGGCCCCCCGCTCCCGTCCCCTCTAGTCGCTTTCTACGACACGCGAGGAATACGTGGGAAGTATTCTTTCACCCCTATCCCCAGGGATAATATACATATATATATACATATACACATACACACACATACATACGCACATATACACACACACACACACATACATATATATACATATGAAAAATGTAAGAAACAGTTTAGAAAACTGAAACTTCTAGCTTGAAATGAATGAAAAAAATGAATGTCACATGATGGTTCAACCTCTGGCTATGGAAAAAAGGAAATGTATAATTCATTTACACAAACGTCATATATATATATATATATATATATATATATATATATATATATATATAATTTCTTTTTTTTTTTTTTTCTTTCACACACTTTACCAAACTCAGTCACCAGCTTCTGCAGTTTCTCACATGAATCAGCCACCAGCGCTGTATCATCAGCGAACAACAACTGACTCACTTCCCAAGCTCTCTCATCCCCAACAGACTTCATACTTGCCCCTCTTTCCTAAACTCTTGCATTCACCTCCCTAACAACCCCATCCATAAACAAATTAAACAACCATGAAGACATCACACACCCCTGCCGCTAACCTACATTCACTGAGAACCAATCACTTTCCTCTCTTCCTACACGTACACATGCCTTACATCCTCGATAAAAACTTTTCACTGCTTCTAACAACTTGCCTCCCACACCATATATTCTTAATACCTTCCACAGAGCATCTCTATCAACTCTATCATATGCCTTCTCCAGATCCATAAATGCTACATACAAATCCATTTGCTTTTCTAAGTATTTCTCACATACATTCTTCAAAGCAAACACCTGATCCACACATCCTCTACCACTTCTGAAACCACACTGCTCTTCCCCAATCTGATGCTCTGTACATGCCTTCACCCTCTCAATCAATACCCTCCCATATAATTTACCAGGAATACTCAACAAACTTATACCTCTGTAATTTGAGCACTCACTCTTATCCCCTTTGCCTTTGTACAATGGCACTATGCACGCATTCCGCCAATCCTCAGGCACCTCACCATGAGTCATTATTTTTTTTTTTTATTATACTTTGTCGCTGTCTCCCGCGTTTGCGAGGTAGCGCAAGGAAACAGACGAAAGAAATGGCCCAACCCCCCCCCCCATACACATGTATATACATACGTCCACACACGCAAATATACATACCTACACAGCTTTCCATGGTTTACCCCAGACGCTTCACATGCCTTGATTCAATCCACTGACAGCACGTCAACCCCGGTATACCACATCGCTCCAATTCACTCTATTCCTTGCCCTCCTTTCACCCTCCTGCATGTTCAGGCCCCGATCACACAAAATCTTTTTCACTCCATCTTTCCACCTCCAATTTGGTCTCCCTCTTCTCCTTGTTCCCTCCACCTCCGACACATATATCCTCTTGGTCAATCTTTCCTCACTCATCCTCTCCATGTGCCCAAACCACTTCAAAACACCCTCTTCTGCTCTCTCAACCACGCTCTTTTTATTTCCACACATCTCTCTTACCCTTACGTTACTCACTCGATCAAACCACCTCACACCACACATTGTCCTCAAACATCTCATTTCCAGCACATCCATCCTCCTGCACACAACTCTATCCATAGCCCACGCCTCGCAACCATACAACATTGTTGGAACCACTATTCCTTCAGACATACCCATTTTTGCTTTCCGAGATAATGTTCTCGACTTCCACACATTCTTCAAGGCCCCCAGGATTTTCGCCCCCTCCCCCACCCTATGATCCACTTCCGCTTCCATGGTTCCATCCGCTGCCAGATCCACTCCCAGATACATACATACATACATTAAATAACCTTACCAACCAGTCAACAATACAGTCACCCCCTTTTTTAATAAATTCCACTGCAATACCATCCAAACCTGCTGCCTTGCCGGCTTTCATCTTCCGCAAAGCTTTTACTACCTCTTCTCTGTTTACCAAATCATTTTCCCTAACCCTCTCAATTTGCACACCACCTCGATCAAAACACCCTGTATTTGCCACTCTATCATCAAACACATTCAACAAACCTTCAAAATACTCACTCCATCTCCTTGTCACATCACCACTACTTGTTATCACCTCCCCATTTGCACCCTTCACTGAAGTTCCCATTTGTTCCCTTGCTTGCGGAAGATATATATATATACAGTGGAATTTATTAAAAAAGGGGGTGACTGTATTGTTGACTGGTTGGTAAGGTTATTTAATGTATGTATGATTCATGGTTAGGTGCCTGAGGATTGGCAGAATGTTTGCATAGTGCCATTGTACAAAGGCAAAGGGGATGAGAGTGAGTGCTCAAATTACAGAGCTATAAGTTTGTTGAGTATTCCTGGTATATTATTTGGGAGGGTATTGATTGAGAGGGTGAAGGCATGTACAGAGCATCAGATTGGGGAAGAGCAGTGTGGTTTCAGAAGTGGTAGAGGATGTGTGGATCAGATGTTTGCTTTGAAGAATGTATGTGAGAAATACGTAGAAAAACAAATGGATTTGTATGTAGCATTTATGGATCTGGAGAAGGCATATGATAGAGTTGATAGAGATGCTCTGTGGAAGGTTTTAAGAATATATGGTGTTGGAGGCAAGTTGTTAGAAGCAGTGAAAAGTTTTATTGAGGATGTAAGGCCTGTGTACATGTAGGAAGAGAGGAAAGTGGATGGTTCTCAGTGAATGTAGTTTTGCGGCAGGGGTGTGTGATGTCTCCATGGTTGTTTAATTTGTTTATGGATGGGGTTGTTAGGGAGGTGAATGCAAGAGTTTTGGAAAGAGGGGCAAGTATGCAGTCTTTTGTGGAAGAGAGAGCTTGGGAAGTGAGTCAGTTGTTGTTCGCTGATGATACAGCGCTGGTAGCTGATTCATGTAAGAAACTGCAGAAGCTGGTGACTGAGTTTGGTAAAGTGTGTGAAAGAAGAGAGCTGAGAGTGAATGTGAATAAGAGCAAGGTTATTAGGTACAGTAGGGTTGAGGGTCAAGTCAATTGGGAGGTAAGTTTGAATGGAGAAAAACTGAAGGAAGTAAAGTTTTTTAGATATCTGGGAGTGGATCTGGCAGCGGATGGAACCATGGAAGCGGAAGTGAATCTTAGGGTGGGGGAGGGGGCGAAAATTCTGGGAGCCTTGAAGAATGTTTGGAAGTCGAGAACATTATCTCGGAAAGCAAAAATGGGTATGTTTGATGGAATAGTGGTTCCAACAATGTTGTATGGTTGCTAGGCGTGGGCTATGGATAGAGTTGTGCTCAGGAGGGTGGATGTGCTGGAAATGAGGTGTTTGAGGACAATATGTGGTGTGAGGTGGTTTGATCGAGTAAGTAATGTAAGGGTGAGACAGAGGTGTGGAAATAAAAAGAGTGTGGTTGAGAGAGCAGAAGAGGGTGTTTTGAAATGGTTTGGTCACATGGAGAGAATGAGTGAGGAAAGATTGACCAAGAGGATATATGTGTCAGAGGCAGAGGGAACGAGGAGAAGTGGGAGACCAAATTGGAGGTGGAAAGATGGAGTGAAAAAGATTTTGAGTGATCGGGGCCTAAACATGCAGGAGGGTGAAAGGCGTGCAAGGAATAGAGTGAATTGGAATGATGTGGTATACCGGGGTCAATGTCCTGTCAGTGGATTGAACCAGGGTATGTGAAGTGTCTGGGTAAACCATGGAAAGTGTGTGGGGCCTGGATGTGGAAAGGGAGCTGTGGTTTCGGTGCATTATTACATGACAGCTAGAGACTGAGTGTGAACGAATGGGGCCTTTGTTGTCTTTTCCTAGCATTACCTCGCACACATGAGGGGGAGGGGGTTGTTATTCCATGTGTGGCGAGGTGGCGATGGGAACAAATAAAGGCAGACAGTATGAATTACGTACATGTGTATATATGTATATGTCTGTGTGTGTATATATGTGTGTACATTGAGATGTATAGGTATGTATATTTGCGTGTGTGGACGTGTATGTATATACATGTGTATGTGGGCGGGTTGGGCCATTCTTTCGTCTGTTTCCTTGCGCTACCTCGCTAACGCGGGAGACAGCGACAAAGCAAAATTGATAAATAAATAAATAAATAAATATATATATATACATGAACATGTTAATACTTGTTTGCCTTAATCCATTCCTGGAACTACCCCGCCCTACAGGAAACAGCAGTGTCACTATAGCTTTAAGGAAGTGCTTATGTCTCCAACGATGTTACCAACTTGAAATATTATGATGAGCTTTTGCTTTATCGAGTTGGTTATCCTGTTTGTGAAAATTCCCATTAATTTTTGGAAAACACATTGTCAGCTTTGAACTAGAAAGTGGAAATGACTATGAATATGAACTAGAAAGTGGAAATGACTATGAATATGAACTAGAAAGTGGAATTGTGGGATAATTTTATAGTCTCCATCTGAAATGTGTAACTACAGTAATTGCTATATTAGGTCTTTTGAATGTAGAATATAGTTACTGATGTTTTGCTTTTTTTAAGTAGGTGGTACAAATAGTATCAGATTTTATAGATTGTTTATTTTCAACAGTGGCGGCAGTACATCTGGAAGGTCTTGGCTCCAACATTACTGATCAAGATTGTTATGGACAATGAGGAAGTCACACAAGATAATGCAGAAAAGTTGTTAATAGAATTTTCCTTAAACCGAAGAATTAGAGGCTCTACCAGCCCTTCACCTATTTGATGTTGTTTCATATAACTATTTGTGTTCTTTATGATTATAATGCAGTTAGATATATATTAATAAAGTGGCAAAAGATTCACAAACATTGGTTGTGGAATTTGGAAAACTAAAGAGGAAAGATATATGAACATAATGGCACATTAATGCTCATGAGATGTATTAACGTATAATTGGAGTAAGAAATATAATTTCGTTGACAGATGTTGAAGTTACAAGAGCCTGAGTAATATTTTTAGCAAGATCAATGTTGTGGGAGATTATTGTACATGAAAATAGATCAAGTTTTATCAGTATATGTTTCTCTCTAACTTGAATGTTCTCAGCATTATGTTCTTGCAAACAGTTTTTTTGATCACATTCTTAGAACTTATACTGCCTCAATTCTCATCCCATATACTTTAAGTGTTTCAAGTTAATTTCTTCATTACCTCAATCCTTATTATTACAACTTTTCCATCTCCAATTAGGGCTTTTCGTGCTGCTTCTTGCTCCTTCCTATCCCCCCATTATTTTTCAGGGAGTATTTACTATAGTTCATTTCCTTTCAGGGGATTGTAAACTAGCTGCTTGGTTTTAGTTTTTGATCTGCTTTCACATTTAACATTTTGTATTCTCTGAAAGAGCCATCCATACAAATGGTGCATTATGGGAAAAGCATGATTTCCTGAAACTGAAAGCTGCGTATCTAAAACAGCCAAGCCACTCCTTTTCATATTCTCTTTCATACCTTGGTGTTATGTATATTACAGGAAAGATTTAATTTGATCCCATCTCATTAGTAAGTTTCATTTCATCTACTCCAGTGGGATCTAGTAAGATTTTTCCCCATGTAATAAAAGTCATTAGGGCTGGAGATTTTTCTGACGAAAATGGCACTGAATGATTACTGAAAGGTTGTAATGTAATAATTTTGTGTGAAGGTAGAATTGTGAATTGAGACTGGTCTCATTAACTTTTTGTACAGAATGAAATATTAAGATTTTGTATATATTAACATGGAAGTTTATTATCACTTTAACACACTGAACAGGTTGAAGATGAGTGAACAGAGTTTTTTTTTCTTCTTTTATTAGGCTCCAGTTATGGACAAAGGTCCACATCAAGGCTGTTCCCTAATTGAAATATAGAGAGAATTATGAAATGGGAAAAGAGATATCTGAGGGAAAGTATTTACGAATTTTTGAGAAAGTGAAAGACCTGTCTTTGGGCAATATACGAGGTCATATTTATTGGGAAAGACGTGTATGGAGAGGGGGAGCTCCAGGACTCCACCTACTCGAGGTCACTTTGGCTAGGCTTTATCACTGGGGGTACAGTCTCGTCATAGAATTTTTTGCTCCAAAGGAGTCTCTATTTCTTTGCTATTGGAAGTAGTGCAGCCTGCAGGAACTTTTAGAAAGGTTCTGGGTAACACCAAGGCTCTTTCATAGATAGTAGTCATAGGGTAATTGAGAGTAAATGAAGTACAAAGAGGGAGCCCTGCAGTTGTAGGAACTCGTAGTTATTGGAAAAGACATGAGTATGGAGAGGGGGAACTCCAGGACTCCACCTACTCGAGGTCACCTTTGGCGAGGCTTTATCACTGGGGGTACAGTCTCATCATAGAACTTTTTGCTCCAAAGGAGTCTCTATTTCTTTGCTATTGGAAGTAGTGCAGCTTGCAGGAACTTTTAGAAAGGTTCTGGGTAACACCAAGGCTCTTTCATAGATAGTAGTCATGGGGTAGTTATGAGTAAATGAAGTACAAAGAGGGAGCTCTACAGTTGTAGGAACTCATAGTTATTGGAAAAGACATGAGCATGTGGAGGGGGAGCTCCAGGACTCCACCTACTCAAGGTCACCTTTGGCAAGGCTTTATCACTGGGGGTACAGTCTCATCATAGAACGTTTTGCTCCAAAGGAGTCCATTTCTTAGCTATTGGAAGTAGTGCAGCCTGCAGGAACTTTTAGAAAGGTTCTGGGTAACACCAAGGCTCTTTCATAGATAGTAGTCTTGGGGTAATTGTGAGTAAATGAAGTACAAAGAGGGAGATCTGCAGTTGTAGGAACTCATCTCTTGAACTCTCTTTACTGTCATACAGCTTTTTAAACTCTTGTATGCCATCCACATTCACAGTTTCATTACTTAGTGTAATCTATCCATCCTCCTCTTTTGTAATGTAAAGGTACATGTGTACTTTTTTCCCAAAAATTCAAGGAAGTTTCATGTTTAATTTCATGATATTGCTGCTCTTACTTTGCATCTTTTGAAAAACTGTCTGTGGCAGATGTCATGAAACTGGTTTTCAAACCTAAGGAATTTGATCAAGTTGCCCCTTACTCTTTTTTCTTCTTTAAGACCTTTGTGGCCTCTAAGCTCTTGCTGTAATTCAGCTTTCTTGATTCTTGTTCCATCTTAAGGGTCCTTTTCTGAACCATGTCTTTTAGTGCTTTTATTGCAGTGACCAAACTTAACACACATTTTGTCGTTTGATAGCCCAATTTAGGATGTAATCAAGTTGCTGAATATTTCATTATCCATGCACTTGAGTGTCATTCTGGTATTTGCCAGCAGAGTGTCTCCTAACAAGTCTCCCAAGATGGGGTTCTGACAACAGCTTAGAGATACTGTCAGCTTCTAAGTCCCTCTTACTCATATATTTGTACATCATACATCCTGCAAGATGATGTGCATACGAAAGCCTTCTTTCATTGTGTCCATCATCACTACTTTGCATTTACTGAGGGTGGATTTCATCAGCCTTATTTTAGACCAGCTTTAGAGTTTTTTTGGGTCCTCTTGTAAATCGGGCCAATCCTCCAAACTCTTTACTTCCTCCATGACTTTGGCATCGTTTGCAGATATATTCAGGTATATATTATTTATTTATTCTATTTATTTTGCTTTGTCGCTGTCTCCCGCGTTAGCGAGGTAGCTCAAGGAAACAGATGAAAGAATGGCCCAACCCACCCACATACACATGTATATACATACACGTCCACACACGCAAATATACATACCTATACATCTCAACGTATACATGTATATGCAAACACAGACACATACATATATACACATGTACATAATTCATACTGTCTGCCTTTATTCATTCCCATTGCCACCCCGCCACACATGAAATAACCACCCCCTCCCCCCTCATGTGTGCGAGGTATCGCTAGGAAAAAAACAGGCCACATTCGTTCATACTCAGTCTCTACGTGTCATGTAATAATGCACCGAAACCACAGTTCCCTTTCCACATCCAGGCCCCACAGAACTTTCCATGGTTTACCCCAGACGCTTCACATGCCCTGGTTCAATCCATTGACAGCATGTCGACCCCAGTATACCATATACCATTCACTCTTATTTCTTGCATGCCTTTCACCCTCCTGTATGTTCAGGCTCCGATCACTCAAAATCTTTTTCACTCCATCTTTCCACCTCCAATTTGGTCTCCCACTTCTCCTCGTTCCCTCCACCTCTGACACATATATCCTCTTGGCCAATCTTTCCTCTCATTCTCTCCATGTGACCAAACCATTTCAAAACACCCTCTTATGCTCTCTCAGCCACACTTTTTATTACCACACATCTCTCTTACCCTATTATTACTTACTCGATCAAACCACCTCACACCACATATTGTCCTCAAACATCTCATTTCCAGCACATCCACCCTCCTCCGTGCAACTCTATCCATAGCCCACGCCTCGCAACCATATAACATTGTTGGAACCACTTTTCCCTCAAACATACCCACTTCCACACATTCTTCAACGCTCCCAAAATTTTCGCCCCTCCCTCACCCTATGATTCACTTCCACTTCCATGGTTCCATCCGCTGCCAAATCCACTCCCAGATATCGAAAACACTTCACTTCCTCCAGTTTTTCTCCATTCAAACTTACCTCCCAATAGACTTAACCCTCAACCCCACTGTACCTAATAACCTTGCTCTTATTCACATTTACTCTTAGCTTTCTTCTTTCACACACTTTTCCATACTCAGTCACCAGCTTCTGCACTTTCTCACATGAATCAGCCATCAGTGCTGTATCATCAGCGAACAACAAGTGACTCACTTCCCAAACTCTCTCATCCACAACAGACTGCATACTTGCCCCTCTTTCCAAAACTCTTTCATTTACCTCCCTAACAACCCCATCCATAAATAAGTTAAACAACCATGGAGACATCACACACCCCTGCCACAACCTACATTCACTGAGAACCAATCACTTTCCTCTCTTCCTACATGTACACATGCCTTACATCCTCGATAAAAACTCCTCACTGCTTCTAACAACTTGCCTCCTACACCATATATTCTTAATACCTTCCACAGAGCATCTCTATCAACTCTATCATATGCCTTCTCCAGATCCATAAATGCTACATACAAATCCATTTGCTTTTCTAAGTATTTCTCACATACATTCTTCAAAGCATACACCTTATCCACACATCCTCTACCACTTCTGAAACCACACTACTCTTCCCCAGTCTGATGCTCTGTACATGCCTTCGCCCTCTCAATCAATACCCTCCCATATAATTTCCCAGTGATACTCAGCAAACTTATACCTCTGTAATTTGAGCACTCACTTTTATCCCATTTGCCTTTGTACAATGGCACTATGCAAGCATCCTGCCAAGCCTCAGGCACCTCACCATGAATCATACACATTAAATAACCTTACCAACCAGTCAACAATACAGTCACCCCCTTTTTTAATAAATTCCACTGCAATACCATCCAAACCCGCTGCCTTGCTGGCTTTCATCTTCCGCAAACTTTTACTACCTCTTCTCTGTTTACCAAATCATTCTCCCTAACCCTCTCACTTTGCACACCACCTCGACCAAAACACCCTATATCTGCCACTCTATCATTAAACACATTCAACAAACCTTCAAAATACTCACTCCATATCCTTCTCACATCACCACTATTTGTTATCACCTCTCCATTAGCCCCCTTCACTGAAGTTCCCATTTCTTCCCTTGTCTTACGTACTTTATTTACCTCCTTCCAAAACATCTTTTTATTCTCCCTAAATTTAATGATACTCTCTCACCCCAACTCTCATTTGCCCTCTTTTTCACATCTTGCACCTTTCTCTAGACCTCCTGCCTCTTTCTTTTATACATCTCCCACTCATTTGCATTATTTCCCTCCAAAAATTGTCCAAATGCCTCTCTCTTCTCTTTCACTAATAATCTTACTTCTTCATCCCTCCACTCACTACCCTTTCTAATCTGCCCACCTCCCACGATTCTCTTCCCACAAGCATCTTTTGTGCAAGGCATCACTGCTTCCCTAAATATATCCCATTCCACCCCCACTCCCCTTACCTCCTTTGTTTTCACCTTTTTCCATTCTGTACTCAGTCTCTCCTGGTACTTCCTCATACAAGTCTCCTTCCCAAGCGCACTTACTGTCACCACTCTTTTCACCCCAACATTTTCTTCTTTTCTGAAAACCTCTACAAATCTTCACCTTCGTCTCCACAAGATAATGATCAGACATCTCTCCAGTTGCACCTCTGAGCACATTAACATCCAAAAGTCTCTCTTTCACGCACCTATCAATTAGCACATGATCCAATAACGCTCTCTGGCCATCTCTCCTACTTACATACGTTATGTATATCTCTCTTTTTAAACCAGGTACTCCCAATCACCAGTCCCTTTTCAGCACATAAATCTACAAGCTCTTCACCATTTCCATTTACAACACTGAACACCCTATGTACACCAATTATTCCCTCAACTGCCACATTACTCACCTTTGCATTCAAATCACCCATCACTATAACCTGGTTTCAAGCATCAAAACTACCAACACACTCACTCAGCTGCTCCCAAAACACTTGCCTCTCATGATCTTTCTTCTCATGCCCAGGTGCATATGCACCAATAATCACCCATCTCTCTCCACCCACTTTCAGTTTTCCCCATATCAATCTAGAGTTTACTCTCTTACACTCCATCGCATACTCCCATCACTCCTGTTTCAGGAGTAGTGCTACTCCTTCCCTTGCTCTTGTCCTCTCACTGACCCCTGACTTTACTCCCAAGACATTTCCAAACCACTCTTCCCCTTTATCCTTGAGCTTCGTTTCACTCAGAGCCAAAACATCCAGGTTCCTTTCCTCAAACATACTACCGATGTCTCCTTTTTTCTCATCTTGGTTACATCCACACACATTTAGACACCCCAATCTGAGCTTTCGAGGAGGATGAGCACTCCCCGCGTGACTCCTTCTTCTGTTTCCCCTTTTAGAAAGTTAAAATACAAGGAGGGGAGGGTTTCCAGCCCCTCGCTCTCGTCCCCTCTAGTCGCCTTTTACGACTCGTGAGGAATGCGTGGGAAGTATTCTTTCTCCCCTATCCCCAGGGATATTATTATTTATTATATTATACTTAATCGCTGTTTCCTGCATCAGCGAGGTAGCTCCAGGAAACAGACGAAGAGTGGCCATCTTCTTGTATACACATATATGTATATACATAAACACCCATACATGCACATATACATGTACATATCAACATATACATACACATACACAGGCATATACTTATATATACACATGTACATATTCATACTTGCTAGCCTTCGTCCATTCCTGGTGCTACCCAGCACCACAGGAAACAGCATCGCTACTCCCTGCTTCATTGAGGTAGTGCCAAGAAAACAGACAAAAAAAGGCCACATTTGTTCAAACTGTCTCTAGCTGTTGTGTAATGCACCAAAACCACAGCTCCCTATCCACATCCAGACCCCACAGACCTTTCCATGGTTTATCCCAGACACTTCACATGCCCTGTTTCAGTTCATTGACAGCTCATGCATCTCACATTCCTGTATGTTCAGGCCCTGATTGCTCAAAATCTCTTTCACTCCATCCTTCCACCTTCAATTTGGTCTCCCACTTCTTGTTCCTTCCACCTCTGACACATATGTACTCTTTGTCAATCTTTCCTCACTCATTTTCTCCATATGACCAAACCATTTCAACACACCCTCTTTTCTCTCTCTTTTTATTTCCATACATCTCTCTTACCCTTTCATTACTTTCACTATCAAACCACCTCACACCACATATTGTCCTCAAACATTTCATTTCCAACACACCCACCCTCCTTTGCACAACCCTATCTATAACCCATGCCTCGCAACCATATAACATTGTTGGAACCATTATTCCTACAAACATACCCATTTTTGCTCTTTGAGATAATGTTTTCATCTTCCACACATTCTTCATCACTCCCAGAACCTTCGCACCCTCCCCCACCCTGTGACTCATTTCCGCTTCCATGTTTCCATTCACTGCTAAATGCACTCCCAGATATCTAAAACACTTCACTTCCTCCAATTTTTGTCCATTCATACTTACATTCCAATTCACTTGTACCGCAACCCTACTGAACCTAATAATTAACCTTGCTCTTATTCACATTTACTCTCAACTTTCCTCTTTCATACACTTTTCCAAACTCAGTCACCAACTTCTGCAGTTTCTCACATGAATCAGCCACAAGAGCTGTATCAATGGCGAAGAATAACTGAATCACTTCCCAGGCCCTCTCATCCCCAACACTGCATACTTGCCCATCTCTCCAAACCTCATGCATTCATCTCCCTAACAACCCCATCCATAAACAAATTAAACAACCATGGGGACATCACACACCCCTGCCACATACCAACATTCACTGGGAACCAATCACTCTCCTCACTTCTTACTCATACACATGCCTTACATCCTTGGTAAAAACTTTTCACTGCTTATAGCAACGTACCTCCTGTACCATATACTCTTAATGCCTTCCACAAAGCATCTCTATCAACTGTACCATATTCCTTCTCCAGATCCATGAATGCTACATAGAAATCCATGTTTTTTTAAGTATTTCTCACATTCTTTAAAGCAAAGACCTGATCCACACATCCTCTACCACTGCTGTCTTATGTTTCCCTTTTCAGAAATTGAAATACAAGGAGAGTAGGGTTTCCAGCCCCCTGTTCCCAACCCTTTTAGTCACCTCCTGCAACTCACAGGGAATATGTGGGAAGTATTCTTTCTCTTAATCTGCTTATAAGAACAGGAACAGTATACGAAAGATAATCACAGTGGAGTATTCAATCCTTTAACAGGGATCATAATAATAGTATCCTGATTATATACCAATACACAACAAGAAGGGTTGGTGTATATGTGTCAGAGGTGGAAGGAACAAGGAGAAGCGGGAGACCAAATTGTAGGTGGAAGGATGGAGTGAAAAAGATTTTGAGTGATCAGGGCCTGCACATATGTGAGGGTGAGAGGTGTGCAAGGGATAAAGTGAATTGGAATGATGTGGTATACTGGGAATTTGTTTATGGATGGGGTGGTTAGGGAGGTGAATGCAAGAGTTTTGGAGAGAGGGACAAGTTTGCAGTCTGTTTTGGATGAGAGGGCTTGGGAGTGTCAGTTGTTGACTGAGTTTGGTAAAGTGTGTGAAAGAAGAAAGAAGAGAGTGAATGTGAATAAGAGCAAGGTTATTAGATTCAGTAGGGTTGAGGGACAAGTTAAATGGGAGGTAAGTTTGAATGGAGAAAAACTGGAGGAAGGGAAGTGTTTTATATATCTGATAGTGGACTTAGCAGCATATGGAACCATGGAAGCGGAAGTGAGTCATGGTGGGGAAGGGGGTGAAGGTTCTCGAAGCGTTGAAGAATGTGTGAAAGGTTAGAATGTTTTCTCAAAGAGCAAAAATGGTTATGTTTGAAGGAATAGTGGTTCCAACAATGTTATATGGTTGCCACTTATGGGCTATAGATAGGGTTGTGCGGAGGAGGGTGGATGTGTTGGAAATGAAATGTTTGATGACAATATGTGGTGTGAGGTGGTTTGATCAAGTAAGTAATGAAAGGGTAAGAGAGATGGGTGATCATAAAAAGAGTGTGGTTGAGAGAGTAGAAGAGGGTGTGTTGAAAATGGTTTGGACTCATAGAGAGAATAAGTGAGGAAAGATTGACAAAGAGGATATATGTGTCAGAGGTGGAGGGAAGAAGGAGTAGTGGGAGACCAAATTGGAGGTGGAAGAGTTTTTGTATTATACTTAATCGCTGTCTCCCGCGTTTGCAAGGGAGCGCAAGGAAACGGACGAAAGAATGACCCAACCCACCCAGATACACATGTATATACATAAACGCCCACACACACACATATACATACCTATACATTTCAACGTATACATACATATACATACACAGACATACTTATATACACATTTACATATTCATACTTGCTGCCTTCATCCATTCCCATCACCACCCCACCACACATGAAAAACAGCCCCCCATGCGTGCGTGAAGTAGACTAGGAAAGACAACAAAGGCCACATTCATTCACACTCTCTAGCTGTCATGTGTAATGCACTGAAACCACAGCTCCCTTTCCACATCCAGGCCCCACAAAACGTTCCATGGTTTACCCCAGACGCTTCACATGCCCTGGTTCAATCCATTGACAGCACGTCGACCCCGATATACCACATCGTTCCAATTCACTCTATTTCTTGCACGCCTTTCACCCTGTATGTTCGTCCTGTATGTTCAGGACCCGATCACCCAAAATCTTTTTCACTTCATCTTTTGACCTCCAATTTGGTCTCCCACTTCTCCTCGTTCCCTCCACCTCTGACACATATATCCTCTTTGTCAATCTTTCCTCACTCATTCTTTCCATGTGACCAAATCATATATATATATATATATATATATATATATATATATTGATTGAGAGGGTGAAGGCATGTACAGAACATCAGATTGGGGAAGAGCAGTGTGGTTTCAGAAGTGGTAGAGGATGTGTGGATCAGGTGTTTGCTTTGAAGAATGTATGTGAGAAATACTTAGAAAAGCAAATGGATTTGTATGTAGCATTTATGGATCTGGAGAAGGCATATGATAGAGTTGATAGAGATGCTCTGTGGAAGGTATTAAGAATATATGGTGTGGGAGGCAAGTTGTTAGAAGCAGTGAAAAGTTTTTATCGAGGATGTAAGGCATGTGTACGTGTAGGAAGAGAGGAAAGTGATTGGTTCTCAGTGAATGTAGGTTTGCGGCAGGGGTGTGTGATGTCTCCATGGTTGTTTAATTTGTTTATGGATGGGGTTGTTGGGGAGGTGAATGCAAGAGTTTTGGAAAGAGGGGCAAGTATGAAGTCTGTTGGGGATGAGAGAGCTTGGGAAGTGAGTCAGTTGTTGTTCGCTGATGATACAGCGCTGGTGGCTGATTCATGTGAGAAACTACAGAAGCTGGTGACTGAGTTTGGTAAAGTGTGTGAAAGAAGAAAGTTAAGAGTAAATGTGAATAAGAGCAAGGTTATTAGGTACAGTAGGGTTGAGGGTCAAGTCAATTGGGAGGTGAGTTTGAATGGAGAAAAACTGGAGGAAGTGAAGTGTTTTAGATATCTGGGAGTGGATCTGGCAGCGGATGGAACCATGGAAGCGGAAGTGGATCATAGGGTGGGGGAGGGGGCGAAAATTCTGGGAGCCTTGAAGAATGTGTGGAAGTCGAGAACATTATCTCGGAAAGCAAAAATGGGTATGTTTGAAGGAATAGTGGTTCCAACAATGTTGTATGGTTGTGAGGCGTGGGCTATGGATAGAGTTGTGCGCAGGCGGATGGATGTGCTGGAAATGAGATGTTTGAGGACAATGTGTGGTGTGAGGTGGTTTGATCGAGTAAGTAACGTAAGGGTAAGAGAGATGCGTGGAAATAAAAAGAGCGTGGTTGAGAGAGCAGAAGAGGGTGTTTTGAAATGGTTTGGGCACATGGAGAGAATGAGTGAGGAAAGATTGACCAAGAGGATATATGTGTCGGAGGTGGAGGGAACTAGGAGAAGAGGGAGACCAAATTGGAGGTGGAAAGATGGAGTGAAAAAGATTTTGTGTGATCGGGGCCTGAACATGCAGGAGGGTGAAAGGAGGGCAAGGAATAGAGTGAATTGGAGCGATGTGGTATACCGGGGTTGACGTGCTGTTAGTGGATTGAATCAAGGCATGTGAAGCGTCTGGGGTAAACCATGGAAAGCTGTGTAGGTATGTATATTTGCGTGTGTGGACGTATGTATATACATGTGTATGGGGGTGGGTTGGGCCATTTCTTTCGTCTGTTTCCTTGCGCTACCTCGCAAACGCGGGAGACAGCGACAAAGCAAAAAAAAAATATATATATATATATATATATATATATATATTTAAAAATATATATATATATATATATATATATATATAAATATATATAATATATATATATAAAAAAATATATATATATATATATATATATATATATATATATATATATATATATATATATATATATATATATATATATATATATATATATCGGGGGGCTGGAAATCCTCCCCTCTCATTTTTTTTTTAAATTTTCCAAAAGAAGGAACAGAGAAGGGGGCCATATGAGGATATTCCCTCAAAGGCCCAGTCCTCTGTTCTTAACGCTACCTCGCTAATGCGGGAAATGGCGAATAGTATGAAAAAAAAAAGAAAAAAAAAAAAAATATATATATATATATATATATATATATATATATATATATATATATATATATATATATATATATATGCTTCCAAAGACTGTGAACATATGTGCAAAATAACTTCTTCAACTTCAAAAATGGTGTCATATTGGTCTGGATCAAAATTTATACTATTGTCATTGGGAACTGAATTGATGTCTATTTAAGATATGAGCCCTGTACATCAAAAAAAAAAGAAAAAAAATAGAATAAAAGTAAAAAGAGTGTGGTTGAGAGAGCAGAAGAGGGTGTTTTGAAATGGTTTGGTCACATGGAGAGAATGAGTGAGGAAAGATTGAACAAGAGGATATATGTGTCAGAGGTGGAGGGAACAAGGAGAAGTGGGAGACCAAATTGAAGGTGGAAAGATGGAATGAAAAAAGATTTTGAGTGATCGGGGCCTGAACATGCAGGAGGGTGAAAGGCGTGCAAGGAATAGAGTGAATTGGAACGATGTGGTATACCGGTGTCGACGTGCTGTCAATGGATTGAACCAGGGCATGTGAAGCGTCTGAGGTAAACCATGGAAAGTTGTGTGGGGCCTGGATGTGGAAAGGGAGCTGTGGTTTCAGTGCATCATTACATGACAGCTAGAGACTGCGTGTGAATGAATGGGGCCTTTGTTGTCTTTTCCTAGCGCTACCTTGCACACATGAGGGGGGAGGGGGGGGGTTATTTTATGTGTGGCGAGGTGGCGATGGGAATGAATAAAGGCAGATAGTATGAATTATGTAGATGTGTATATATGTATATGTCTGTGTGTGTATATATATGTATACGTTGAGATGTATAGGTATGTATATGTGCGTGTGTGGACGTGTATGTATATACATGTGTATGTGGGTGGGTTGGGCCATTCTTTCGTCTGTTTCCTTGCGCTACCTCACTAACGCGGAGACAGCAACAAAGCAAATAAATGAAATACATCAAAAGTGTGAAAAATTACTTTTGCTGACTGCTTCTTAAAATGAAAAAGATTATCCTTACTCTTAGAGGATTTCACCTCAGCATAAGTATTTTAGCTGTCCCAGTTTTACTCATTTGGTCTACAGCTGTGGTTGTAGCTTTCCTAAATTGACTTATCCACTCTACAGCAGTCGTAACCATCCTGTTATATTGCCTGATTTACAGAAGACACCAGTTCATCTTTACCCTGTGACTTTGGATGCAATTTGTATAAATGCTGTTGTATCATTTAAGGATACCAAATACATTCAGGGTGAGCAAATGCTTCTTAAGTTTTTCTTGTTTCAGTGAGGAAGAACCAGAATCATTTGTTGAGTTTACTTCTGCTAAGCCTTCTGACTGATCTGATATGAAACATCTCAATACAGTACAACCTTGCTAATTCTCTACTCAAAATTTGGAAAATTTCAGTACTTAATTATTTTGCTTGCATTGAAATATTAAAAAAGATTGATAATGGAGAAAAATATGTAGTGAACTAAAACAAATTCAGCATCCCACATGGTGGCCAGATCCTGTGTTAACGTTAATGTTGAGCATGGAGGCAAATTTGCAAACCAAATGACATTGGGA
Source organism: Panulirus ornatus (assembly GCF_036320965.1). NCBI lineage: Eukaryota > Metazoa > Arthropoda > Malacostraca > Decapoda > Palinuridae > Panulirus > Panulirus ornatus. Next base: position 36,650,220 of record NC_092238.1, on the reverse strand, counting down.
TTTGGGAAAACTTTGAATTCTGATATGAAATTGTTATCCCATGTGGTACACCACATGGTGACATGCTCTTGTGGTAACATGTTGAGCATGTCACTTGTCCTTCTGACCTGAATCAAGCTGCATGAACAGCTAGAGCAACAGTTGTTGTCTGTACTTGACTGTGTATGCCTTGCTCATTTCATGTGTGTTTCCACTCACTTTTGTTGTGTTTCACTATGGTTTTTACTAACCCTCAAGCCTCTGAGACCTTAACAAGCCTTATGTTGGGATGAAGGCATTCAACATAAAGCCTGTAGTGAAACCATGTGGCATGTGTAAATCCAAACTATTGCAGAAAAATAGATGTTAGAGGACTTTGGTATCAGCTCCAACACTGTTTATGATATCAGGAAAGCCAGAGACAGGCTTGAAGCCTCCCAAAGAAAGTAAATTGACCTGAGAGCAGGCAGAGAAGAGGAAGAGGGTTACTGATGCCAAGAATATATGACTTGAGAGATTAGTGTAGAGATGGTATTATCAAGAGAGGTCTATGTTTTGGTGAGGGAAAGATATATAGGAGATAGCAGCAAGAAGTCATGAGGAAAGTGCAGGGGTTGAAAAAGAGGGCAAATGAGAGTTTGAGTGAGTAAATATAAGTAATCTTTCGGGAGAATAAGAAGAAGCTTTGGAAAGAGATCAATGATTTGCAAAAAACAAGAGAGCAAATCGGAACATCATTGAATGGTGCAAATGGGGAAGTGGTAACAGGTTGTGATGAAGTGAGATGGAGTGAGTATTTAGAAGGACTTGAATTTGTTTGATGTGGTGGCAGATGCAAGATGTTTGGGTTGGGATGGTATTAAAAGTGATAAAGTCATGGAGAGTGTTTGGTGAAGAGAGGTGTTGAAAGCCTTTTATAAGATGAAATGTGGCTGGAGTGGATGGTATTGCAGTTGGATTTCTGAAGTAAGGGGCTGATAGTATTTTTGATCACGTAGTTATGATTTTCAATGTATGTATGGATCATATTGAGGTGCCTGATGATTGGTGGAATGCATATATAGGGCCATGGTATAAAGGCAAGGGGGGATAAGGGTGGATGTTCAAACTACAGAGATGTAAGTGTTTTAAGTGTACCTGGTAAGTTGTATAGGGGAGTAATGATTGAGAGGGTGAAGGCTTGTACAGAACACCAGACTGGGGAGGAACAAATGTGGTAGAGGATGTATGGATCAGATGTTTGCTTTAAATAAATGAATGTGAGACATGCTTAGTGAAATGGAAGGATTTGTATGTAGCATTTATGTACCTGTAGAGAGCATGTAGTAGGGTTGATAGAGATGCCTTGTCGAAGGTCTTAAGAATATATGGTGTAAGAGGAAAGGTGCTAGAAGCAGTGGAATTTTTTTTTCAACAGTGTGAGGTGTGTGTATTAGTTGGAAGAGACAAGAATTATTGGTTCTAGGTGAAGGTTGGTCAGTGGTAGGAGTGTGTGATGTCACCATGGCTGTCTAATTTGTTCATGGATAGGGTGGTGAGAGAGGTAAATGCAAGTCTTGGGAAGTTGGGTGAGTGTGCTGTTTGTAGGGGGATAAGGGGGCCTGGGAAGTGTCAGTTGTGTTTGCTGATGATACAGCACTGGTGGCAGATTTGATTAAGAAACTGCAGAAGTTGGTGACTGAGTTTGGAAGAGTGTGTGAAAAGGATGGAAGTGAGTGTAAATGTGAATAAAAGCAAATTTATTAGTTTTAGCAGGTTAGAGGGACTGGTTGGATGGGGTGTGAGTTTGAATTGAGAAAATTTGGAGGAAGTGAAATGTTTTAGATACCTGGTAGAGGACAGGAGGGCAAAAGGAACCATGGAGGCAGAAGTGTCATAGGGTTAGTGGGGCGATGAAGTTTTTGGGAGCACTGAAGAATATGTGGAAAGAGAGGCTGTTATCTGATAGGGCAACAATTGGGTATGTTTGAAGGTATAGTAGTCCCAACAATGTTACATGGATGCAAGGCATGGGTTATAGATAAGATTGTGCATAGGAGGTGGGATGATGAATGTAAGGTATGGGCTACAAATAAGGATGTGTAGAGGAGGGTGGATATGTTAGAAATGTTTGAGGAAAATATGTGATGTGAGTAAGTAATAAAAGGGTAAGAGACAGATGTGGTACAAATTAGAGTGTGAATGATTGAGGAGAGTTAACAAAATGAATATTATTCATTTATTTATTTTGCTTTGTCGCTGTCTCCCGCGTTAGCGAGGTAGCGCAAGGAAACAGATGAAAGAATGGCCCAACCAACCCACATACACATGTATATACATACACGTCCACACACGCAAATATACATACCTATACATCTCAATGTATACATATATATACACACACAGACATATACATATATACACATGTACCTAATTCATACTGTCTGCCCTTATTAATTCCCATCGCCACCCTGCCACACATGAAATAACAACCCCTTCCCCCCTCATGTGTGTGAGGTAGCGCTAGGAAAAGACAATAAAGGCCACATTTGTTCACACTCAGCCTCTAGCTGTCATGTAATAATGCACCGAAACCACAGCTCCCTTTCCACATCCAGGCCCCACAGAACTTTCCATGGTTTACCCCAGATGCTTCACATGCCCTGGTTCAATCCATTGACAGCACGTCGACCCCGGTATACCACATGGTTCCAATTCACTCTATTCCTTGCACGCCTTTCACCCTCCTGCATGTTCAGGCCCCGATCACTCAAAATCTTTTTCACCCCATCTTTCCACCTCCAATTTGGTCTCCCACTTCTCCTCGTTCCCTCCACCTCTGACACCTATATCCTCTTTGTCAATCTCTCCTCACTAATTCTCTCCATGTGACCAAACCATTTTAAAACACCCTCATTTGCTTTCTCAACTACACTCTTTTTATTACCACACATCTCTCTTACCCTATTATTACTTTCTTGGTCAAACCACCTCACACCACATATTGTCCTCAAACATCTCATTTCCAGCACATCCACCCTCCTGCACACAACTCTATCTATAGCCCATGCCTCGCAACCATACAACATTGTTGGAACCACTATTCCTTCAAACATACTCATTTTTGCTTTCCGAGATAATGTTCTCGACTTCCACACATTCTTCAATGCTCCCAGAATTTTCGCTCCCTCCCCCACCCTATGATTCACTTCCGCTTCCATGGTTCCATCTGCTGCCAAATCCACTCCCAGATATCTAAAACACTTCACTTCCTCCAGTTTTTCTCCATTTAAACTTACCTCCCAATTGACTTGACCCTCAACCCTACTGTACAACAAAGTGAATATATATGCCACAAAGTTAATATATATGTCAGAAGTAAAGGGGACAAGAAGGGGGAGACTAAATTGGAAACGGAAAGATGAAGTGAAAAATATTTTGAGCAATCAGGGTCAGAACACGTAGGAGGGTGAAAGGTGTGCTCAAGATGGAGCAAATTGGAATTATGTGGTGTACAGGGGTTGTTGAGATATCAGTGTACTGAATCAAGGCATATGAAGCTTCTGGAGTAAACCATGAAAAGGTTTGTGGGACCTGGTTTTGGATAGGGGTATATTGCACATGACAGGTAGAGAATGGATGTGAGCGAATGTGGCCTTCTTTCACCCATTCTTGGCACTACTCCTCTAATGCAGGAAATGGAAATCATTTATGAAAAAAATTAGAATTATTTAACACTAATGAGATGGTCTTGATTAGGGTATTCAGTTGCCCATGCTGACTCGGCTAACATTGAGAAAAATTACTTCCTCTCCTGGAGTCCCTTCTATCTTTATAAGCTTCTTGCATCACTTAGGAAGATGGCCATATCCAATGGTCAAGATCATAGGTCATAGTGTGATGTATATGTGTCGATGTGCAGATAGTGTAGGGTAGTAAGTGTCTGCAGTTTTTTGTGGCAGTTGCATCATAGGCTTGAAAAGTCTCAGGATATGGTGAAACAGAGTTTGCAGTGATGGGTGATGTCCAGAGTGTAGACAATACAGTGTGACTTATGTTTGTGTGTGAGGTGTGGTTTCTGATGGGTGAACGTCTGGTGGGATGGAGTTTTGAGTTGAAAGGTCAGTTTAGTGTTTGTCCGGTTACTTCAGTGTGTATGTGTTTTATCAGAGTTAAATTTGTTGGGGATGGAAGGTTCTGTAAGTAATGGTTACTGAAGTGTGAGGCAGAGGTAAGCTTTTTATTTTGACTTGGGAGTTGGTGGTTGGTTAGAGTGGTTTGGATTGAAGATGGTCTAGTGCTTCTGCATAGAACTGATTGCTTGTCATGTTACATTGGGACTGTATTGGGAGGATCTTTTGTTTCATTGTAAAGGTTGTATGTTTGTATGGTTGCAAGGCAGCCACTGATTATTCTGAGTGCATTATTTTGTATAATTTGCAGGTTTGTTATATTTGCTTTTGATCGGGTGGAAGACCAGGCTGGTGAAGCATAGTTTAAAGTGGATTGGGTGAATTTGTAGAAGATATTGAGGTTTTTTGTCCGAGCCTAGTGTTAGTGTTTTAAGGATATTTAGTTCGTGGTTGCTTTTGTTTTGATGTTATGTGGTTAGTGAATGTCATGTGTGTCAAATGTGACGCCTAGAATGGTTATGTTCTTTTCAGTGGGAGTGACCATTCATTCAACTTGACTGGAGGGTGTGAGCTGGACTCATGTCTCTCTAGGGTTAAGGGAGTGTTTGAAGACTTCTGTGGAGATGCAGACATTCTGTTCTTGGTGAGCTATTGTTCCAGTTTTGTAATGTAGTGTTTTATGTTGCTCCTATTGGGTCAGAGTGTTGTGACATGATTATGAGGTCATCTTCATATGAAAGGACCTTCACACTGAGAGAGTAATAAAGAAACACATATTGGAACATCTTATTAAGAATGAACTCATAAATATGGCTAACAGTCCTATACTTAACTGTGAATTCATGAATAAAGACTAGCACAGTTTTGTACCAGGTAAAAACACACAAACACAGCTACTTGGGTACTATAATGACACATGACACTCTAACGAGACAGAAAAGACTAGAAGCTTTCTAGATTTTGCTAAATAATGACATTTAATTCGAGAGCTCTACTAAAGAAAGTAGCAAAACAAAATATTAGAAAAAAAAAAGGAAAATGGATAAAGGAATATCTAACCAACAGAATGTTCAAAGTTGTTGCAAATGGAAATAATGTCTGATGAAGATTTGCTATCAGATGTACCACAAGAAATGACATTAGCTTCAGTTTCTATGATATCTGACATTAATGAGAAAGTAGAAAAGAGAGTATAATCAGGAGCCTTGCTGACAACACAAGATGGAGTAAAGCAGTAGAGAATGAGTAAGACCATGTAAAAGTGGAAAACTGATGCAAATGGACAGAAGAAAATGGAATGGGGCTTCCTGGAAAGAAACAAAAAGTGAAGTTAACATTGAAAATTTGAGAATGATTGTAAAGAAGAAAATTATTTAAGGAGCTCACTGGTAAGATAATGCTCACCAGCAGAATAATGAAAGTATGATATTATGAAAATGTTTAATGTATATATAAGAAGTAAAATTGAATAATGCTTAGCTGTGGGTTATCAGTTAATCAGTGAAATAAACAGATGAGAGAATTCAGAAACACTACAAGTTTTACATGTTAAATAAGTGGACTTCAGCATTTGAAATACCATTAAATTTAAGACTGGAAGAGCTTGAACTCTATAGTCTAGAAAGAGTAGAGAAAGGTATATGATAGTATGTGTCTATCAGCAAATAGAAGTTATAAGTAGTAACATCTTCAACCTGAAAGCAATTCATAAGGTAGATACAGAATCATTGTTTTAAAGGTAGTACTTGGAAATTTATTAAAAAGGCACCAAATGAAAATGTGTGAGTGCCCAGCAAGGAAGCTAGAATGCTAATTTACAGTAATGCAATACCTTGAGAACTAAGAAATTTACCTTTGAGTGAATACAGAAACATTCAAAAGGCTATACTCATGGAAAAAATCAATAATAAATAACATAGAATAGATGATTATGCCAGGTGTGCAAGCAAGATATATGAGGAGGGATGGCTGAGAAAAACAATGGCAATTTAGGGAAGCAGTGATGGCTTGCGCAAAAGATGCTTGTGGCATGAGAAGCGTAGGAGGTGGGCAGATTAGAATGGGTAGTGAGTGGTGGGATGAAGAAGTAAGATTATTGGTGAAAGAGAAGAGAGAGGCATTTGGATGATTTTTGCAAGGAAACAATGCAAATGAGTGGGAGATGTATAAAAGAAAGAGGAAGGAGGTCAAGAGAAGGGTGCAAGAGGTGAAAAAGAGGGCAAATGAGAGCTGGGGTGAGAGAGTATCATCAAATTTTAGGGAGAATAAAAGGATGTTTTGGAAGGAGGTAAATAAAGTGCGTAAGACAAGGGAACAAATGGGAACATAAGTGAAGGGGGCTAATGGGGAGGTGATAACAAGTAGTGGTGATGTGATAAGAAGATGGAGTGAGTATTTTGAAGGTTTGTTGAATGTGTTTGATAATTGAGTGGCAGATATAGGGTGTTTTGGTTGAGGTGGTGTGCAAAGTGAGACGGTTAGGGAGAATGATTTGGTAAACAGAGAGGAGGTAGTAAAAGCTTTGTGGAAGATGAAAGCTGGGAAGGCAGCGGGTTTGGATGGTATTGCAGTGGAATTTATTAGGGTGACTGTATCGTTGACTGGTTGGTAAGGTTATCTAATGTGTGTATGACTCATGGTGAGGTGCCTGAGGATTGGGGGAATGCTTGCATAGTGCCATTGTACAAAGGCAAAGGGGATAAAAGTGAGTGCTCAAATTACAGAAGTATAAGTTTGTTGAGTATTCCTGGGAAATTATATGGGAGGGTATTGATTGAGAGGGTGAAGGCATGTACAGAGTATCAGATTGGGGAAGAGCATTGTGGTTTCAGAAGTGGTAGAGGATGTGTGGATCAGATGTTTGCTTTGAAGAATGTATGTGAGAAATACTTAGAAAAGCAAATGGATTTGTATGTAGCATTTATGGATCTGGAGAAGGCATATGATAGAGTTGATAGAGATGCTCTATGGAAGGTATTAAGAACATATGGTGTGGGAGGCAAGTTGTTAGAAGCAGTGAGGAGTTTTTATTGAGGATGTAAGGCATGTGTACGAGTAGGAGGCGAGGAAAGCAATTGGTTCTCACTGAATGTTGGTTTGCAGCAGGGGAGCGTGATGTCTCCATGGTTGTTTAGTTTGTTTATGGATGGGGTTGTTAGAGAGGTGAATGCTAGAGTTCTGGGAAGAGGGGCAAGTATGCAGTCTGTTGTGGATGAGAGAGCTTGGGAAGTGATTCAGTTGTTTGCGGATGATACAGCGCTGGTGGCTGATTTGGGTGAGAAACTGCAGAAGCTGGTGATTGAGTTTGGTGGGGTGTGTGAAAGAAGAAAGCTGAGAGTAAATGTGAATAAGAGTAAGGTTATTAGGTACAGTAGGGTTGAGGGACAAGAGGTGGAGTCTGGGGAGGTAAGTTTGAATGGAGAAAAACTGGAGGAAGTGAAGTGTTTTAGATATCTGGGAGTGGATTTGGCAGCGGATGGAACCATGGAAGCGGAAGTGAATCACAGGGTGGGGGAGGTGGCGAAAGTTCTGGGAGTGTTGAAAAATGTATGAAAGTCGAGAACGTTATCTTGGAAAGCAAAAATGGGTATGTTTGAAGGAATAGTGGTTCCAACAATGTTATATGGTTGTGAGGTTTGGGCTATAGATAGAGTTGTGTGGAGAAGGGTGGATGAGCTGGAAATGAGATGTTTGAGGACAAATCATGGTGTGAGGTGATTTGATTGAGTAAGTAACGAAAGGGTTAGAGAGATGTGTGGTAATAAAAAGAGTGTGGTTGAGAGAGCAGAAGAGGGTGTTTTGAAATGGTTTGGTCACATGGGGAGAATGAGTGAGGAAAGATTGACAAAGAGGGTATATGTGTCAGAGGTGGAGAGAAAGAGAAGTGGGAGACCAAATTGGAGGTGGAAAGATGGAGTGAAAAAGATTTTGAGTGATCGGGGCCTGAACATACAGGAGGTTGAAAGGCGTGCAAGGAATAGAGTGAATTGGAACAATGTGGTATACCAGGGTCGATGTGCTGTCAATGGATTGAACCAGGGCATGTGAAGAGTCTGGGGTAAAGCATGGAAAGTTTTGTGGGGCCTGGATGTGGAAAGGGAGCTGTGGTTTCAGTGCATTATACATGACAGCTAAAGACTGAGTGTGAAAGAATGTGGCCTTTGTTGTCTTTTTCCTAGCGCTACCTCACACACATGCGGAAGGAGGGGGTTGTCATTTCATGTGTGGCGGGGTGGCGACGGAAATTAATAAAGGTGGCAAGTATGAATTATGTAGATGTGTATATATGTATATGTCTGTGTGTGTATATATATGTATACGTTGAGATGTATAGGTATGTATATGTGCGTGTGTGGACGCGTATGTATATACATGTGTATGTGGGTGGGTTGGGCCATTCTTTCGTCTGTTTCCTTGCGCTATCTCGCTAACGTGGGAGACAGCGACAAAGTATAATAACAACAAACAAGTCATGCAGTGACTGCTATGCACTAACTGTGCCATCAAAGCAAAATTTCATCATAGGTACTCTTGTAGGTAGGTAGGTAGGTACTCTTCTGTCTTTATGCTTGGCAAATTTATGGCCTATAGCCTTTCCCTGTAACTCAACTCTTTTAATTCTAGTACCATCTTTGTTGCTATCCTCTGGACCTTCTCAATAAGCTTTTTGTGCTTTAAATGTAATGACCAAACTTGAGAAGTGTAGGTTGTAGTTTGAAAGCAGCCAAAGGCCAATAAGGTATATTACCAGTACTCCCCACTTGGGTATTGGGAGGGTTAGTGATGGCTGTGTAGTGAACTAGTACTCCATTGGTTGTCAAGATGCACTCCTCTGACCCAGGTAGCTGTCTTTTCTTTCTGCCTCACCCACACATGGACTAGTGGCAGTCTATCTACTAATATATAGTCTCTTCTTGTCATACATAACACTTGACAACATTTAACTCATGCAGCTCATTCTTCATAACTAAGAGTTTTCTACTGTGACCACTATGTACCAGCCCTGCCTTTTGGCAAAATGGTAGGAGCAATGGATAGAAGTATTAGGGAGGAGCATTAGGTAGAAAGATTTGGTAAAAGTAGTATGTAGGAACATTAGGTAGGAGCATTGGATGGAAGTAGTCAGTAGGGACATTAGGTAGGAGCCTCTGCAAACCCTATACTAGGGTTGACCTCTGCCTGTAGCTTGTTAAGGGGGAGGTAGTAAAGGCTGAGAAGCAGCACTGGACTTCACTTCTTATGGATACTTTATTGCTGTGACCACCCCCTTGAGGAAGTTCTAGTTGGGAACAGCTGTCAGAGATATAATATATATAGATAGAGGGTACTGAACAGCTAACAAAATTTACTTTATCAAAGTATTTAATACTGTTCTGATATTTGCCTGCAGGTAGGTGAGGGATGCTGTCAACTCCCATATCCCTCTCATACGCAAATTCCTGCACCTTGTTTCCTGCTTGATAATATTCATATTGAGGCCATTCTTTACTATGCCCCATCCTCATTACATAACATTTACTCAGACTGAATTTCATTAACCATCTATAAGACCAACTTTAGAGTTTGTCAAGATCCCTTTGTAAATTCATGCAATCTTCTCACTTTTCACTTCCCTCATGACCTTTTCGTCATCTACAAACATACTGAAATAGAAATCTATACCTTCTGGCAAGTCATTTACATAGGTCAATAGGAGTAATGGACACAGAACTCCACCTGTGACCTCAAACCGTTTCAAAAAAGCTCCTTTGACGTGTTCATTTTTCCTCCCACTAGGATAATCTTCATTTTATTCTTGCCTGGTGATCCAGCCTCATAAACTGCCTCTCATTGTTTGGTGTCAAATGCCTTTTGGAAATCCTGATACAAATAATACAACCAGCCTTCTCTTTTGACTAAAAGAGCTTCATCTCTTGTAGAAATCTGAGAGGTTCATTTCACATGCCCTCATTTCCTAGAAACCATTTTGTGTCATGAGTAATTTCTGTGTAGTTGCATATTTGTACTGTACAAGGAGGTAGTTTTATATTCTTAGGGCCCCTTCTTTTGACCATGCTTTCATGCATACTCTTAAATTTAAGTATGCTGTCTGCATAAACCAAGTCCTCAGTCATTCTATTCCATTCATCCACCACTCTTATACAATGAAAGCATTCTTTGCATCCTTTTTAACCAGTTTCTTATTTGATTTCATGTTATGCCCTGTGGGTGCTCTAACCCTACTTCTCTCGAAGACTTGTTCACTATCCATGTCACTGAACTTTTAAAAACTTGAATGTTATGATCAGATCACCCCATATCTTTCTTCTTCCCAGGTAAGAACATTTAAAGCCCCAGGTGAGGACATTTAAAGCCTCTAGCCTTTCCCAGAAACTCAGCTTTCTTAACTCTGGTAATATCTTTGTTGCCTTCATCTGAACCCTCTCTATTAGCTTTTTATGCTTCTTTACCAAGGTGTAGTGATCAAACTTGAGAGGCATATTCTAGTTTGGGCCTTACGAAGAATATGAATAGCTTGTTGAATATTTTCTTGTCCATACTTGAAGGCTATTTTGAAATTTACCAGCAGACAGTTTGTCTCCTTAACTATTTTGATATGTGACAAAGGCAACAGGTTAGGGATAAAGTCAACTCCTAAGTCCTTCTTCACACAGAGATAATAATCATATTGAGACCTTATTTCACATTGTCCCATCCTCATTTATATCCATTTCCTTAGGTTCAATTTCATCAATCATGCCTCAGACCAACCTTGAAGTTTGTTTAGGTCCCCTTTTAAGTTGATGCATTCCTCCTTGACTTTGCATCATCTGCAAACGTATTCAGGCTGGATTCCTTACTTTCAGGAAAGTCATATACGTAAATCAAGGAGGATAAAGGTCCCAGAATAGAACCTTGTAGTATAGGGACCTCTAAATTTACACGTATTTGATTTATGTCATTTTTAGAGTATTGTGCATGGCCCATTTACATTTTTTGATTTTGTGGGCTTAAGTCCAGAATAATGCACTCATCATTGGGTAGGCAGCATGGTGGTGTGGCATTGCCAATTCTGTGTGAGAAGCATGCTTTTGCTGTATTTGACAAGGATGACCCAAACACAGAACAGTTAAGTGGTATAAAGTTGCTATGAATAAATCCACCATTAGAAGACAATGAAGGCTAAACAAACACTGGTTCTCTTTTTGAAGATAAAGAACACTTTAAGGAGGACCAGTCATCAGCATCTAGTGGCATAATAGTTGAACTCACTTGATGTTCACAACCTCCTCCGACAACTACATCATCTGATCCACGCACATCCTCCTCTATCAGCACCAACAAGTAATTCAGGAACAACAGTAAATGTAAGTGTTGGAATTATGTTTGTTATCTGTTTTTATCAGTAGAATTCATTGTAAAGTAAGTATATTATAATTTTATATATTTCCTGTTATGTATATACTGTAGTTTTTCTTTAATATATTTTTAGATGCTGTCTCACTAATGACAAAACTCCCCAATTTCCATTACTAACATTATTTGATTAACACATTTTTGATTTGCATAACCACTTTCAAGATCATTACTTCTGCCTAAATCAAGACTCCTATAAAATGCATCTTCTGTTCCATTCCACTGAGTTAATCTTTCCCTATAAGATGCATCTTCTGTTCCATCTCTCTGAGATAATCTTTCCATTAAAGAAGCCTTTCCCATATTCTTGCCTTGTGATCCAGCCTCTTAATCAGCCTTCCATGCTGTAGAGTGTCAAATGCTCTCTGGCAGTCCATAAACAAACAGTCCACCCAGCCTTCCCTTTTGTCTCTCATTCATAGAACTCTTAAGAAGTTTGTTACACATGACCTCCTCTCCCTATAACTATGCTGTCTCACCCTTAGGTAATGTCTCCCCTGAAGAAAGTTATTCATTTAGTTTCTAATAATCTTTTCCAGAACCTTTCACAGCACACTCGTTTGTGAGACCAGTACTTGTTCCTGTTTCCTTTCTTATACAGTTCATGTGTATGATGTTTGCCCTTCTCCATTTACTTGACACTTTACCTCTCTCTAAGGACGTCTTGAACAGTAATTCACGGGGTATACTAAGCGTATCTGCACACATCTTCAGCACATATGGTGAAATTTCATCAGGACCATGATTCTTGTGTGGGTCAAGTCCTTTAGTATTTTATTAATATCTTTTCATGATATTTCAAAAGTTTCTTAAACCTCCTCCCCAGTCCACCTCCCTGGTGCTGGAGCTATAGCGATTTCCACTGTGAAAACACTTTTGAATGAGTTACTGTATATGGTTTGTCACATATCTTTATATCATCCCTACATTTTTTCCCTCTTAACCCTCAAGCCTAATAAGCTGCTTCTTCACTGACTCCTGATAAATTTAAAGAAAGATTTGGATTTTCTCCTGCCTTGTCCACAATATTCTTTTTAAAGTTTCTTGTTCCTCCTTTCTTATCCTGTTATCCTCATTCCTTGCTGTTTTTACACCTTTTAAATGCTAGCTGGCTGGAGTGCCATTTGTATCTTTTCCAATGTACATCTGCAAGCTCCTTTGCGTTTTGATATTTATGAAACCATTTTTCCTCTTTCTTACCATTCCCAATGTATTTGAGGATTGTAAGTTTCATAGAACCTCTCACCACAAAGCCCTAGGTATTGAAGTCCAGACATAGTTGAGGCTTGTGAAGCTTTTACGATCAAACCTTCTCTGTATGTCTTGTCTTACCACTGCTTTTGTAATGGCCTTGCTAGCTTCACTCATACTTTCGTGCTTTAGTTTTATATGATCATTTTTTCCAGTTGTTATATGAAATACTTTCAGTTTCCATTCTAGTACATGAGAAGATAAGATCTATTGGTGACTGTGTACTGCTCTGAACATGCGTCTGTGTGACTCCCAGTCACCATGAGAATCACAGTTCCCTCAGTCTCTCTTTATGACTGAAATCCTCTTGCTATCAGTACTTCAGCATATCTAAGAAGTGAGTGTTTCACTGCTTCATATACCAATCTGACTGTTTGTCCATTGTTATCATTGTATGTTTGTTTTGGATCATTGCAATTCTTTGGAAGTGTTTATGATATTAACACCCCTATGCACTTCTCTTCACTTACAATATGTATTGTCAGAATGAACTATCCTCCACCATTTCTTGAAACTTTAGGCTGTTGTATTAAGAGGGCCAATCCTACCCCTCCTTTGCCTGCTCTTTCCTCCTTACTATCAGGTATGCCTACAGGCAGATCAGGTTAGGTTCTGTCTCCTTGGTATGAATTTTAGCTCTTTACCACTAACTATTAATCACTCAACATCAGAGTGCATTACTTTTAGGCTGACATTACCATCTCCTAACACTTCTGCCCTCACTGCAGTGCTTGG